>NW_028270152.1:65101349-65420114 GCF_037043375.1 Chiloscyllium plagiosum
CTCCTCTTTAACATTTCTCACTGCTGTACTGATCTCCTCCTCTTTAACATTTCTCAATACTGTACTGATCTCCTCCTCTTTAAGATTTCTCACTGCTTTACTGATCTCCTCTTTAACATTTCTCACTGCTGTATTGATCTCCTCCTCTTTAACATTTCTCACTGCTGTACTGATCTTCTCCTCTTTAACGTTTCTCACTGCTGTACTGCTCTCCTCCTCTTTAACATTTCTCACTACGATACTGATCTCATCCTCTTTAACATTACTCACTGCTGTACTGATCTCCTCCTATTTCACATTTCTCATTCCTGTACTGATCTCCTCCTCTTTAACAGTTCTCATTGCTGTACTGATCTCCTCCTCTTTAACATTTCTCACTGCTGTACTGATCTCCTCCTCTTTAACATTTCTCACTCCTGCAAGGATCTCCTTCTCTTCAACATTTCTCACTACTGTACAGATCTCCTCCTCTTTAACATTTCTCACTGCTGTACTGACCTCCTCCTCTTTACATTTCTCACTGCTGTACTGACCTCCTCTGTGACATTTCTCACTGCTGAACTGATCTCCTCGTCTTTAATATTTCTCACTGCTGTACTGATCTCCTCCTCTTTAACATTTCTCACTTCTACACTGATCACCTCCACTTTAACATTTCTCACTGCTTTACTGATCTCCTCCTGTTTAACAATTCTCACTGCTGTACCGATCTCCTCCTCTTTAGCATTTCTCACTGATGTACTGATCTCCTCCTCTTTAACATTTCTCACTGATGTACTGATCTCCTCCTCTTTAACATTTCTTACTGCTTTCCTGATCTCCACCTCTTTAATATTTCTCACTGCTGTACTGCTCTCCTCCTCTTTAACATTTCTCACTGATGTACTGATCTCCTCCTCTTTAACATTTCTCAATAATGTACTGGTCTCCTCCTCTTTAAGATTTCTCACTGCTTTACTGATCACCTCTTTAACATTTCTCACTGCTGTATTGATCTCCTCCTCTTTAACATTTCTCACTGCTGTACTGATCTCCACCTTTTTAACCTTTCTCACTGCTGTACTGATCTCCACCTTTTTAACCTTTCCAACTGCTGTACTGATCCACTCCTCGTTAACATTTCTCACTGCTGTACTGATCTCCTCCTATTTCACATTTCAAACTGCTGTACAGATATCCTCCTCTTTAACATTTCTCACTGCTGTACTAATCTCCTCCTCTTTAACATTTCTCACTGCTTTACTGATCACCACCTTCTTAACATTTCTCACTGTGGTACAGATCTCCTCGTCTTTAACATTTCTCACTACTATACTGATCTCCTCTTTAACATTTCTCACTACTGTACTGATCTCCTTCTCTTTAACATTTCTCACTGCTTTACTGATCACCACCTTTTTAACATTTCACCCTGCGGTACAGATCTCCTCCTCTTTAACATTTCTCACTACTGTACTGATCTCCTCTTTAACATTTCTCACTGCTGTACTGATCTCCTCCTCTTTAACATTTCTCACTGCTGTACTGATCTCCTTCTATTTAACATTTCTCACTACTGTTCTGATCTCCTCCTCTTTAACATTTCTCACTACTGTTCTGATCTCCTCCTCTTTAACATTTCTCACTGCTTTATTGATCACCCCCTCTTTAACATTTCTCACTGCTGTACTGATCTCATCTTCTTTAACATTTCTCACTGCTTTATTGATCACCCCCTCTTTAACATTTCTCACTGCTGTACTGATCTCCTTCTCTTTCACATTTCTCACTGCTTTACTGATCTCCTCTTTTACATTTCGCACTGCTGTACTGATATCCAACATTTCTAGATTTCTCACTGCTGTACTGATCACCTCCTCTTTAACATTTCTCAATACTGTACTGATCTCGTTCTCTTTAACATTTCTCACTGCTTTACTGATCACCTCTTTAACATTTCTCACTGCTGTACTGACCTCCACCTTTTTACCATTTCACACTGCTTTACTCATCTCCACCTTTTTAACATTTCTCACTGCTGTCCTGATCTCCACTTTTATAACATTTCTCACTGCTGTACTGTTCTCCTCCTTTTTAACATTTCTCACTGCTGTACTGATTTCCAATTTAACATTTCTCACTGCTGTACTGATCTCCTCCTCTTTAACATTTCTCACTGCTGTACTGATCTCCACCTTTTTAACATTTCTCACTGCTGTACTGATCTCCTCCGCTTTAACATTTCCCACTGCTGTACTGATCTCCTCCTCTTTAACATTTCTCACTGCTGTACTGATCTCCTCCTCTTTAACATTTCTCACTGCTGTACTGATCTCTTCCTCTTTAACATTTCTCACTGATGTACTGATCTCCTCTTTAACATTTCTCACTGCTGTAATTGAAGTCCTCATCTTTAACATTTCTCACTGCTGTATTGATCTCCTCCTCTTTAAGATTTCTCACTGCTTTACTGATCACCTCTTTAACATTTCTCACTGCTGTATTGATCTTCTCCTCTTTAACATTTCTCACTAATGTACTGATCTCCTTCTCTTTAACATTTCTCACTGCTTTACTGATCACCACCTTTTTAACATTTCTCACTGCGGTACAGAACTCCTCCTCTTTAACATTTCTCACGACTGTACTGATCTCCTCTTTAACATTTCTCACTGCTGTACTAATCTCCTCCTCTTTAACATTTCTCACTACTGTTCTGATCTCCTCCTCTTTAACATTTTTCACTGCTGTACTGATCACATCCTCTTTAACATTTCTCACTGCTGTACTGATCTCCTCCTCTTTAACATTTCTCACTGCTGTACTGATCTCCTCCTCTTTAACATTTCTCACTGCTGTACTAATCTCCTCCACTTTAACATTTCTCACTGCTTTACTGATCACCTCCTCTTTAACATTTCTGACTGCTGTACTGATCTCCTCCTCTTTAACATTTCTCACTGCTGTACTGATCACCTGCTCTTTAACATTTCTCACTGCTGTACTGATCACCTCCTCTTTAACATTTCTCACTGCTGTACTGATCTCCTCCTCTTTAACATTTCTCACTGCTGTACTGATCTCCTCCTCTTTAACATTTCTCACTGCTGTACTGATCTCCTCCTCTTTAACATTTCTCACTGCTTTACTGATCACCTCCTCTTTAACATTTCTCAATACTGTTCTGATCTCCTCCTCTTTAAGATTTCTCACTGCTTTACTGATCACCTCTTTAACATTTCTCACTGCTGTATTGATCTCCTCCTCTTTAACATTTCTCACTGTTGTACTGATCTCCACCTTTTTAACCTTTCTCACTGCTGTACTGATCTCCACCTTTTTAACCTTTCTCACTGCTGTACTGATCCACTCCTCGTCAACATTTCTCACTGCTGTACTGATCTCCTCCTATTTCACATTTCTCACTGCTGTACTGATCTCCTCCTCTTTAACATTTCTCACTGCTGTACAGATAACCTCCTCTTTAACATTTCTCACTGCTGTACTAATCTCCTCCTCTTTAACATTTCTCACTGCTTTACTGATCACCACCTTCTTAACATTTCTCACTGTGGTACAGATCTCCTCGTCTTTAACATTTCTCACTACTGTACTGATCTCCTCTTTAACATTTCTCACTGCTGTACTGATCTCCTCCTCTTTAACATTTCTCACTACTGTACTGATCTCCTTCTATTTAACATTTCTCACTACTGCTCTGATCTCCTCCTCTTTAACATTTCTCACTGCTTTACTGATCACCTCCTCTTTAACATTTCTCACTGCTGTACTGATCTCCTCTTCTTTAACATTTCTCACTGCTTTATTGATCACCCCCTCTTTCACATTTCTCACTGCTGTACTGATCTCCTTCTCTTTAACATTTCTCACTGCTTTACTGATCACCACCTTTTTAACATTTCACCCAGCGGTACAGATCTCCTCCTCTTTAACATTTCTCACTACTGTACTGATCTCCTCTTTTACATTTCGCACTGCTGTCCTGATATCCAACATTTCTAGATTTCTCACTGCTGTACTGATCACCTCCTCTTTAACATTTCTCAATACTGTACTGATCTCGTTCTCTTTAACATTTCTCACTGCTTTACTGATCACCTCTTTAACATTTCTCACTGCTGTACTGACCTCCACCTTTTTACCATTTCACACTGCTTTACTCATCTCCACCATTTTAACATTTCTCACAGCTGTCCTGATCTCCACTTTTATAACATTTCTCACTGCTGTACTGTTCTCCTCCTTTTTAACATTTCTCACTGCTGTACTGATTTCCAATTTAACATTTCTCACTGCTGTACTGATCTCCTCCTCTTTAACATTTCTCACTGCTGTACTGATCTCCACCTTTTTAACATTTCTCACTGCTGTACTGATCTCCTCCGCTTTAACATTTCCCACTGCTGTACTGATCTCCTCCTCTTTAACATTTCTCACTGCTGTACTGATCTCCTCCTCTTTAACATTTCTCACGACTGTACTGATCTCCTCCTCTTTAACATTTCTCACTGCTGTACTGATCTCTTCCTCTTTAACATTTCTCACTGATGTACTGATCTCCTCTTTAACATTTCTCACTGCTGTAATTGAAGTCCTCATCTTTAACATTTCTCACTGCTGTATTGATCTCCTCCTCTTTAAGATTTCTCACTGCTTTACTGATCACCTCTTTAACATTTCTCACTGCTGTATTGATCTCCTCCTCTTTAACATTTCTCACTGCTGTACTGATCTCCTCCTCTTTAACATTTCTCACTGCTGTACTGATCTCCTCTTCTTTAACATTTCTCACTAATGTACTGATCTCCTTCTCTTTAACATTTCTCACTGCTTTACTGATCACCACCTTTTTAACATTTCTCACTGCGGTACAGAACTCCTCCTCTTTAACATTTCTCACTACTGTACTGATCTCCTCTTTAACATTTCTCACTGCTGTACTGATCTCCTCCTCTTTAACATTTCTCACTGCTGTACTAATCTCCTCCTCTTTAACATTTCTCACTACTGTTCTGATCTCCTCCTCTTTAACATTTCTCACTGCTGTACTGATCACATCCTCTTTAGCATTTCTCACTGATGTACTGATCTCCTCCTCTTTAACATTTCTCACTGCTGGACTGATCTCCTCCACTTTAACATTTCTCACTGCTGCACTGATCTCCTATTTTTTAACATTTCGCACTACTCGACTGATCGCCTCCTCTTTAACATTTCTCTCTGCTGTACTGATCTCCTCCTCTTTAACATTTCTCACTGCTGTACTGATCACCTCCTCTTTAACATTTCTCACTGCTGTACTGATCACCTCCTCTTTAACATTTCTCACTGCTGTATTGATCTCCTCCTCTTTAACATTTCTCACTGCTGTACTGATCTCCTCCTGTTTAACATTTCTCACTGCTGTACTGATCACCTCCTCTTTAACATTTCTCAATATTGTACTGATCTCCTCCTCTTTAAGATTTCTCACTGCTTTACTGATCACCTCTTTAACATTTCTCACTGCTGTATTGATCTCCTCCTCTTTAACATTTCTCACTGCTGTACTGATCTCCACCTTTTTAACCTTTCTCACTGCTGTACTGATCTCCAAATTTTTAACCTTTCTCACTGCTGTACTGATCCACTCCTCGTTAACATTTCTCACTGCTGTACTGATCTCCTCCTATTTCACATTTCAAACTGCTGTACAGATATCCTCCTCTTTAACATTTCTCACTGCTGTACTAATCTCCTCCTCTTTAACATTTCTCACTGCTTTACTGATCACCACCTTCTTAACATTTCTCACTGTGGTACAGATCTCCTCGTCTTTAACATTTCTCACTACTGTACTGATCTCCTATTCTTTAACATTTCTCACTACTGTTCTGTTCTCCTCTTTAACATTTCTCACTGCTTTACTGATCTCCTCCTCTTTAACATTTCTCACTACTGTACTGATCTCCTTCTATTTAACATTTCTCACTACTGTTCTGATCTCCTCCTCTTGAACATTTCTCACTGCTTTACTGATCACCTCCTCTTTAACATTTCTCACTGCTGTACTGATATCCAACATTTCTAGATTTCTCACTGTTGTACTGATCACCTCCTCTTTAACATTTCTCAATACTGTACTGATCTCGTTCTCTTTAACATTTCTCACTGCTGTCCTGATCTCCACTTTTATAACGTTTCTCACTGCTGTACTGTTCTCCTCCTTTTTAACATTTCTCACTGCTGTACTGATTTCCAATTTAACATTTCTCACTGCTGTACTGATCTCCTCCGCTTTAACATTTCCCACTGCTGTACTGATCTCCTCCTCTTTAACATTTCTCACTGCTGTACTGATCTCCTCCGCTTTAACATTTCTCACTGCTGTACTGATCTCCTCCGCTTTAACATTTCCCACTGCTGTACTGATCTCCTCCTCTTTAACATTTCTCACTGCTGTACTGATCTCCTCCTCTTTAACATTTCTCACGACTGTACTGATCTCCTCCTCTTTAACATTTCTCACTGCAGTACTGATCTCTCCCTCTTTATCATTTCTCACTGATGTACTGATCTCCTCTTTAACATTTCTCACTGCTGTAATTGAACTCCTCATATTTAACATTTCTCATTGCTGTACTGATCTCCTCCTCTTTTACATTTCTCATTGCTGTATTGATCTCCTCCTTTTTAACATTTCTCACTACTGAACTGATCTCCTCCTCTTTAACATTTCTCACTGCTGTATTGATCTCCTCCTCTTTAACATTTCTCACTGCTGTACTGATCTCCACCGCTTTAACATTTCTCACTGCCTAACTGATCTCCTATATTTTAACATTTCGCACTACTCGACTGATCGCCTCCTCTTCAACATTTCTCACTGCTGTATTGATCTCCACCTCTTTAAGATTTCTCACTGCTGTACTGCTCTCCTCCACTTGAACATTTCGCACTACTGTACTGATCGCCTCCTCTTTTCCATTTCTCACTGTTGTACTGCTCTCCCTCTCATTCACATTTCTCACAGCTGTACTGCTCTCCCACTCTTTAACATTTCTCACTCATGCACTGATCTCGTCAGTTTTAACATTTCTCACTGCTGTACTGATCTCCTCTTTCTTCAACATTTCTTACTGCTGTACTGATCTCCAACTTTTTAACATTTCCCACTGCGGTACTGACCTCCTCCTCTTTAACATTTCTCACTACTGTACAGATCTCCTCCTCTTTAACATTTCTCACGACTGTACTGATCTCCTCCTCTTTAACATTTCTCACTGCTGTACTGATCTCTTCCTCTTTAACATTTCTCACTGATGTACTGATCTCCTCTTTAACATTTCTCATTGCTGTAATTGAAGTCCTCATCTTTAACATTTCTCACTGCTGTACTGATCTCCACCTTTTTAACCTTTCTCACTGCTGTACTGATCTCCACCTTTTTAACCTTTCTCACTGCTGTACTGATCCACTCCTCGTTAACATTTCTCACTGCTGTACTGATCTCCTCCTATTTCACATTTCAAACTGCTGTACAGATATCCTCCTCTTTAACATTTCTCACTGCTGTACTAATCTCCTCCTCTTTAACATTTCTCACTGCTTTACTGATCACCACCTTCTTAACATTTCTCACTGTGGTACAGATCTCCTCGTCTTTAACATTTCTCACTACTATACTGATCTCCTCTTTAACATTTCTCACTACTGTACTGATCTCCTTCTCTTTAACATTTCTCACTGCTTTACTGATCACCACCTTTTTAACATTTCACCCTGCGGTACAGATCTCCTCCTCTTTAACATTTCTCACTACTGTACTGATCTCCTCTTTTACATTTCGCACTGCTGTACTGATATCCAACATTTCTAGATTTCTCACTGCTGTACTGATCACCTCCTCTTTAACATTTCTCAATACTGTACTGATCTCGTTCTCTTTAACATTTCTCACTGCTTTACTGATCACCTCTTTAACATTTCTCACTGCTGTACTGACCTCCAACTTTTTACCATTTCACACTGCTTTACTCATCTCCACCTTTTTAACATTTCTCACAGCTGTCCTGATCTCCACTTTTATAACATTTCTCACTGCTGTACTGTTCTCCTCCTTTTTAACATTTCTCACTGCTGTACTGATTTCCAATTTAACATTTCTCACTGCTGTACTGATCTCCTCCTCTTTAACATTTCTCACTGCTGTACTGATCTCCTCTTTAACATTTCTCACTGCTGTACTAATCTCCTCCTCTTTAACATTTCTCACTACTGTTCTGATCTCCTCCTCTTTAACATTTCTCACTGCTGGACTGATCTCCTCCACTTTAACATTTCTCACTGCTGCACTGATCTCCTATTTTTTAACATTTCGCACTACTCGACTGATCGCCTCCTCTTTAACATTTCTCTCTGCTGTACTGATCTCCTCCTCTTTAACATTTCTCACTGCTGTACTGATCACCTCCTCTTTAACATTTCTCACTACTGTATTGATCTCCTCCTCTTTAACATTTCTCACTGCTGTACTGATCTCCACCTTTTTAACCTTTCTCACTGCTGTACTGATCTCCACCTTTTTAACCTTTCTCACTGCTGTACTGATCCACTCCTCGTCAACATGTCTCACTGCTGTACTGATCTCCTCCTATTTCACATTTCTCACTGCTGTACTGATCTCCTCCTCTTTAACATTTCTCACTGCTGTACAGATAACCTCCTCTTTAACATTTCTCACTGCTGTACTAATCTCCTCCTCTTTAACATTTCTCACTGCTTTACTGATCACCACCTTCTTAACATTTCTCACTGTGGTACAGATCTCCTCGTCTTTAACATTTCTCACTACTGTACCGATCTCCTCTTTAACATTTCTCACTGCTGTACTGATCTCCTCCTCTTTAACATTTCTCACTACTGTACTGATCTCCTTCTATTTAACATTTCTCACTACTGCTCTGATCTCCTCCTCTTTAACATTTCTCACTGCTTTACTGATCACCTCCTCTTTAACATTTCTCACTGCTGTACTGATCTCCTCTTCTTTAACATTTCTCACTGCTTTATTGATCACCCCCTCTTTCACATTTCTCACTGCTGTACTGATCTCCTTCTCTTTAACATTTCTCACTGCTTTACTGATCACCACCTTTTTAACATTTCACCCTGCGGTACAGATCTCCTCCTCTTTAACATTTCTCACTACTGTACTGATCTCCTCTTTTACATTTCGCACTGCTGTACTGATATCCAACATTTCTAGATTTCTCACTGCTGTACTGATCACCTCCTCTTTAACATTTCTCAATACTGTACTGATCTCGTTCTCTTTAACATTTCTCACTGCTTTACTGATCACCTCTTTAACATTTCTCACTGCTGTACTGACCTCCACCTTTTTACCATTTCACACTGCTTTACTCATCTCCACCTTTTTAACATTTCTCACAGCTGTCCTGATCTCCACTTTTATAACATTTCTCACTGCTGTACTGTTCTCCTCCTTTTTAACATTTCTCACTGCTGTACTGATTTCCAATTTAACATTTCTCACTGCTGTACTGATCTCCTCCTCTTTAACATTTCTCACTGCTGTACTGATCTCCTCTTTAACATTTCTCACTGCTGTACTAATCTCCTCCTCTTTAACATTTCTCACTACTGTTCTGATCTCCTCCTCTTTAACATTTCTCACTGCTGTACTGATCACATCCTCTTTAGCATTTCTCACTGATGTACTGATCTCCTCCTCTTTAACATTTCTCACTGCTGGACTGATCTCCTCCACTTTAACATTTCTCACTGCTGCACTGATCTCCTATTTTTTAACATTTCGCACTACTCGACTGATCGCCTCCTCTTTAACATTTCTCTCTGCTGTACTGATCTCCTCCTCTTTAACATTTCTCACTGCTGTACTGATCACCTCCTCTTTAACATTTCTCACTGCTGTACTGATCACCTCCTCTTTAACATTTCTCACTGCTGTATTGATCTCCTCCTCTTTAACATTTCTCACTGCTGTACTGATCTCCTCCTGTTTAACATTTCTCACTGCTGTACTGATCACCTCCTCTTTAACATTTCTCAATATTGTACTGATCTCCTCCTCTTTAAGATTTCTCACTGCTTTACTGATCACCTCTTTAACATTTCTCACTGCTGTATTGATCTCCTCCTCTTTAACATTTCTCACTGCTGTACTGATCTCCACCTTTTTAACCTTTCTCACTGCTGTACTGATCTCCAAATTTTTAACCTTTCTCACTGCTGTACTGATCCACTCCTCGTTAACATTTCTCACTGCTGTACTGATCTCCTCCTATTTCACATTTCAAACTGCTGTACAGATATCCTCCTCTTTAACATTTCTCACTGCTGTACTAATCTCCTCCTCTTTAACATTTCTCACTGCTTTACTGATCACCACCTTCTTAACATTTCTCACTGTGGTACAGATCTCCTCGTCTTTAACATTTCTCACTACTGTACTGATCTCCTATTCTTTAACATTTCTCACTACTGTTCTGTTCTCCTCTTTAACATTTCTCACTGCTTTACTGATCTCCTCCTCTTTAACATTTCTCACTACTGTACTGATCTCCTTCTATTTAACATTTCTCACTACTGTTCTGATCTCCTCCTCTTGAACATTTCTCACTGCTTTACTGATCACCTCCTCTTTAACATTTCTCACTGCTGTACTGATATCCAACATTTCTAGATTTCTCACTGTTGTACTGATCACCTCCTCTTTAACATTTCTCAATACTGTACTGATCTCGTTCTCTTTAACATTTCTCACTGCTGTCCTGATCTCCACTTTTATAACGTTTCTCACTGCTGTACTGTTCTCCTCCTTTTTAACATTTCTCACTGCTGTACTGATTTCCAATTTAACATTTCTCACTGCTGTACTGATCTCCTCCGCTTTAACATTTCCCACTGCTGTACTGATCTCCTCCTCTTTAACATTTCTCACTGCTGTACTGATCTCCTCCGCTTTAACATTTCTCACTGCTGTACTGATCTCCTCCGCTTTAACATTTCCCACTGCTGTACTGATCTCCTCCTCTTTAACATTTCTCACTGCTGTACTGATCTCCTCCTCTTTAACATTTCTCACGACTGTACTGATCTCCTCCTCTTTAACATTTCTCACTGCAGTACTGATCTCTCCCTCTTTATCATTTCTCACTGATGTACTGATCTCCTCTTTAACATTTCTCACTGCTGTAATTGAACTCCTCATATTTAACATTTCTCATTGCTGTACTGATCTCCTCCTCTTTTACATTTCTCATTGCTGTATTGATCTCCTCCTTTTTAACATTTCTCACTGCTGAACTGATCTCCTCCTCTTTAACATTTCTCACTGCTGTATTGATCTCCTCCTCTTTAACATTTCTCACTGCTGTACTGATCTCCACCGCTTTAACATTTCTCACTGCCTAACTGATCTCCTATATTTTAACATTTCGCACTACTCGACTGATCGCCTCCTCTTCAACATTTCTCACTGCTGTATTGATCTCCACCTCTTTAAGATTTCTCACTGCTGTACTGCTCTCCTCCACTTGAACATTTCGCACTACTGTACTGATCGCCTCCTCTTTTCCATTTCTCACTGTTGTACTGCTCTCCCTCTCATTCACATTTCTCACAGCTGTACTGCTCTCCCACTCTTTAACATTTCTCACTCATGCACTGATCTCGTCAGTTTTAACATTTCTCACTGCTGTACTGATCTCCTCTTTCTTCAACATTTCTTACTGCTGTACTGATCTCCAACTTTTTAACATTTCCCACTGCGGTACTGACCTCCTCCTCTTTAACATTTCTCACTACTGTACAGATCTCCTCCTCTTTAACATTTCTCACGACTGTACTGATCTCCTCCTCTTTAACATTTCTCACTGCTGTACTGATCTCTTCCTCTTTAACATTTCTCACTGATGTACTGATCTCCTCTTTAACATTTCTCACTGCTGTAATTGAAGTCCTCATCTTTAACATTTCTCACTGCTGTATTGATCTCCTCCTCTTTAACATTTCTCACTGCTTTACTGATCACCTCTTTAACATTTCTCACTGCTGTATTGATCTCCTCCTCTTTAACATTTCTCACTGCTGTACTGATCTCCTCCTCTTTAACGTTTCTCACTGCTGTACTGATCTCCTCTTCTTTAACATTTCTCACTAATGTACTGATCTCCTTCTCTTTAACATTTCTCACTGCTTTACTGATCACCACCTTTTTAACATTTCTCACTGCGGTACAGAACTCCTCCTCTTTAACATTTCTCACTACTGTACTGATCTCCTCTTTAACATTTCTCACTGCTGTACTAATCTCCTCCTCTTTAACATTTCTCACTACTGTTCTGATCTCCTCCTCTTTAACATTTCTCACTGCTGTACTGATCACATCCTCTTTAGCATTTCTCACTGATGTACTGATCTCCTCCTCTTTAACATTTCTCACTGCTGGACTGATCTCCTCCACTTTAACATTTCTCACTGCTGCACTGATCTCCTATTTTTTAACATTTCGCACTACTCGACTGATCGCCTCCTCTTTAACATTTCTCTCTGCTGTACTGATCTCCTCCTCTTTAACATTTCTCACTGCTGTACTGATCACCTCCTCTTTAACATTTCTCACTGCTGTACTGATCACCTCCTCTTTAACATTTCTCACTGCTGTATTGATCTCCTCCTCTTTAACATTTCTCACTGCTGTACTGATCTCCTCCTGTTTAACATTTCTCACTGCTGTACTGATCACCTCCTCTTTAACATTTCTCAATATTGTACTGATCTCCTCCTCTTTAAGATTTCTCACTGCTTTACTGATCACCTCTTTAACATTTCTCACTGCTGTATTGATCTCCTCCTCTTTAACATTTCTCACTGCTGTACTGATCTCCACCTTTTTAACCTTTCTCACTGCTGTACTGATCTCCAAATTTTTAACCTTTCTCACTGCTGTACTGATCCACTCCTCGTTAACATTTCTCACTGCTGTACTGATCTCCTCCTATTTCACATTTCAAACTGCTGTACAGATATCCTCCTCTTTAACATTTCTCACTGCTGTACTAATCTCCTCCTCTTTAACATTTCTCACTGCTTTACTGATCACCACCTTCTTAACATTTCTCACTGTGGTACAGATCTCCTCGTCTTTAACATTTCTCACTACTGTACTGATCTCCTATTCTTTAACATTTCTCACTACTGTTCTGTTCTCCTCTTTAACATTTCTCACTGCTTTACTGATCTCCTCCTCTTTAACATTTCTCACTACTGTACTGATCTCCTTCTATTTAACATTTCTCACTACTGTTCTGATCTCCTCCTCTTGAACATTTCTCACTGCTTTACTGATCACCTCCTCTTTAACATTTCTCACTGCTGTACTGATATCCAACATTTCTAGATTTCTCACTGTTGTACTGATCACCTCCTCTTTAACATTTCTCAATACTGTACTGATCTCGTTCTCTTTAACATTTCTCACTGCTGTCCTGATCTCCACTTTTATAACGTTTCTCACTGCTGTACTGTTCTCCTCCTTTTTAACATTTCTCACTGCTGTACTGATTTCCAATTTAACATTTCTCACTGCTGTACTGATCTCCTCCGCTTTAACATTTCCCACTGCTGTACTGATCTCCTCCTCTTTAACATTTCTCACTGCTGTACTGATCTCCTCCGCTTTAACATTTCCCACTGCTGTATTGATCTCCTCCTCTTTAACATTTCTCACTGCTGTACTGATCTCCTCCTCTTTAACATTTCTCACGACTGTACTGATCTCCTCCTCTTTAACATTTCTCACTGCAGTACTGATCTCTCCCTCTTTATCATTTCTCACTGATGTACTGATCTCCTCTTTAACATTTCTCACTGCTGTAATTGAACTCCTCATATTTAACATTTCTCACTGCTGTACTGATCTCCTCCTCTTTTACATTTCTCATTGCTGTATTGATCTCCTCCTTTTTAACATTTCTCACTACTGAACTGATCTCCTCCTCTTTAACATTTCTCACTGCTGTACTGATCACCTCCTCTTTAACATTTCTCAATATTGTACTGATCTCCTCCTCTTTAAGATTTCTCACTGCTTTACTGATCACCTCTTTAACATTTCTCACTGCTGTATTGATCTCCTCCTCTTTAACATTTCTCACTGCTGTACTGATCTCCTCCTCTTTAACATTTCTCACTGCTGTACTGATCTCCTCCTCTTTAACATTTCTCACTGCTGTACTGATCACCTCCTCTTCAACATTTCTCAATACTGTACTGATCTCCTCCTCTTTAAGATTTCTCACTGCTTTACTGATCACCTCTTTAACATTTCTCACTGCTGTATTGATCTCCTCCTCTTTAACATTTCTCACTGCTGTACTGATCTCCTCCTCTTTAACGTTTCTCACTGCTGTACTGCTCTCCTCCTCTTTAACATTTCTCACTACGATACTGATCTCATCCTCTTTAACATTACTCACTGCTGTACTGATCTCCTCCTGTTTCACATTTCTCATTCCTGTACTGATCTCCTCCTCTTTAACAGTTCTCATTGCTGTACTGACCTCCTCCTCTAGAACATTTCTCACTGCTGTACTGGTCTCCTCCTGTTTAACAATTCTCACTGCTGTACTGATCTCCTCTTTAACATTTCTCACTGCAGTACTGATCTCCTCTTTAATATTTCTCACTGCAGTACTGATCTCCTCTTCTTTAACATTTCTCACTCCTGCACGGATCTCCTTCTCTTCAACGTTTCTCACTACTGTACAGATCTCCTCCTCTTGAACATTTCTCACTGCTGAACTGATCTCCTCCTCTTTAAATTTCTCACTGCTGTACTGACCTCCTCCTCTGTGACATTTCTCACTGCTGAACTGATCTCCTCGTCTTTAATATTTCTCACTGCTGTACTGATCTCCTCCTCTTTAACATTTCTCACTTCTACACTGATCACCTCCTCTTTAACATTTCTCACTGCTGTACTGATCTCCTCCTCTTTAACATTTCTCACTTCTACACTGATCTCCTCCTCTTTAACATTTCTCACTGCTGTACCCATCACCTCCTCTTTAACATTTCTCACTGCTGTACTGATCTCCTACTCTTTCACATTTCTCATGGCTGTACTGATCTCCTCCTCTTTAACATTTCGCACTGCTTTACTGATCACCTCTTTAACATTTCTCACTGCTGTATTGATCTCCTCCTCTTTAACATTCCTCACTGCTGTACTGATCTCCTCCTATTTCACATTTCTCACTGGTGTACAGATATCCACCTCTTTAACATTTCTCACTGCTGTACTGATCACCTCCTCTTTAACATTTCTCACTGCTGTACTGATCTCATTCCTCTTTAACATTTCTCACTGCTGTACCCATCTCCTCCTCTTTAACATTTCTCACTGCTGTACTGATCACCTCCTCTTTAACATTTCTCACTGCTGTACTGATCACCTCCTCTTTAACATTTCTCACTGCTGTACTGATCACCTCCTCTTTAACATTTCTCAATACTGTACTGATCTCCTCCTCTTTAAGATTTCTCACTGCTTTACTGATCACCTCTTTAACATTTCTCACTGCTGTATTGATCTCCTCCTCTTTAACATTTCTCACTGCTGTACTGATCTCCTCCTCTTTAACATTTCTCACTACGATACTGATCTCATCCTCTTTAACATTACTCACTGCTGTACTGATCTCCTCCTGTTTCACATTTCTCATTCCTGTACTGATCTCCTCCTCTTTAACAGTTCTCATTGCTGTCCTGATCTCCTCCTCTTTAACATTTCTCACTGCAGTACTGATCTCCTCCTCTTTAACATTTCTCACTCCTGCACGGATCTCCTTCTCTTCAACATTTCTCACTACTGTACAGATCACCTCCTCTTTAACATTTCTCACTGCTGTACTGATCACCTCCTCTTTAACATTTCTCACTGCTGTACTGATCTCCTCCTCTTTAACATTTCTCACTGCTGTACTGATCTCCTCCTCTTTAACATTTCTCACTGCTGTACTGATCACCTCCTCTTTAACATTTCTCAATATTGTACTGATCTCCTCCTCTTTAAGATTTCTCACTGCTTTTCTGATCACCTCTTTAACATTTCTCACTGCTGTATTGATCTCCACCTTTTTAACCTTTCTCACTGCTGTACTGATCCACTCCTCGTTAACATTTCTCACTGCTGTACTTATCTCCTCCTATTTCACATTTCAAACTGCTGTACAGATATCCTCCTCTTTAACATTTCTCAATACTGTACTGATCTCCTCCTCTTTAAGATTTCTCACTGCTTTACTGATCACCTCTTTAACATTTCTCACTGCTGTATTGATCTCCTCCTCTTTAACATTTCTCACTGCTGTACTGATCTCCACCTTTTTAACCTTTCTCACTGCTGTACTGATCTCCAAATTTTTAACCTTTCTCACTGCTGTACTGATCCACTCCTCGTTAACATTTCTCACTGCTGTACTGATCTCCTCCTATTTCACATTTCAAACTGCTGTACAGATATCCTCCTCTTTAACATTTCTCACTGCTGTACTAATCTCCTCCTCTTTAACATTTCTCACTGCTTTACTGATCACCATCTTCTTAACATTTCTCACTGTGGTACAGATCTCCTCGTCTTTAACATTTCTCACTACTGTACTGATCTCCTCTTCTTTAACATTTCTCACTACTGTACTGATCTCCTTCTATTTAACATTTCTCACTCCTGTTCTGATCTCCTCCTCTTTAACATTTGTCACTACTTTACTGATCACCTCCTCTTTAACATTTCTCACTGCTGTACTGATATCCAA
Source organism: Chiloscyllium plagiosum (assembly GCF_037043375.1). NCBI lineage: Eukaryota > Metazoa > Chordata > Chondrichthyes > Orectolobiformes > Hemiscylliidae > Chiloscyllium > Chiloscyllium plagiosum. The sequence continues at coordinate 65,118,194 of NW_028270152.1, forward strand.
CATTTCTAGATTTCTCACTGTTGTACTGATCACCTCCTCTTTAACATTTCTCAATACTGTACTGATCTCGTTCTCTTTAACATTTCTCACTGCTGTCCTGATCTCCACTTTTATAACATTTCTCACTGCTGTACTGTTCTCCTCCTTTTTAACATTTCTCACTGCTGTACTGATTTCCAATTTAACATTTCTCACTGCTGTACTGATCTCCTCCGCTTTAACATTTCTCACTGCTGTACTGATCTCCTCCGCTTTAACATTTCCCACTGCTGTACTGATCTCCTCCTCTTTAACATTTCTCACTGCTGTACTGATCTCCTCTTTAACATTTCTCACTGCTGTACTGATCTCCTCCTCTTTAACATTTCTCACTGCTGTACTGATCTCCTCCTCTTTAACATTTCTCACTGCTGTACTGATCTCCTCCTCTTTAACATTTCTCACTGCTGTACTGATCTCCTCCTCTTTAACATTTCTCACGACTGTACTGATCTCCTCCTCTTTAACATTTCTCACTGCAGTACTGATCTCTCCCTCTTTATGATTTCTCACTGATGTACTGATCTCCTCTTTAACATTTCTCACTGCTGTAATTGAACTCCTCATATTTAACATTTCTCATTGCTGTACTGATCTCCTCCTCTTTTACATTTCTCATTGCTGTATTGATCTCCTCCTTTTTAACATTTCTCACTACTGAACTGATCTCCTCCTCTTTAACATTTCTCACTGCTGTATTGATCTCCTCCTCTTTAACATTTCTCACTGCTGTACTGATCTCCTCCTCTTTAAGATTTCTCACTGCTTTACTGATCACCTCTTTAACATTTCTCACTGCTGTATTGATCTCCTCCTCTTTAACGTTTCTCACTGCTGTACTGCTCTCCTCCTCTTTAACATTTCTCACTACGATACTGATCTCATCCTCTTTAACATTACTCACTGCTGTACTGATCTCCTCCTGTTTCACATTTCTCATTCCTGTACTGATCTCCACCGCTTTAACATTTCTCACTGCCTAACTGATCTCCTATATTTTAACATTTCGCACTACTCGACTGATCGCCTCCTCTTCAACATTTCTCACTGCTGTATTGATCTCAACCTCTTTAAGATTTCTCACTGCTGTACTGCTCTCCTCCACTTGAACATTTCGCACTACTGTACTGATCGCCTCCTCTTTTCCATTTCTCACTGCTGTACTGCTCTCCCTCTCATTCACATTTCTCACAGCTGTACTGCTCTCCCACTCTTTAACATTTCTCACTCATGCACTGATCTCGTCCGTTTTAACATTTCTCACTGCTGTACTGATCTCCTCTTTCTTCAACATTTCTTACTGCTGTACTGATCTCCAACTTTTTAACATTTCCCACTGCGGTACTGACCTCCTCCTCTTTAACATTTCTCACTACTGTACAGATCTCCTCTTCTTTAACATTTCTCACTGCTGTACAGATCTGCTCCTCTTTAACATTTCTCACTGCTTTACCGATCACCTCCTCTTTAACATTTCTCACTGCTGTACTGATCTGCTCCTCTTTAACATTTCTCACTGCTTTACCGATCACCTCCTCTTTAACATTTCTCACTACTGTACTGATCTCCTCCTCTTTAACATTTCTCACTGCTGTACTGATCACCTCCTCTTTAACATTTCTCACTGCTGTACTGATCACCTCCTCTTGAACATTTCTCACTGCTGTACTGATCTCCTCCTCTTTAACATTTCTCACTGCTGTACTGATCTCCTCCTCTTTAACATTTCTCACTGCTGTACTGATCACCTCCTCTTTAACATTTCTCAATACTGTACTGATCTCCTCCTCTTTAAGATTTCTCACTGCTTTACTGATCACCTCTTTTACATTTCTCACTGCTGTATTGATCTCCTCCTCTTTAACGTTTCTCACTGCTGTACTGCTCTCCTCCTCTTTAACATTTCTCACTACGATACTGATCTCATCCTCTTTAACATTACTCACTGCTGTACTGATCTCCTCCTGTTTCACATTTCTCATTCCTGTACTGATCTCCTCCTCTTTAACAGTTCTCATTGCTGTACTGACCTCCTCCTCTTTAACATTTCTCACTGCTGTACTGATCTCCTCTTTAACATTTCTCACTGCAGTACTGATCTCCTCTTCTTTAACATTTCTCACTTCTGCACGCATCTCCTTCTCTTCAACATTTCTCACTGCTGTATTGATCTCCTCCTCTTTAACATTTCTCACTGCTGTACTGCTCTCCTCCTCTTTAACATTTCTCACTACGATACTGATCTCATCCTCTTTAACATTACTCACTGCTGTACTGATCTCCTCCTGTTTCACATTTCTCATTCCTGTACTGATCTCCTCCTCTTTAACAGTTCTCATTGCTGTACTGACCTCCTCCTCTTTAACAATTCTCACTGCTGTACTGATCTCCTCTTTAACATTTCTCACTGCAGTACTGATCTCCTCTTCTTTAAAATTTCTCACTCCTGCACGGATCTCCTTCTCTTCAACGTTTCTGACTACTGTACAGATCTCCTCCTCTTTAACATTTCTCACTGCTGTACTGATCTCCTCCTCTTTAAATTTCACACTGCTGTACTGACCTCCTCCTCTGTGACATTTCTCACTGCTGAACTGATCTCCTCGTCTTTAATATTTCTCACTGCTGTACTGATCACCTCCTCTTTAACATTTCTCACTTCTACACTGATCACCTCCTCTTTAACATTTCTCACTGCTGTACTGATCTCCTCCTCTTTAACATTTCTCACTTCTACACTGATCACCTCCTCTTTAACATTTCTCACTGCTGTACTGATCTCATTCCTCTTTAACATTTCTCACTGCTGTACCCATCTCCTCCTCTTTAACATTTCTCACTGCTGTACTGATCACCTCCTCTTTAACATTTCTCACTGCTGTACTGATCACCTCCTCTTTAACATTTCTCACTGCTGTACTGATCTCCTCCTCTTTAACATTTCTCACTGCTGTACTGATCTCCTCCTCTTTAACATTTCTCACTGCTGTACTGATCTCCTCCTCTTTATGATTTCTCACTGCTTTACTGATCACCTCTTTAACATTCCTCACTGCTGTATTGATCTCCTCCTCTTTAACATTTCTCACTGCTGTTCTGATCTCCTCCTCTTTCACGTTTCTCACTGCTGGACTGCTCTCCTCCTCTTTAACATTTCTCACTACGATACTGATCTCATCCTCTTTAACATTACTCACTGCTGTACTGATCTCCTCCTGTTTCACATTTCTCATTCCTGTACTGATCTCCTCCTCTTTAACAGTTCTCATTGCTGTACTGACCTCCTCCTCTTTAACATTTCTCACTGCTGTACTGATCTTCTCTTTAACATTTCTCACTGCAGTACTGATCTCCTCCTCTTTAACATTTCTCACTGCTGTACTGATCTTCTCTTTAACATTTCTCACTGCAGTACTGATCTCCTCCTCTTTAACATTTCTCACTGCTGTACTGATCTTCTCTTTAACATTTCTCACTGCAGTACTGATCTCCTCCTCTTTAACATTTCTCACTCCTGCACGGATCTCCTTCTCTTCAACATTTCTCACTACTGTACAGATCTCCTCCTCTTTAACATTTCTCACTGCTGTACTGATCTCCTCCTCTTTAAATTTCTCACTGCTGTACTGACCTCCTCCTCTGTGACATTTCTCACTGCTGAACTGATCTCCTCGTCTTTAATATTTCTCACTGCTGTACTGATCTCCTCCTCTTTAACATTTCTCACTTCTACACTGATCACCTCCTCTTTAACATTTCTCACTGCTGTACTGATCTCCTCCTCTTTAACATTTCTCACTTCTACACTGATCACCTCCTCTTTAACATTTCTCACTGCTGTACTGATCTCATTCCTCTTTAACATTTCTCACTGCTGTACCCATCTCCTCCTCTTTAACATTTCTCACTGCTGTACTGATCTCCTCCTCTTTAACGTTTCTCACTGCTGTACTGCTCTCCTCCTCTTTAACATTTCTCACTACGATACTGATCTCATCCTCTTTAACATTACTCACTGCTGTACTGATCTCCTCCTGTTTCACATTTCTCATTCCTGTACTGATCTCCTCCTCTTTAACAGTTCTCATTGCTGTACTGACCTCCTCCTCTTTAACATTTCTCACTGCTGTACTGATCTCCTCCTGTTTAACAATTCTCACTGCTGTACTGATCTACTCTTTAACATTTCTCACTGCAGTACTGATCTCCTCCTCTTTAACATTTCTCACTCCTGCACGGATCTCCTTCTCTTCAACATTTCTCACTACTGTACAGATCTCCTCCTCTTTAACATTTCTCACTGCTGTACTGATCTCCTCCTCTTTAAATTTCTCACTGCTGTACTGACCTCCTCCTCTGTGACATTTCTCACTGCTGAACTGATCTCCTCGTCTTTAATATTTCTCACTGCTGTACTGATCTCCTCCTCTTTAACATTTCTCACTTCTACACTGATCACCTCCTCTTTAACATTTCTCACTGCTGTACTGATCTCCTCCTCTTTGACATTTCTCACTTCTACACTGATCACCTCCTCTTTAACATTTCTCACTGCTGTACTGATCTCATTCCTCTTTAACATTTCTCACTGCTGTACCCATCTCCTCCTCTTTAACATTTCTCACTGCTGTACCCATCACCTCCTCTTTAACATTTCTCACTGCTGTACCCATCTCCTCCTCTTTAACATTTCTCACTGCTGTACCCATCACCTCCTCTTTAACATTTCTCACTGCTGTACCCATCACCTCCGCTTTCACATTTCTCATGGCTGTACTGATCTCCTCCTCTTTAACATTTTGCACTGCTTTACTGATCTCCTCCTCTTTAACATTTCTCACTGCTGTATTGATCTCCTCCTCTTTAACATTCCTCACTGCTGTACTGATCTCCTCCAATTTCACATTTCTCACTGGTGTACAGATATCCACCTCTTTAACATTTCTCACTGCTGTACTGATCACCTCCTCTTTAACATTTCTCACTGCTGTACTGATCTCATTCCTCTTTAACATTTCTCACTGCTGTACCCATCTCCTCCTCTTTAACATTTCTCACTGCTGTACCCATCACCTCCTCTTTAACATTCCTCACTGCTGTACTGATCTCCTACTCTTTCACATTTCTCATGGCTGTACTGATCTCCTCCTCTTTAACATTTCGCACTGCTTTACTGATCACCTCTTTAACATTCCTCACTGCTGTACTGATCTCCGTCTATTTCACATTTCTCACTGGTGTACAGATATCCACCTCTTTAACATTTCTCACTGCTGTACTAATCTCCTCCTTTTTAACATTTCTCACTGCTGTACTGATCTCCACCTTTTTAACATTTCTCACTGCTGTCCTGACCTCCAACTTTTTAACATTTCTCACTGCTGACCTGATCACCTCCTCTTGAACATTTCTCACTGCTGTACTGATCACCTCCAGTTTAATATTTCTCACTGCTGTACTGATCTCCTCTTTAACATTTCTCTCTGCTGTACGAATCTCCTCCTCTTTAACATTTTTCACTGCTGTACTGATCACCTCCTCTTGAACATTTCTCACTGCTGTCCTGATCTCCACCTCTTTAACATTTCTCACTGCTGTACTGCACTCCTCCTATTCAACATTTCTCACTGCTGTACTGATCTCCTCCACTGTAACATTTGTCACTGCTGTACTCATCTGCTCCTCTTTATCATTTCTCACTGCTGTCCTGATCTCCAACTTTTTAACATTTCTCACTGCTGTACTGATCTCCTCCTCTTTAACATTTCTCACTGCTGTACTGATCACCTCCAGTTTAATATTTCTGACTGCTGTACTGATCTCCTCTTTAACATTTCTCACTGCTGTACTGATCTCCTCCTCTTGAACATTTCTCACTGCTGTACTGATCTCCTCCACTTTAACATTTCTCACTGCTGTACTGATCTCCCTCTCTTTAACATTTCTCACTGCTGTACTCATCTGCTCCTCTTTAACATTTCTCACTCCTGCACTGATCTCGTCCGCTTTAACAATTCTCACTGCTGTACTGATCACCTCCGCGTTAACATTTCTCACTGCTGTACTGATCTCCTCTTTCTTCAACACTTCTTACTGCTGTACTGATCTCCACCTTTTTAATATTTCCCACTGTGGTAGTGACCTCCTCCTCTTTAACATTTCTCACTACTGTACTGATCTCCTCCTCTTTAACATTTCTCACTGCGAGACTGACCTCCTCCTCTTTAACATTTCTCACTACTGTACAGATCTCCTCCTCTTTAACATTTCTCACTGCTGTACTGATCTCCTCCTCTTTAAATTTCTCACTGCTGTACTGACCTCCTCCTCTGTGACATTTCTCACTGCTGAACTGATCTCCTCGTCTTTAATATTTCTCACTGCTGTACTGATCTCCTCCTCTTTAACATTTCTCACTTCTACACTGATCACCTCCTCTTTAACATTTCTCACTGTTGTACTGATCACCTCCTCTTTAACATTTCTCACTGCTGTACTGATCTCATTCCTCTTTAACATTTCTCACTGCTGTACCCATCTCCTCCTCTTTAACATTTCTCACTGCTGTACTGATCTCCTCCTCTTTAACGTTTCTCACTGCTGTACTGATCTCCTCTTTAACATTTCTCACTGCAGTACTGATCTCCTCCTCTTTAACATTTCTCACTCCTGCACGGATCTCCTTCTCTTCAACATTTCTCACTACTGTACAGATCTCCTCCTCTTTAACATTTCTCACTGCTGTACTGATCTCCTCCTCTTTAAATTTCTCACTGCTGTACTGACCTCCTCCTCTGTGACATTTCTCACTGCTGAACTGATCTCCTCGTCTTTAATATTTCTCACTGCTGTACTGATCTCCTCCTCTTTAACATTTCTCACTTCTACACTGATCACCTCCTCTTTAACATTTCTCACTGCTGTACTGATCTCCTCCTCTTTGACATTTCTCACTTCTACACTGATCACCTCCTCTTTAACATTTCTCACTGCTGTACTGATCTCATTCCTCTTTAACATTTCTCACTGCTGTACCCATCTCCTCCTCTTTAACATTCCTCACTGATGTACCCATCACCTCCTCTTTAACATTTCTCACTGCTGTACTGATCTCCTACTCTTTCACATTTCTCATGGCTGTACTGATCTCTTCCTCTTTAACATTTTGCACTGCTTTACTGATCTCCTCCTCTTTAACATTTCTCACTGCTGTATTGATCTCCTCCTCTTTAACATTTCTCACTGCTGTACTGATCTCCTCCTATTTCACATTTCTCACTGGTGTACTGATCACCTCCTCTTTAACATTTCTCACTGCTGTACTGATCTCATTCCTCTTTAACATTTCTCACTGCTGTACCCATCTCCTCCTCTTTAACATTTCTCACTGCTGTACCCATCACCTCCTCTTTAACATTTCTCACTGCTGTACTGATCTCCTACTCTTTCACATTTCTCATGGCTGTACTGATCACCTCCTCTTTAACATTTCTCACTGCTGTACTGATCTCATTCCTCTTTAACATTTCTCACTGCTGTACCCATCTCCTCCTCTTTAACATTTCTCACTGCTGTACCCATCACCTCCTCTTTAACATTTCTCACTGCTGTATTGATCTCCTCCTCTTTAACATTTCTCACTGCTGACCTGATCACCTCCTCTTTAACATTTTTCACTGCTGTACTGATCACCTCCAGTTTAATATTTCTCACTGCTGTACTGATCTCCTCTTTAACATTTCTCTCTGCTGTCCTGATCTCCACCTCTTTAACATTTCTCACTGCTGTACTGCTCTCCTCCTCTTCAACATTTCTCACTGCTGTACTGATCTCCTCCACTTTAACATTTGTCACTGCTGTACTCATCTGCTCCTCTTTATCATTTCTCACTGCTGTCCTGATCTCCAACTTTTTAACATTTCTCACTGCTGTACTGATCACCTCCTCTTTAACATTTCTCACTGCTGTACTGATCACCTCCAGTTTAATATTTCTGACTGCTGTACTGATCTCCTCTTTAACATTTCTCACTGCTGTACTGATCTCCTCCTCTTGAACATTTCTCACTGCTGTACTGATCTCCTCCACTTTAACATTTCTCACTGCTGTACTGATCTCCCTCTCTTTAACATTTCTCACTGCTGTACTCATCTGCTCCTCTTTAACATTTCTCACTCCTGCACTGATCTCGTCCGCTTTAACAATTCTCACTGCTGTACTGATCACCTCCGCGTTAACATTTCTCACTGCTGTACTGATCTCCTCTTTCTTCAACACTTCTTACTGCTGTACTGATCTCCACCTTTTTAATATTTCCCACTGCGGTAGTGACCTCCTCCTCTTTAACATTTCTCACTACTGTACTGATCTGCTCCTCTTTAACATTTCTCACTGCGAGACTGACCTCCTCCTCTTTAACATTTCTCACTACTGTACTGATCTCCACCTTTTTACCGTTTCTCACTGCTGTACTGATCCGCTCCTCGTTAACATTTCTCACTGCTGTACTGATATCCTCCTCTTTAACATTTCTCACTGCTGTCCTAATATCCTCCTCTTTAAAATTTCTCAAGGCTTCACTGATCTCCACCTTTTGAACATTTCTCACTGCTGTACTGATCTCCACCTTTTTAACATTTCTCACTGCTGTACTGCTCTCCTCCTCTTTAACATTTCTCACTACTGTACTGATCTCCTCCTCTTTAACATTTCTCACTGCTTTATTTATCACCTCCTCTTTAACATTTCTCACTGCTGTACTGATCACCTCCTCTTTAACATTTCTCGCTGCTGTACTGATCTCCAACTTTTTAATTTTTTTCACTGCTGTACTGATCTCTTCCTCTTTAATGTTTCTCACTGATTTACTGATCTCATTCTCTTTAACATTTCTCACTGCTGTACTGATCACCTCCGCATTAACATTTCTCACTGCTGTACTGATCTCCTCTTTCTTCAACATTTCTCACGACTGTCCTTATCTCCACCTTTTTAACATTTTTCACTTCTGTACTGATCTCCTCCTCTTTAACATTTCTCACTGCTGTACTGATCTCCTCCTCTTTAACATTTCTCACGACTGTACTAACCTCCTCCTCTTTAAAATTTCTCACTGCGATGCTGGTCTCCTCCTCTTTAACATTTCTCACTGCTGTACTGATCTCCACCTTTTTAACATTTTTCACTGATGTACTGATCTCTTCCCCTTTAAGATTTCTCACTGCTGTAATTGAACTCCTCCTCTTTAACATTTCTCACTGCTGTACTGATCTCTTCCTCTTTAACATTTCTCACTGCTGTCCTGCTCTCCTCCTCTTTAACATTTCTCACTGCTGTACTGATCTCCTCCACTTTAACATTTCACACTACTGTACTGATCGCCTCCTCTTTTCCATTTCTCACTGCTGTACTGATCTCCCTCTCTTTAACATTTCTCACTGCTGTACTGATCTCCACATTTTTACCATTTCTCTGTGCTGTACCGATATCCTCCTCTTTAACATTTCTCACTGCTGTACTAATCTCCTCCTCTTTAACATTTCTCACTGCTTTACTGATCTCCACCTCTTTAACATTTTTCACTGCTGTCCTGATCTCCACCTTTTTAACATTTCTCACTGCTGTACTGATCTCCTCCTCTTTAACATTTCTCACTGCTGTACTGATCACCTCCAGTTTAATATTTCTCACTGCTTTCCTGATCTCCGCTTTAACATTTCTCTCTGCTGTACTGATCTCCTCCTCTTTAACATTTTTCACTGCTGTACTGATCTCCTCCTCTTTAACATTTCTCACTGCTGTCCTGATCTCCACCTCTTTAACAATTCTCACTGCTGTACTGCTCTCCTCCTCTTTAACATTTCTCACTGCTGTACTGATCTCCTCCACTTTAACATTTCGCACTACTCTACTGATCGCCTCTTCTTTTCCATTTCTCACTGCTGTACTGATCTCCTCCTCTTTAACATTTCTCACTGCTGTACTAATCTCCTCCTCTTTAACATTTCTCACTGCTGCACTGATCACCTCCAGTTTAATATTTCTCACTGCTGTACTGATCTCCTATTTAATAATATTTCTCACTGCTGTACTGATCTCCTATTTAATAACAATACTCACTACTGTACTGATCTCCTCCTCTTTAACATTTCTCACTGCTGTACTGCTCTCCCTCTCTTTAACATTTCTCACTGCTGTACTGATCTCCCTCTCTTTAACATTTCTCACTGCTGCACTCATCTGCTCCTCTTTAACATTTCCCACTCCTGTACTGATCTCCTCCTCTTTAACATTTCTCACTGCTTCACTGATCTCCACCTTTTGAACATTTCTCACTGCTGTCCTGATCTCCACCTTTTTAACATTTCTCACTGCTGTACTGATCACCTCCTCTTTAATATTTCTCACTGCTGTACTGATCTCCTCTTTAACATTTCTCTCTGCTGTACTGATCTCCTCCTCTTTAATATTTCTCACTGCTGTCCTGATCTCCACCTCTTTAACATTTCTCACTGCTGTACTGATCTCCTTTTTAACATTTCTCACTGCTGTACTGATCACCTCCTCTTTAATATTTCTCACTGCTGTACTGATCTCCTCCTCTTTAACATTTCTCACTGCTGTACTGCTCTCCCACTCTTTAACATTTCTCACTGCTGTACTCATCTGCTCCTCGTTAACATTTCTCACTCCTGTACTGATCTCGTCCGCTTTATCATTTCTCACTGCTGTACTGATCTCCTCTTTCTTCAACATTTCTTACTGCTGTACTGATCTCCACCTTTTCAACATTTCCCACTGCGGTACTGACCTCCTCCTCTTTAACATTTCACACTACTTTACTGATCTCCTCCTCTATAACATTTCTCACTGCGAGACTGATCTCCTCCTCTTTAACATTTCTCACTGCTGTACTGATCTCCTCCTCTTTAAAATTTCTCACTGCTGTACCGATATCCTCCTCTTTAACATTTCTCACTGCTGTACCGATATCCTCCTCTTTAACATTTCTCACTGCTGTACTGATCTCCTCCTCTTTAACATTTCTCACTGCTGTACTGATCTCCTCCTCATTAACATTTCTCACTTGTGTACTGATCTCCTCCACTTTAACATTTCTCACTGCTGTCCTGATCTCCTCCTCTTTAACATTTCTCATTGCTGTACTGATCTCCTCCTCTTTAACATTTCTCACTGCTGTACTGACCTCCTCCTCTTTAACATTTCTCACTGCTGTACTGATCTCAACCTCTTTAACATTTTTCACTGCTGTACTGATCTCCTCCTCTTTAACATTTCTCACTGCTGTACTGACCTCCTCCTCTTTAACATTTCTGACTGCTGTACTGATCTCAACCTCTTTAACATTTTTCACTGCTGTTCTGATCTCCACCTTTTTTACATTTCTCACTGTTGTACTGATCTCCTCTTTAACATTTCTCACTGCTGTACAGATCTCCTCCACTTTAATATTTCTCACTGCTGTACTGATCTCCCTCTCTTTAACATTTCTCACAACTGTACTCATCTGCTCCACTTTAACATTTCTCACTCCTGTTCTGATCGCCTCCTCTTTAACATTTCTCACTGCTGTACGGATCTCCCTCTCTTTAACATTTCTCACAACTGTACTCATCTGCTCCACTTTAACATTTCTCACTCCTGTTCTGATCGCCTCCTCTTTAACATTTCTCACTGCTGTTCTGATCTCCTCCGCTTGAACATTTTTCTAGGCTGTACTGATCGCCCCCACGTTAACATTTCTCACTGCTGTACTGATCTCCTCCTCTTTAACATTTCTGACTGCTGAACTGATCTCAACCTCTTTAACATTTCTCACTGCTGTACTGATCTCCACCACTTTAACATTTCTCACTGCTGTACTGATCTCCTCCTCTTTAACATTTCACACTGCTGTACTGACCTTCTCATCTTTAACATTTCTGACTGCTGTACTGATCTCAACCTCTTTAACATTTTTCACTGCTGTACCGATCTCCACCTTTTTTACATTTCTCACTGTTGTACTGATCTCCTCTTTAACATTTCTCACTGCTGTACTGATCTCTTCCTCTTTAACATTTCTCACTGCTGTACTGCTCTCCCTCTCTTTAACATTTCTCACTGCTGTACTGATCTCCCTCTCTTTAACATTTCTCATTGCTGTACTCATCTGCTCCTCTTTAACATTTCTCACTGCTGTACAGATCTCCTCCACTTTAATATTTCTCACTGCTGTACTGATCTCCCTCTCTTTAACATTTCTCACAACTATACTCATCTGCTCCACTTTAACATTTCTCACTCCTGTTCTGATCTCCTCCGCTTTAACATTTTTCACGGCTGTACGGATCGCCCCCACGTTAACATTTCTCACTGCTGTACTGATATCCTCCTCTTTAACATTTCTCACTGCTGTACTGATATCCTCCTCTTTAACATTTCTCACTGCAGTACTGATCTCCTCCTCTTTAACATCTCGCACTGCTGTACTGATCTCCTCCTCTTTAACATTTGCAATGCTATACTGATATCCAACTTTTCAACATTTCTCACTGCTGCATTGATCACCTCCTCCTTAACATTTCTCATTACTGTACTGATCTCCTCCTCATTAACATTTCTCACTTGTGTACTGATCTCCTCCACTTTAACATTTCTCACTGCTGTCCTGATCTCCTCCTCTTTAACATTTCTCATTGCTGTACTGATCTCCACCTTTTTAACATTTCTCACCATTATACTGATCCCCTCCTCGTTAACATTTCTCATTGCTGTACTGACCTCCTCCTCTTTAACATTTCTCATTGCTGTACTGATCTCCACCTTTTTAACATTTCTCACCATTATACTGATCCCCTCCTCTTTAACATTTCTCATTGCTGTACTGATCTCCTCCTCTTTAACATTTCTCACTGCTGTACTGACCTCCTCCTCTTTAACATTTCTCACTGCTGTACTGATCTCCTCCTCTTTAACATTTCACACTGCTGTACTGACCTTCTCATCTTTAACATTTCTCACTGCTGTACCGATCCCCACCTTTTTTACATTTCTCACTGTTGTACTGATCTCCTCTTTAACATTTCTCACTGCTGTACTGATCTCTTCCTCTTTAACAATTCTCACTGCTGTACTAATCTCTTCCTCTTTAACATTTTTCACTGCTGTTCTGATCTCCTCCTCTTTAACATTTCTCACTGCTGTACTGATCTCCACCTTTTTTACATTTCTCACTGTTGTACTGATCTTCTCTTTAACATTTCTCACTGCTGTACTGATCTCTTCCTCTTTAACATTTCTCACTGCTGTACTGATCTCTTCCTCTTTAACATTTCTCATTGCTGTCATGATCTCCACCTTTTTAACATTTCTCTCTGCTGTACTGATCTCCTCCTCGTTATCATTTCTCACTGCTGTACTGATATCCTCCTCTTTAACATTTCTCACTGCAGTACTGATCTCCTCCTCTTTAACATTTTGCAATGCTATACTGATATCCAACTTTTCAACATTTCTCACTGCTGTATTGATCACCTCCTCCTTAACATTTCTCACTACTGTACTGATCTCCTCCTCATTAACATTTCTCACTTGTGTACTGATCTCCTCCACTTTAACATTTCTCACTGCTGTCCTGATCTCCTCCTCTTTAACATTTCTCATTGCTGTACTGATCTCCACCTTTTTAACATTTCTCACCATTATACTGATCCCCTCCTCTTTAACATTTCTCACTGCTGTACTGATCTCCTCCTCTTTAACATTTCTCACTGCTGTACTGACCTCCTCCTCTTTAACATTTCTGACTGCTGTACTGATCTCAACCTCTTTAACATTTTTCACTGCTGTACTGATCTCCACCTTTTTTACATTTCTCACTGTTGTACTGATCTCCTCTTTAACATTTCTCACTGCTGTACTGACCTCCTCCTCTTTAACATTTCTGACTGCTGTACTGATCTCAACCTCTTTAACATTTTTCACTGCTGTACTGATCTCCACCTTTTTTACATTTCTCACTGTTGTACTGATCTCTTCTTTAACATTTCTCACTGCTGTACTGATCTCTTCCTCTTTAACATTTCTCACTGCTGTACTGATCTCTTCCTCTTAAACATTTCTCATTGCTGTCATGATCTCCACCTTTTTAACATTTCTCTCCGCTGTACTGATCTCCTCCTCGTTATCATTTCTCACTGCTGTACTGATTTTCTCCTCTTTAACATTTCTCACTGCTGTACCGATCTCCTGTTCTTTAACAGTTCGCACTGCTGTACTGATCTCCTCCTCTTTAACATTTCTCACTCCTGCACTGATCTCCTCCGCTTTAACATTTCTCACTGCTCTACAGATCTCCTCCACTTTCATATTTCTCACTGCTGTACTGATCTCCCTCTCTTTAACATTTCTCACAACTGTACTCATCTGCTCCACTTTAACATTTCTCACTCCTGTTCTGATCGCCTCCTCTTTAACATTTCTCACTGCTGTTCTGATCTCCTCCGCTTTAACATTTTTCACGGCTGTACTGATCGCCCCCACGTTAACATTTCTCACTGCTGTACTGATATCCTCCTCTTTAACATTTCTCACTGCTGTACTGATATCCTCCTCTTTAACATTTCTCACTGCAGTACTGATCTCCTCCTCTTTAACATCTCGCACTGCTGTACTGATCTCCTCCTCTTTAACATTTTGCAATGCTATACTGATATCCAACTTTTCAACATTTCTCACTGCTGTATTGATCACCTCCTCCTTAACATTTCTCATTACTGTACTGATCTCCTCCTCATTAACATTTCTCACTTGTGTACTGATCTCCTCCACTTTAATTTTTCTCACTGCTGTCCTGATCTCCTCCTCTTTAACATTTCTCATTGCTGTACTGATCTCCACCTTTTTAACATTTCTCACCATTATACTGATCCCCTCCTCTTTAACATTTCTCACTGCTGTACTGATCTCCTCCTCTTTAACATTTCTCACTGCTGTACTGACCTCCTCCTCTTTAACATTTCTGACTGCTGTACTGATCTCAACCTCTTTAACGTTTTTCACTGCTGTACTGATCTCCACCTTTTTTACATTTCTCACTGTTGTACTGATCTCCTCTTTAACATTTCTCACTGCTGTACTGATCTCTTCCTCTTTAACATTTTTCACTGCTGTTCTGATCTCCTCCTCTTTAACATTTCTCACTGCTGTACTGATCTCCTCCTCTTTAACATTTCACACTGCTGTACTGACCTCCTCCTCTTTAACATTTCTCACTGCTGTACTGACCTCCTCCTCTTTAACATTTCTGACTGCTGTACTGATCTCAACCTCTTTAACATTTTTCACTGCTGTTCTGATCTCCACCTTTTTTACATTTCTCACTGTTGTACTGATCTCCTCTTTAACATTTCTCACTGCTGTACTGATCTCTTCCTCTTTAACATTTTTCACTGCTGTTCTGATCTCCTCCTCTTTAACATTTCTCACTGCTGTACTGATCTCCTCCTCTTTTACATTTCACACTGCTGTACTGATCTCCTCCTCTTTAACATTTCTCACTGCTGTACTGACCTCCTCCTCTATAACATTTCTGACTGCTGTACTGATCTCAACCTCTTTAACATTTTTCACTGCTGTACTGATCTCCACCTTTTTTACATTTCTCACTGTTGTACTGATCTCCTCTTTAACATTTCTCACTGCTGTACTGATCTCAACCTCTTTAACATTTCTCACTGCTGTACCGATCTCCTCCTCTTTAACATTTCTCACTGCTGTACTGATCTCAACCTCTTTAACATTTTTCACTGCTGTACTGATCTCCACCTTTTTTACATTTCTCACTGCTGTTCTGATCTCCTCCTCTTTAACATTTCTCACTGCTGTACTGATCTCCTCCTCTTTAACATTTCTCACTGCTGTACTGACCTCCTCCTCTTTAACATTTCTCACTGCTGTACTGATCTCAACCTCTTTAACATTTTTCACTGCTGTACTGATCTCCACCTTTTTCACATTTCTCACTGTTGTACTGATCTCCTCTTTAACATTTCTCACTGCTGTACTGACCTCCTCCTCTTTAACATTTCTGACTGCTGTACTGATCTCAACCTCTTTAACATTTTTCACTGCTGTACTGATCTCCACCTTTTTTACATTTCTCACTGTTGTACTGATCTCTTCTTTAACATTTCTCACTGCTGTACTGATCTCTTCCTCTTTAACATTTCTCACTGCTGTACTGATCTCTTCCTCTTTAACATTTCTCATTGCTGTCATGATCTCCACCTTTTTAACATTTCTCTCCGCTGTACTGATCTCCTCCTCGTTATCATTTCTCACTGCTGTACTGATTTTCTCCTCTTTAACATTTCTCACTGCTGTACCGATCTCCTGTTCTTTAACAGTTCGCACTGCTGTACTGATCTCCTCCTCTAAAACATTTCTCACTCCTGCACTGATCTCCTCCGCTTTAACATTTCTCACTGCTCTACAGATCTCCTCCACTTTCATATTTCTCACTGCTGTACTGATCTCCCTCTCTTTAACATTTCTCACAACTGTACTCATCTGCTCCACTTTAACATTTCTCACTCCTGTTCTGATCGCCTCCTCTTTAACATTTCTCACTGCTGTTCTGATCTCCTCCGCTTTAACATTTTTCACGGCTGTACTGATCGCCCCCACGTTAACATTTCTCACTGCTGTACTGATATCCTCCTCTTTAACATTTCTCACTGCTGTACTGATATCCTCCTCTTTAACATTTCTCACTGCAGTACTGATCTCCTCCTCTTTAACATCTCGCACTGCTGTACTGATCTCCTCCTCTTTAACATTTTGCAATGCTATACTGATATCCAACTTTTCAACATTTCTCACTGCTGTATTGATCACCTCCTCCTTAACATTTCTCATTACTGTACTGATCTCCTCCTCATTAACATTTCTCACTTGTGTACTGATCTCCTCCACTTTAACATTTCTCACTGCTGTCCTGATCTCCTCCTCTTTAACATTTCTCATTGCTGTACTGATCTCCACCTTTTTAACATTTCTCACCATTATACTGATCCCCTCCTCTTTAACATTTCTCACTGCTGTACTGATCTCCTCCTCTTTAACATTTCTCACTGCTGTACTGACCTCCTCCTCTTTAACATTTCTGACTGCTGTACTGATCTCAACCTCTTTAACATTTTTCACTGCTGTTCTGATCTCCACCTTTTTTACATTTCTCACTGTTGTACTGATCTCCTCTTTAACATTTCTCACTGCTGTACTGATCTCTTCCTCTTTAACATTTTTCACTGCTGTTCTGATCTCCTCCTCTTTAACATTTCTCACTGCTGTACTGATCTCCTCCTCTTTTACATTTCACACTGCTGTACTGATCTCCTCCTCTTTAACATTTCTCACTGCTGTACTGACCTCCTCCTCTTTACATTTCTGACTGCTGTACTGATCTCAACCTCTTTAACATTTTTCACTGCTGTACTGATCTCCACCTTTTTTACATTTCTCACTATTGTACTGATCTCCTCTTTAACATTTCTCACTGCTGTACTGATCTCTTCCTCTTTAACATTTCTCACTGCTGTACCGATCTCCTCCTCTTTAACATTTCTCACTGCTGTACTGATCTCAACCTCTTTAACATTTTTCACTGCTGTACTGATCTCCACCTTTTTTACATTTCTCACTGCTGTTCTGATCTCCTCCTCTTTAACATTTCTCACTGCTGTACTGATCTCCTCCTCTTTAACATTTCTCACTGCTGTACTGACCTCCTCCTCTTTAACATTTCTGACTGCTGTACTGATCTCAACCTCTTTAACATTTTTCACTGCTGTACTGATCTCCACCTTTTTTACATTTCTCACTGCTGTTCTGATCTCCTCCTCTTTAACATTTCTCACTGCTGTACTGATCTCCTCCTCTTTAACATTTCACACTGCTGTACTGATCTCCTCCTCTTTAACATTTCTCACTGCTGTACTGATCTCCTCCTCTTTAACATTTCTCACTGCTGTACTGACCTCCTCCTCTTTAACATTTCTGACGGCTGTACTGATCTCAACCTCTTTAACATTTTTCACTGCTGTTCTGATCTCCACCTTTTTTACATTTCTCACTGTTGTACTGATCTCCTCTTTCACATTTCTCACTGCTGTACTGATCTCGTCCTCTTTAACATTTTTCACTGCTGTTCTGATCTCCTCCTCTTTAACATTTCTCACTGCTGTACTGATCTCCTCCTCTTTAACATTTCACACTGCTGTACTGATCTCCTCCTCTTTAACATTTCTCACTGCTGTACTGATCTCAACCTCTTTAACATTTTTCACTGCTGTACTGATCTCCACCTTTTTTACATTTCTCACTGTTGTACTGATCTCCACTTTAACATTTCTCACTGCTGTACTGATCTCTTCCTCTTTAACATTTCTCACTGCTGTACTGATCTCTTCCTCTTTAACATTTCTCACTGCTGTCCCGATCTCGTCCTCTTTAACATTTTTCACTGCTGTTCTGATCTCCTCCTCTTTAAGATTTCTCACTGCTGTACTGATCTCCTCTTTAACATTTCCCACTGCTGTATTGATCACCTCCTCTTTAACATTTCTCACTGCTGTACTGATCTCCACCTTTTTTACATTTCTCACTGTTGTTCTGATCTTCTCTTTAACATTTCTCACTGCTGTACTGATCTCTTCCTCTTTAACATTTCTCACTGCTGTACTGATCTCTTCCTCTTTAACATTTCTCATTGCTGTCATGATCTCCACCTTTTTAACATTTCTCTCTGCTGTACTGATCTCCTCCTCGTTATCATTTCTCACTGCTGTACTGATATCCTCCTCTTTAACATTTCTCACTGCAGTACTGATCTCAACCTCTTTAACATCTCGCACTGCTGTACTGATCTCCTCCTCTTTATCATTTTGCAATGCTATACTGATATCCAACTTTTCAACATTTCTCACTGCTGTATTGATCACCTCCTCCTTAACATTTCTCACTACTGTACTGATCTCCTCCTCATTAACATTTCTCACTTGTGTACTGATCTCCTCCACTTTAACATTTCTCACTGCTGTCCTGATCTCCTCCTCTTTAACATTTCTCATTGCTGTACTGATCTCCACCTTTTTAACATTTCTCACCATTATACTGATCCCCTCCTCTTTAACATTTCTCACTGCTGTACTGATCTCCTCCTCTTTAACATTTCTCACTGCTGTACTGACCTCCTCCTCTTTAACATTTCTGACTGCTGTACTGATCTCAACCTCTTTAACATTTTTCACTGCTGTACTGATCTCCACCTTTTTTACATTTCTCACTGTTGTACTGATCTCCTCTTTAACATTTCTCACTGCTGTACTGATCTCGTCCTCTTTAACATTTCTCACTGCTGTACTGATCTCCTCCTCTTTAACATTTCACACTGCTGGACTGATCTCCTCCTCTTTAACATTTCTCACTGCTGTACTGACCTCCTCCTCTTTACATTTCTGACTGCTGTACTGATCTCAACCTCTTTAACATTTTTCACTGCTGTACTGATCTCCACCTTTTTTACATTTCTCACTGTTGTACTGATCTCCTCTTAAACATTTTTCACTGCTGTTCTGATCTCCTCCTCTTTAACATTTCTCACTGCTGTACTGATCTCCTCCTCTTTTACATTTCACACTGCTGTACTGATCTCCTCCTCTTTAACATTTCTCACTGCTGTACTGACCTCCTCCTCTTTACATTTCTGACTGCTGTACTGATCTCAACCTCTTTAACATTTTTCACTGCTGTACTGATCTCCACCTTTTTTACATTTCTCACTATTGTACTGATCTCCTCTTTAACATTTCTCACTGCTGTACTGATCTCTTCCTCTTTAACATTTCTCACTGCTGTACCGATCTCCTCCTCTTTAACATTTCTCACTGCTGTACTGATCTCAACCTCTTTAACATTTTTCACTGCTGTACTGATCTCCACCTTTTTTACATTTCTCACTGCTGTTCTGATCTCCTCCTCTTTAACATTTCTCACTGCTGTACTGATCTCCTCCTCTTTAACATTTCTCACTGCTGTACTGACCTCCTCCTCTTTAACATTTCTGACTGCTGTACTGATCTCAACCTCTTTAACATTTTTCACTGCTGTACTGATCTCCACCTTTTTTACATTTCTCACTGCTGTTCTGATCTCCTCCTCTTTAACATTTCTCACTGCTGTACTGATCTCCTCCTCTTTAACATTTCACACTGCTGTACTGATCTCCTCCTCTTTAACATTTCTCACTGCTGTACTGATCTCCTCCTCTTTAACATTTCTCACTGCTGTACTGACCTCCTCCTCTTTAACATTTCTGACGGCTGTACTGATCTCAACCTCTTTAACATTTTTCACTGCTGTTCTGATCTCCACCTTTTTTACATTTCTCACTGTTGTACTGATCTCCTCTTTCACATTTCTCACTGCTGTACTGATCTCGTCCTCTTTAACATTTTTCACTGCTGTTCTGATCTCCTCCTCTTTAACATTTCTCACTGCTGTACTGATCTCCTCCTCTTTAACATTTCACACTGCTGTACTGATCTCCTCCTCTTTAACATTTCTCACTGCTGTACTGATCTCAACCTCTTTAACATTTTTCACTGCTGTACTGATCTCCACCTTTTTTACATTTCTCACTGTTGTACTGATCTCCACTTTAACATTTCTCACTGCTGTACTGATCTCTTCCTCTTTAACATTTCTCACTGCTGTACTGATCTCTTCCTCTTTAACATTTCTCACTGCTGTCCCGATCTCGTCCTCTTTAACATTTTTCACTGCTGTTCTGATCTCCTCCTCTTTAAGATTTCTCACTGCTGTACTGATCTCCTCTTTAACATTTCCCACTGCTGTATTGATCACCTCCTCTTTAACATTTCTCACTGCTGTACTGATCTCCACCTTTTTTACATTTCTCACTGTTGTTCTGATCTTCTCTTTAACATTTCTCACTGCTGTACTGATCTCTTCCTCTTTAACATTTCTCACTGCTGTACTGATCTCTTCCTCTTTAACATTTCTCATTGCTGTCATGATCTCCACCTTTTTAACATTTCTCTCTGCTGTACTGATCTCCTCCTCGTTATCATTTCTCACTGCTGTACTGATATCCTCCTCTTTAACATTTCTCACTGCAGTACTGATCTCAACCTCTTTAACATCTCGCACTGCTGTACTGATCTCCTCCTCTTTATCATTTTGCAATGCTATACTGATATCCAACTTTTCAACATTTCTCACTGCTGTATTGATCACCTCCTCCTGAACATTTCTCACTACTGTACTGATCTCCTCCTCATTAACATTTCTCACTTGTGTACTGATCTCCTCCACTTTAACATTTCTCACTGCTGTCCTGATCTCCTCCTCTTTAACATTTCTCATTGCTGTACTGATCTCCACCTTTTTAACATTTCTCACCATTATACTGATCCCCTCCTCTTTAACATTTCTCACTGCTGTACTGATCTCCTCCTCTTTAACATTTCTCACTGCTGTACTGACCTCCTCCTCTTTAACATTTCTGACTGCTGTACTGATCTCAACCTCTTTAACATTTTTCACTGCTGTACTGATCTCCACCTTTTTTACATTTCTCACTGTTGTACTGATCTCCTCTTTAACATTTCTCACTGCTGTACTGATCTCGTCCTCTTTAACATTTCTCACTGCTGTACTGATCTCCTCCTCTTTAACATTTCTGACTGCTGTACTGATCTCAACCTCTTTAACATTTTTCACTGCTGTACTGATCTCCACCTTTTTTACATTTCTCACTGTTGTACTGATCTCCTTTTTAACATTTCTCACTGCTGTACTGATCTCTTCCTCTTTAACATTTCTCACTGCTGTACTGATCTCCTCCTCTTTAACATTTCTCACTGCTGTACTGACCTCCTCCTCTTTAACATTTCTGACTGCTGTACTGATCTCAACCTCTTTAACATTTTTCACTGCTGTTCTGATGTCCACCTTTTTTACATTTCTCACTGTTGTACTGATCTTCTCTTTAACATTTCTCACTGCTGTACTGATCTCCTCCTCTTTAACATTTCTCACTGCTGTACTGATCTCTTCCTCTTTAACATTTCTCATTGCTGTCATGATCTCCACCTTTTTAACATTTCTCTCTGCTGTACTGATCTCCTCCTCGTTATCATTTCTCACTGCTGTACTGATATCCTCCTCTTTAACATTTCTCACTGCTGTACTGATCTCCTCCTCTTTAACATTTCTCACTGCTGTACTGACCTCCTCCTCTTTAACATTTCTGACTGCTGTACTGATCTCAACCTCTTTAACATTTTTCACTGCTGTACTGATCTCCACCTTTTTTACATTTCTCACTGTTGTACTGATCTCTTCCTCTTTAACATTTCTCACTGCTGTACTGATCTCTTCCTCTTTAACATTTCTCATTGCTGTCATGATCTCCACCTTTTTAACATTTCTCTCCGCTGTACTGATCTCCTCCTCGTTATCATTTCTCACTGCTGTACTGAAATTCTCCTCTTTAACATTTCTCACTGCTGTACCGATCTCCTGTTCTTTAACAGTTCGCACTGCTGTACTGATCTCCACCTTTTTAACATTTCTCACCATTATACTGATCCCCTCCTCTTTAACATTTCTCACTGCTGTACTGATCTCCTCCTCTTTAACATTTCTCACTGCTGTACTGACCTCCTCCTCTTTAACATTTCTGACTGCTGTACTGATCTCAACCTCTTTAACATTTTTCACTGCTGTACTGATCTCCACCTTTTTTACATTTCTCACTGTTGTACTGATCTCCTCTTTAACATTTCTCACTGCTGTACTGATCTCGTCCTCTTTAACATTTCTCACTGCTGTACTGATCTCCTCCTCTTTAACATTTCACACTGCTGGACTGATCTCCTCCTCTTTAACATTTCTCACTGCTGTACTGACCTCCTCCTCTTTACATTTCTGACTGCTGTACTGATCTCAACCTCTTTAACATTTTTCACTGCTGTACTGATCTCCACCTTTTTTACATTTCTCACTGTTGTACTGATCTCCTCTTAAACATTTTTCACTGCTGTTCTGATCTCCTCCTCTTTAACATTTCTCACTGCTGTACTGATCTCCTCCTCTTTTACATTTCACACTGCTGTACTGATCTCCTCCTCTTTAACATTTCTCACTGCTGTACTGACCTCCTCCTCTTTACATTTCTGACTGCTGTACTGATCTCAACCTCTTTAACATTTTTCACTGCTGTACTGATCTCCACCTTTTTTACATTTCTCACTATTGTACTGATCTCCTCTTTAACATTTCTCACTGCTGTACTGATCTCTTCCTCTTTAACATTTCTCACTGCTGTACCGATCTCCTCCTCTTTAACATTTCTCACTGCTGTACTGATCTCAACCTCTTTAACATTTTTCACTGCTGTACTGATCTCCACCTTTTTTACATTTCTCACTGCTGTTCTGATCTCCTCCTCTTTAACATTTCTCACTGCTGTACTGATCTCCTCCTCTTTAACATTTCTCACTGCTGTACTGACCTCCTCCTCTTTAACATTTCTGACTGCTGTACTGATCTCAACCTCTTTAACATTTTTCACTGCTGTACTGATCTCCACCTTTTTTACATTTCTCACTGCTGTTCTGATCTCCTCCTCTTTAACATTTCTCACTGCTGTACTGATCTCCTCCTCTTTAACATTTCACACTGCTGTACTGATCTCCTCCTCTTTAACATTTCTCACTGCTGTACTGATCTCCTCCTCTTTAACATTTCTCACTGCTGTACTGACCTCCTCCTCTTTAACATTTCTGACGGCTGTACTGATCTCAACCTCTTTAACATTTTTCACTGCTGTTCTGATCTCCACCTTTTTTACATTTCTCACTGTTGTACTGATCTCCTCTTTCACATTTCTCACTGCTGTACTGATCTCGTCCTCTTTAACATTTTTCACTGCTGTTCTGATCTCCTCCTCTTTAACATTTCTCACTGCTGTACTGATCTCCTCCTCTTTAACATTTCACACTGCTGTACTGATCTCCTCCTCTTTAACATTTCTCACTGCTGTACTGATCTCAACCTCTTTAACATTTTTCACTGCTGTACTGATCTCCACCTTTTTTACATTTCTCACTGTTGTACTGATCTCCACTTTAACATTTCTCACTGCTGTACTGATCTCTTCCTCTTTAACATTTCTCACTGCTGTACTGATCTCTTCCTCTTTAACATTTCTCACTGCTGTCCCGATCTCGTCCTCTTTAACATTTTTCACTGCTGTTCTGATCTCCTCCTCTTTAAGATTTCTCACTGCTGTACTGATCTCCTCTTTAACATTTCCCACTGCTGTATTGATCACCTCCTCTTTAACATTTCTCACTGCTGTACTGATCTCCACCTTTTTTACATTTCTCACTGTTGTTCTGATCTTCTCTTTAACATTTCTCACTGCTGTACTGATCTCTTCCTCTTTAACATTTCTCACTGCTGTACTGATCTCTTCCTCTTTAACATTTCTCATTGCTGTCATGATCTCCACCTTTTTAACATTTCTCTCTGCTGTACTGATCTCCTCCTCGTTATCATTTCTCACTGCTGTACTGATATCCTCCTCTTTAACATTTCTCACTGCAGTACTGATCTCAACCTCTTTAACATCTCGCACTGCTGTACTGATCTCCTCCTCTTTATCATTTTGCAATGCTATACTGATATCCAACTTTTCAACATTTCTCACTGCTGTATTGATCACCTCCTCCTGAACATTTCTCACTACTGTACTGATCTCCTCCTCATTAACATTTCTCACTTGTGTACTGATCTCCTCCACTTTAACATTTCTCACTGCTGTCCTGATCTCCTCCTCTTTAACATTTCTCATTGCTGTACTGATCTCCACCTTTTTAACATTTCTCACCATTATACTGATCCCCTCCTCTTTAACATTTCTCACTGCTGTACTGATCTCCTCCTCTTTAACATTTCTCACTGCTGTACTGACCTCCTCCTCTTTAACATTTCTGACTGCTGTACTGATCTCAACCTCTTTAACATTTTTCACTGCTGTACTGATCTCCACCTTTTTTACATTTCTCACTGTTGTACTGATCTCCTCTTTAACATTTCTCACTGCTGTACTGATCTCGTCCTCTTTAACATTTCTCACTGCTGTACTGATCTCCTCCTCTTTAACATTTCACACTGCTGGACTGATCTCAACCTCTTTAACATTTCTCACTGCTGAACCGACCTCCTCCTCTTTAACATTTCTGACTGCTGTACTGATCTCAACCTCTTTAACATTTTTCACTGCTGTACTGATCTCCACCTTTTTTACATTTCTCACTGTTGTACTGATCTCCTTTTTAACATTTCTCACTGCTGTACTGATCTCTTCCTCTTTAACATTTCTCACTGCTGTACTGATCTCCTCCTCTTTAACATTTCTCACTGCTGTACTGACCTCCTCCTCTTTAACATTTCTGACTGCTGTACTGATCTCAACCTCTTTAACATTTTTCACTGCTGTTCTGATGTCCACCTTTTTTACATTTCTCACTGTTGTACTGATCTTCTCTTTAACATTTCTCACTGCTGTACTGATCTCCTCCTCTTTAACATTTCTCACTGCTGTACTGATCTCTTCCTCTTTAACATTTCTCATTGCTGTCATGATCTCCACCTTTTTAACATTTCTCTCTGCTGTACTGATCTCCTCCTCGTTATCATTTCTCACTGCTGTACTGATATCCTCCTCTTTAACATTTCTCACTGCTGTACTGATCTCCTCCTCTTTAACATTTCTCACTGCTGTACTGACCTCCTCCTCTTTAACATTTCTGACTGCTGTACTGATCTCAACCTCTTTAACATTTTTCACTGCTGTACTGATCTCCACCTTTTTTACATTTCTCACTGTTGTACTGATCTCTTCCTCTTTAACATTTCTCACTGCTGTACTGATCTCTTCCTCTTTAACATTTCTCATTGCTGTCATGATCTCCACCTTTTTAACATTTCTCTCCGCTGTACTGATCTCCTCCTCGTTATCATTTCTCACTGCTGTACTGAAATTCTCCTCTTTAACATTTCTCACTGCTGTACCGATCTCCTGTTCTTTAACAGTTCGCACTGCTGTACTGATCTCCTCCTCTTTAACATTTCTCACTCCTGCACTGATCTCCTCCGCTTTAACATTTCTCACTGCTCTACAGATCTCCTCCACTTTCATATTTCTCACTGCTGTACTGATCTCCCTCTCTTTAACATTTCTCACAACTGTACTCATCTGCTCCACTTTAACATTTCTCACTCCTGTTCTGATCGCCTCCTCTTTAACATTTCTCACTGCTGTTCTGATCTCCTCCGCTTTAACATTTTTCACGGCTGTACTGATCGCCCCCACGTTAACATTTCTCACTGCTGTACTGATATCCTCCTCTTTAACATTTCTCACTGCTGTACTGATATCCTCCTCTTTAACATTTCTCACTGCAGTACTGATATCCTCCTCTTTAACATTTCTCACTGCTGTACTGATCTCCTCCTCTTTAACATTTTGCAATGCTATACTGATATCCAACTTTTCAACATTTCTCACTGCTGTATTGATCACCTCCTCCTTAACATTTCTCATTACGGTACTGATCTCCTCCTCATTAACATTTCTCACTTGTGTACTGATCTCCTCCACTTTAACATTTCTCACTGCTGTCCTGATCTCCTCCTCTTTAACATTTCTCATTGCTGTACTGATCTCCACCTTTTTAACATTTCTCACCATTATACTGATCCCCTCCTCTTTAACATTTCTCACTGCTGTACTGATCTCCTCCTCTTTAACATTTCTCACTGCTGTACTGACCTCCTCCTCTTTAACATTTCTGACTGCTGTACTGATCTCAACCTCTTTAACATTTTTCACTGCTGTTCTGATCTCCTCCTCTTTAACCTTTCTCACTGCTGTACTGATCTCTTCCTCTTTAACATTTCACACTGCTGTACTGATCTCCTCCTCTTTCACATTTCTCACTGCTGTACTGACCTCCTCCTCTTTAACATTTCTGACTGCTGTACTGATCTCAACCTCTTTAACATTTTTCACTGCTGTTCTGATCTCCACCTTTTTTACATTTCTCACTGTTGTACTGATCTCTTCCTCTTTAACATTTCTCACTGCTGTACTGATCTCTTCCTCTTTAACATTTCTCACTGCTGTACCGATCTCCTCCTCTTTAACATTTCTCACTGCTGTACTGACCTCCTCCTCTTTAACATTTCTGACTGCTGTACTGATCTCAACCTCTTTAACATTTCTCACTGCTGTACTGATCTCCTCCTCTTTAACATTTCTCACTGCTGTACTGACCTCCTCCTCTTTAACATTTCTCACTGCTGTACTGATCTCAACCTCTTTAACATTTTTCACTGCTGTACTGATCTCCACCTTTTTTACATTTCTCACTGCTGTTCTGATCTCCTCCTCTTTAACATTTCTCACTGCTGTACTGATCTCCTCCTCTTTAACATTTCACACTGCTGTACTGATCTCCTCCTCTTTAACATTTCTCACTGCTGTACTGATCTCCTCCTCTTTAACATTTCTCACTGCTGTACTGACCTCCTCCTCTTTAACATTTCTGACGGCTGTACTGATCTCAACCTCTTTAACATTTTTCACTGCTGTTCTGATCTCCACCTTTTTTACATTTCTCACTGTTGTACTGATCTCCTCTTTCACATTTCTCACTGCTGTACTGATCTCGTCCTCTTTAACATTTTTCACTGCTGTTCTGATCTCCTCCTCTTTAACATTTCTCACTGCTGTACTGATCTCCTCCTCTTTAACATTTCACACTGCTGTACTGATCTCCTCCTCTTTAACATTTCTCACTGCTGTACTGATCTCAACCTCTTTAACATTTTTCACTGCTGTACTGATCTCCACCTTTTTTACATTTCTCACTGTTGTACTGATCTCCACTTTAACATTTCTCACTGCTGTACTGATCTCTTCCTCTTTAACATTTCTCACTGCTGTACTGATCTCTTCCTCTTTAACATTTCTCACTGCTGTCCCGATCTCGTCCTCTTTAACATTTTTCACTGCTGTTCTGATCTCCTCCTCTTTAAGATTTCTCACTGCTGTACTGATCTCCTCTTTAACATTTCCCACTGCTGTATTGATCACCTCCTCTTTAACATTTCTCACTGCTGTCCCGATCTCGTCCTCTTTAACATTTCTCACTGTTGTTCTGATCTTCTCTTTAACATTTCTCACTGCTGTACTGATCTCTTCCTCTTTAACATTTCTCACTGCTGTACTGATCTCTTCCTCTTTAACATTTCTCATTGCTGTCATGATCTCCACCTTTTTAACATTTCTCTCTGCTGTACTGATCTCCTCCTCGTTATCATTTCTCACTGCTGTACTGATATCCTCCTCTTTAACATTTCTCACTGCAGTACTGATCTCAACCTCTTTAACATCTCGCACTGCTGTACTGATCTCCTCCTCTTTAACATTTTGCAATGCTATACTGATATCCAACTTTTCAACATTTCTCTCTGCTGTACTGATCTCCTCCTCGTTAACATTTCTCACTACTGTACTGATCTCCTCCTCATTAACATTTCTCACTTGTGTACTGATCTCCTCCACTTTAACATTTCTCACTGCTGTCCTGATCTCCTCCTCTTTAACATTTCTCATTGCTGTACTGATCTCCACCTTTTTAACATTTCTCACCATTATACTGATCCCCTCCTCTTTAACATTTCTCACTGCTGTACTGATCTCCTCCTCTTTAACATTTCTCACTGCTGTACTGACCTCCTCCTCTTTAACATTTCTGACTGCTGTACTGATCTCAACCTCTTTAACATTTTTCACTGCTGTACTGATCTCCACCTTTTTTACATTTCTCACTGTTGTACTGATCTCCTCTTTAACATTTCTCACTGCTGTACTGATCTCGTCCTCTTTAACATTTCTCACTGCTGTACTGATCTCCTCCTCTTTAACATTTCACACTGCTGGACTGATCTCAACCTCTTTAACATTTCTCACTGCTGTACTGATCTCCACCTTTTTAACATTTCTCACTGCTGTACTGACCTCCTCCTCTTTAACATTTCTGACTGCTGTACTGATCTCCTCCTCTTTAACATTTCACACTGCTGGACTGATCTCAACCTCTTTAACATTTCTCACTGCTGTACCGATCTCCTCCTCTTTAACATTTCTCACTGCTGTACTGACCTCCTCCTCTTTAACATTTCTGACTGCTGTACTGATCTCAACCTCTTTAACATTTTTCACTGCTGTACTGATCTCCACCTTTTTTACATTTCTCACTGTTGTACTGATCTCTTCCTCTTTAACATTTCTCACTGCTGTACTGATCTCTTCCTCTTTAACATTTCTCATTGCTGTCATGATCTCCACCTTTTTAACATTTCTCTCCGCTGTACTGATCTCCTCCTCGTTATCATTTCTCACTGCTGTACTGAAATTCTCCTCTTTAACATTTCTCACTGCTGTACCGATCTCCTGTTCTTTAACAGTTCGCACTGCTGTACTGATCTCCTCCTCTTTAACATTTCTCACTCCTGCACTGATCTCCTCCGCTTTAACATTTCTCACTGCTCTACAGATCTCCTCCACTTTCATATTTCTCACTGCTGTACTGATCTCCCTCTCTTTAACATTTCTCACAACTGTACTCATCTGCTCCACTTTAACATTTCTCACTCCTGTTCTGATCGCCTCCTCTTTAACATTTCTCACTGCTGTTCTGATCTCCTCCGCTTTAACATTTTTCACGGCTGTACTGATCGCCCCCACGTTAACATTTCTCACTGCTGTACTGATATCCTCCTCTTTAACATTTCTCACTGCTGTACTGATGTCCTCCTCTTTAACATTTCTCACTGCAGTACTGATATCCTCCTCTTTAACATTTCTCACTGCTGTACTGATATCCTCCTCTTTAACATTTCTCACTGCAGTACTGATATCCTCCTCTTTAACATTTCTCACTGCTGTACTGATCTCCTCCTCTTTAACATTTTGCAATGCTATGCTGATATCCAACTTTTCAACATTTCTCACTGCTGTATTGATCACCTCCTCCTTAACATTTCTCATTACTGTACTGATCTCCTCCTCATTAACATTTCTCACTTGTGTACTGATCTCCTCCACTTTAACATTTCTCACTGCTGTCCTGATCTCCTCCTCTTTGACATTTCTCATTGCTGTACTGATCTCCACCTTTTTAACATTTCTCACCATTATACTGATCCCCTCCTCTTTAACATTTCTCACTGCTGTACTGATCTCCTCCTCTTTAACATTTCTCACTGCTGTACTGACCTCCTCCTCTTTAACATTTCTGACTGCTGTACTGATCTCAACCTCTTTAACATTTTTCACTGCTGTACTGATCTCCACCTTTTTTACATTTCTCACTGTTGTACTGATCTCCTCTTTAACATTTCTCACTGCTGTACTGATCTCGTCCTCTTTAACATTTCTCACTGCTGTACTGATCTCCTCCTCTTTAACATTTCACACTGCTGGACTGATCTCAACCTCTTTAACATTTCTCACTGCTGAACCGACCTCCTCCTCTTTAACATTTCTGACTGCTGTACTGATCTCAACCTCTTTAACATTTTTCACTGCTGTACTGATCTCCACCTTTTTTACATTTCTCACTGTTGTACTGATCTCCTTTTTAACATTTCTCACTGCTGTACTGATCTCTTCCTCTTTAACATTTCTCACTGCTGTACCGATCTCCTCCTCTTTAACATTTCTCACTGCTGTACTGACCTCCTCCTCTTTAACATTTCTGACTGCTGTACTGATCTCAACCTCTTTAACATTTTTCACTGCTGTACTGATCTCCACCTTTTTTACATTTCTCACTGTTGTACTGATCTCTTCCTCTTTAACATTTCTCACTGCTGTACTGATCTCTTCCTCTTTAACATTTCTCATTGCTGTCATGATCTCCACCTTTTTAACATTTCTCTCCGCTGTACTGATCTCCTCCTCGTTATCATTTCTCACTGCTGTACTGAAATTCTCCTCTTTAACATTTCTCACTGCTGTACCGATCTCCTGTTCTTTAACAGTTCGCACTGCTGTACTGATCTCCTCCTCTTTAACATTTCTCACTCCTGCACTGATCTCCTCCGCTTTAACATTTCTCACTGCTCTACAGATCTCCTCCACTTTCATATTTCTCACTGCTGTACTGATCTCCCTCTCTTTAACATTTCTCACAACTGTACTCATCTGCTCCACTTTAACATTTCTCACTCCTGTTCTGATCGCCTCCTCTTTAACATTTTTCACTGCTGTACTGATCTCCACCTTTTTTCATTTCTCACTGTTGTACTGATCTCCACTTTAACATTTCTCACTGCTGTACTGATCTCTTCCTCTTTAACATTTCTCACTGCTGTCCCGATCTCGTCCTCTTTAACATTTTTCACTGCTGTTCTGATCTCCTCCTCTTTAAGATTTCTCACTGCTGTACTGATCTCCTCTTTAACATTTCCCACTGCTGTATTGATCACCTCCTCTTTAACATTTCTCACTGCTGTACTGATCTCCACCTTTTTTACATTTCTCACTGTTGTTCTGATCTTCTCTTTAACATTTCTCACTGCTGTACTGATCTCTTCCTCTTTAACATTTCTCACTGCTGTACTGATCTCTTCCTCTTTAACATTTCTCATTGCTGTCATGATCTCCACCTTTTTAACATTTCTCTCTGCTGTACTGATCTCCTCCTCGTTATCATTTCTCACTGCTGTACTGATATCCTCCTCTTTAACATTTCTCACTGCAGTACTGATCTCAACCTCTTTAACATCTCGCACTGCTGTACTGATCTCCTCCTCTTTAACATTTTGCAATGCCATACTGATATCCAACTTTTCAACATTTCTCTCTGCTGTACTGATCTCCTCCTCGTTAACATTTCTCACTACTGTACTGATCTCCTCCTCATTAACATTTCTCACTTGTGTACTGATCTCCTCCACTTTAACATTTCTCACTGCTGTCCTGATCTCCTCCTCTTTAACATTTCTCATTGCTGTACTGATCTCCACCTTTTTAACATTTCTCACCATTATACTGATCCCCTCCTCTTTAACATTTCTCACTGCTGTACTGATCTCCTCCTCTTTAACATTTCTCACTGCTGTACTGACCTCCTCCTCTTTAACATTTCTGACTGCTGTACTGATCTCAACCTCTTTAACATTTTTCACTGCTGTACTGATCTCCACCTTTTTTACATTTCTCACTGTTGTACTGATCTCCTCTTTAACATTTCTCACTGCTGTACTGATCTCGTCCTCTTTAACATTTCTCACTGCTGTACTGATCTCCTCCTCTTTAACATTTCACACTGCTGGACTGATCTCAACCTCTTTAACATTTCTCACTGCTGTACTGATCTCCACCTTTTTAACATTTCTCACTGCTGTACTGACCTCCTCCTCTTTAACATTTCTGACTTCTGTACTGATCTCCTCCTCTTTAACATTTCACACTGCTGGACTGATCTCAACCTCTTTAACATTTCTCACTGCTGTACCGATCTCCTCCTCTTTAACATTTCTCACTGCTGTACTGACCTCCTCCTCTTTAACATTTCTGACTGCTGTACTGATCTCAACCTCTTTAACATTTTTCACTGCTGTACTGATCTCCACCTTTTTTACATTTCTCACTGTTGTACTGATCTCTTCCTCTTTAACATTTCTCACTGCTGTACTGATCTCTTCCTCTTTAACATTTCTCATTGCTGTCATGATCTCCACCTTTTTAACATTTCTCTCCGCTGTACTGATCTCCTCCTCGTTATCATTTCTCACTGCTGTACTGAAATTCTCCTCTTTAACATTTCTCACTGCTGTACCGATCTCCTGTTCTTTAACAGTTCGCACTGCTGTACTGATCTCCTCCTCTTTAACATTTCTCACTCCTGCACTGATCTCCTCCGCTTTAACATTTCTCACTGCTCTACAGATCTCCTCCACTTTCATATTTCTCACTGCTGTACTGATCTCCCTCTCTTTAACATTTCTCACAACTGTACTCATCTGCTCCACTTTAACATTTCTCACTCCTGTTCTGATCGCCTCCTCTTTAACATTTCTCACTGCTGTTCTGATCTCCTCCGCTTTAACATTTTTCACGGCTGTACTGATCGCCCCCACGTTAACATTTCTCACTGCTGTACTGATATCCTCCTCTTTAACATTTCTCACTGCTGTACTGATATCCTCCTCTTTAACATTTCTCACTGCAGTACTGATATCCTCCTCTTTAACATTTCTCACTGCTGTACTGATATCCTCCTCTTTAACATTTCTCACTGCAGTACTGATATCCTCCTCTTTAACATTTCTCACTGCTGTACTGATCTCCTCCTCTTTAACATTTTGCAATGCTATGCTGATATCCAACTTTTCAACATTTCTCACTGCTGTATTGATCACCTCCTCCTTAACATTTCTCATTACTGTACTGATCTCCTCCTCATTAACATTTCTCACTTGTGTACTGATCTCCTCCACTTTAACATTTCTCACTGCTGTCCTGATCTCCTCCTCTTTGACATTTCTCATTGCTGTACAGATCTCCACCTTTTTAACATTTCTCACCATTATACTGATCCCCTCCTCTTTAACATTTCTCACTGCTGTACTGATCTCCTCCTCTTTAACATTTCTCACTGCTGTACTGACCTCCTCCTCTTTAACATTTCTGACTGCTGTACTGATCTCAACCTCTTTAACATTTTTCACTGCTGTTCTGATCTCCACCTTTTTTACATTTCTCACTGTTGTACTGATCTTCTCTTTAACGTTTCTCACTGCTGTACTGATCTCTTCCTCTTTAACATTTCTCACTGCTGTACTGATCTCTTCCTCTTTAACATTTCTCATTGCTGTCATGATCTCCACCTTTTTAACATTTCTCTCTGCTGTACTGATCTCCTCCTCGTTATCATTTCTCACTGCTGTACTGATATCCTCCTCTTTAACATTTCTCACTGCAGTACTGATCTCAACCTCTTTAACATCTCGCACTGCTGTACTGATCTCCTCCTCTTTAACATTTTGCAATGCTATACTGATATCCAACTTTTCAACATTTCTCACTGCTGTATTGATCACCTCCTCCTTAACATTTCTCACTACTGTACTGATCTCCTCCTCATTAACATTTCTCACTTGTGTGCTGATCTCCTCCACTTTAACATTTCTCACTGCTGTCCTGATCTCCTCCTCTTTAACATTTCTCATTGCTGTACTGATCTCCACCTTTTTAACATTTCTCACCATTATACTGATCCCCTCCTCTTTAACATTTCTCACTGCTGTACTGATCTCCTCCTCTTTAACATTTCTCACTGCTGTACTGACCTCCTCCTCTTTAACATTTCTGACTGCTGTACTGATCTCAACCTCTTTAACATTTTTCACTGCTGTACTGATCTCCACCTTTTTTACATTTCTCACTGTTGTACTGATCTCCTCTTTAACATTTCTCACTGCTGTACTGATCTCTTCCTCTTTAACATTTCTCACTGCTGTACTGATCTCCTCCTCTTTAACATTTCACACTGCTGGACTGATCTCAACCTCTTTAACATTTCTCACTGCTGAACCGACCTCCTCCTCTTTAACATTTCTGATTGCTGTACTGATCTCAACCTCTTTAACATTTTTCACTGCTGTACTGATCTCCACCTTTTTTACATTTCTCACTGTTGTACTGATCTCCTTTTTAACATTTCTCACTGCTGTACTGATCTCTTCCTCTTTAACATTTCTCACTGCTGTACCAATCTCCTCCTCTTTAACATTTCTCACTGCTGTACTGACCTCCTCCTCTTTAACATTTCTGACTGCTGTACTGATCTCAACCTCTTTAACATTTTTCACTGCTGTACTGATCTCCACCTTTTTTACATTTCTCACTGTTGTACTGATCTCTTCCTCTTTAACATTTCTCACTGCTGTACTGATCTCTTCCTCTTTAACATTTCTCATTGCTGTCATGATCTCCACCTTTTTAACATTTCTCTCCGCTGTACTGATCTCCTCCTCGTTATCATTTCTCACTGCTGTACTGAAATTCTCCTCTTTAACATTTCTCACTGCTGTACCGATCTCCTGTTCTTTAACAGTTCGCACTGCTGTACTGATCTCCTCCTCTTTAACATTTCTCACTCCTGCACTGATCTCCTCCGCTTTAACATTTCTCACTGCTCTACAGATCTCCTCAACTTTCATATTTCTCACTGCTGTACTGATCTCCCTCTCTTTAACATTTCTCACAACTGTACTCATCTGCTCCACTTTAACATTTCTCACTCCTGTTCTGATCGCCTCCTCTTTAACATTTCTCACTGCTGTTCTGATCTCCTCCGCTTTAACATTTTTCACGGCTGAACTGATCGCCCCCACGTTAACATTTCTCACTGCTGTACTGATATCCTCCTCTTTAACATTTCTCACTGCTGTACTGATATCCTCCTCTTTAACATTTCTCACTGCAGTACTGATATCCTCCTCTTTAACATTTCTCACTGCTGTACTGATATCCTCCTCTTTAACATTTCTCACTGCAGTACTGATATCCACCTCTTTAACATTTCTCACTGCTGTACTGATCTCCTCCTCTTTAACATTTTGCAATGCTATGCTGATATCCAACTTTTCAACATTTCTCACTGCTGTATTGATCACCTCCTCCTTAACATTTCTCATTACTGTACTGATCTCCTCCTCATTAACATTTCTCACTTGTGTACTGATCTCCTCCACTTTAACATTTCTCACTGCTGTCCTGATCTCCTCCTCTTTGACATTTCTCATTGCTGTACTGATCTCCACCTTTTTAACATTTCTCACCATTATACTGATCCCCTCCTCTTTAACATTTCTCACTGCTGTACTGATCTCCTCCTCTTTAACATTTCTCACTGCTGTACTGACCTCCTCCTCTTTAACATTTCTGACTGCTGTACTGATCTCAACCTCTTTAACATTTTTCACTGCTGTTCTGATCTCCTCCTCTTTAACCTTTCTCACTGCTGTACTGATCTCTTCCTCTTTAACATTTCACACTGCTGTACTAATCTCCTCCTCTTTAACATTTCTCACTGCTGTACTGACCTCCTTCTCTTTAACATTTCTGACTGCTGTACTGATCTCAACCTCTTTAACATTTTTCACTGCTGTTCTGATCTCCACCTTTTTTACATTTCTCACTGTTGTACTGATCTCTTCCTCTTTAACATTTCTCACTGCTGTACTGATCTCTTCCTCTTTAACATTTCTCACTGCTGTACCGATCTCCTCCTCTTTAACATTTCTCACTGCTGTACTGACCTCCTCCTCTTTAACATTTCTCACTGCTGTACTGATCTCAACCTCTTTAACATTTTTCACTGCTGTTCTGATCTCCACCTTTTTTACATTTCTCACTGTTGTACTGATCTCCTCTTTAACATTTCTCACTGCTGTACTGATCTGTTCCTCTTTAACATTTCTCACTGCTGTACTGATCTCTTCCTCTTTAACATTTCTCACTGCTGTACCGATCTCCTCCTCTTTAAGATTTCTCACTGCTGTACTGATCTCTTCCTCTTTAACATTTCTCACTGCTGTACTGATCTCTTCCTCTTTAACATTTCTCATTGCTGTCATGATCTCCACCTTTTTAACATTTCTCTCCGCTGTACTGATCTCCTCCTCATTATCATTTCTCACTGCTGTACTGATCTTCTCCTCTTTAACATTTCTCACTGCTGTACCGATCTCCTGTTCTTTAACAGTTCGCACTGCTGTACTGATCTCCTCCTCTTTAACATTTCTCACTCCTGCACTGATCTCCTCCGCTTTAACATTTCTCACTGCTCTACAGATCTCCTCCACTTTCATATTTCTCACTGCTGTACTGATCTCCTCCTCTTTAACATTTCTCACTGCTGTACTGATATCCTCCTCTTTCTCATTTCTCACTGCTGTACTAATCTCCTCCTCTTTAACATTTTGCAATGCTATACTGATATCCAACTTTTCAACATTTCTCACTGCTGTATTGATCACCTCCTCCTTAACATTTCTCACTACTGTACTGATCTCCTCCTCATTAACATTTCTCACTTGTGTACTGATCTCCTCCACTTTAACATTTCTCATTGCTGTCCTGATCTCCTCCTCTTTAACATTTTTCACTGCTGTACTGGTCTCGTCCTCTTTAACTTTTCTGACTGCTGTATTGATCTCCTCCTCTTTAACATTTCTCACCATTATACTGATCCCCTCCTCTTTAACATTTCTCACTGCTGTACTGATCTCCTCCTCTTTAACATTTCTCACTGCTGTACTGACCTCCTCCTCTTTAACATTTCTGACTGCTGTACTGATCTCAACCTCTTTAACATTTTTCACTGCTGTACTGATCTCCACCTTTTTTACATTTCTCACTGTTGTACTGATCTCCTCTTTAACATTTCTCACTGCTGTACTGATCTCGTCCTCTTTAACATTTCTCACTGCTGTACTGATCTCCTCCTCTTTAACATTTCACACTGCTGGACTGATCTCAACCTCTTTAACATTTCTCACTGCTGAACCGACCTCCTCCTCTTTAACATTTCTGACTGCTGTACTGATCTCAACCTCTTTAACATTTTTCACTGCTGTACTGATCTCCACCTTTTTTACATTTCTCACTGTTGTACTGATCTCCTTTTTAACATTTCTCACTGCTGTACTGATCTCTTCCTCTTTAACATTTCTCACTGCTGTACCAATCTCCTCCTCTTTAACATTTCTCACTGCTGTACTGACCTCCTCCTCTTTAACATTTCTGACTGCTGTACTGATCTCAACCTCTTTAACATTTTTCACTGCTGTACTGATCTCCACCTTTTTTACATTTCTCACTGTTGTACTGATCTCTTCCTCTTTAACATTTCTCACTGCTGTACTGATCTCTTCCTCTTTAACATTTCTCATTGCTGTCATGATCTCCACCTTTTTAACATTTCTCTCCGCTGTACTGATCTCCTCCTCGTTATCATTTCTCACTGCTGTACTGAAATTCTCCTCTTTAACATTTCTCACTGCTGTACCGATCTCCTGTTCTTTAACAGTTCGCACTGCTGTACTGATCTCCTCCTCTTTAACATTTCTCACTCCTGCACTGATCTCCTCCGCTTTAACATTTCTCACTGCTCTACAGATCTCCTCCACTTTCATATTTCTCACTGCTGTACTGATCTCCCTCTCTTTAACATTTCTCACAACTGTACTCATCTGCTCCACTTTAACATTTCTCACTCCTGTTCTGATCGCCTCCTCTTTAACATTTCTCACTGCTGTTCTGATCTCCTCCGCTTTAACATTTTTCACGGCTGTACTGATCGCCCCCACGTTAACATTTCTGACTGCTGTACTGATATCCTCCTCTTTAACATTTCTCACTGCTGTACTGATATCCTCCTCTTTAACATTTCTCACTGCAGTACTGATATCCTCCTCTTTAACATTTCTCACTGCTGTACTGATATCCTCCTCTTTAACATTTCTCACTGCAGTACTGATATCCTCCTCTTTAACATTTCTCACTGCTGTACTGATCTCCTCCTCTTTAACATTTTGCAATGCTATGCTGATATCCAACTTTTCAACATTTCTCACTGCTGTATTGATCACCTCCTCCTTAACATTTCTCATTACTGTACTGATCTCCTCCTCATTAACATTTCTCACTTGTGTACTGATCTCCTCCACTTTAACATTTCTCACTGCTGTCCTGATCTCCTCCTCTTTGACATTTCTCATTGCTGTACTGATCTCCACCTTTTTAACATTTCTCACCATTATACTGATCCCCTCCTCTTTAACATTTCTCACTGCTGTACAGATCTCCTCCTCTTTAACATTTCTCACTGCTGTACTGACCTCCTCCTCTTTAACATTTCTGACTGCTGTACTGATCTCAACCTCTTTAACATTTTTCACTGCTGTTCTGATCTCCTCCTCTTTAACCTTTCTCACTGCTGTACTGATCTCTTCCTCTTTAACATTTCACAGTGCTGTACTGATCTCCTCCTCTTTAACATTTCTCACTGCTGTACTGACCTCCTCCTCTTTAACATTTCTGACTGCTGTACTGATCTCAACCTCTTTAACATTTTTCACTGCTGTTCTGATCTCCACCTTTTTTTACATTTCTCATTGCTGTACTGATCTCCACCTTTTTAACATTTCTCACCATTATACTGATCCCCTCCTCTTTAACATTTCTCACTGCTGTACTGATCTCCTCCTCTTTAACATTTCTCACTGCTGTACTGACCTCCTCCTCTTTAACATTTCTGACTGCTGTACTGATCTCAACCTCTTTAACATTTTTCACTGCTGTACTGATCTCCACCTTTTTTCCATTTCTCACTGTTGTACTGATCTCCTCTTTCACATTTCTCACTGCTGTACTGATCTCTTACTCTTTAACATTTTTCACTGCTGTTCTGATCTCCTCCTCTTTAACATTTCTCACTGCTGTACTGATCTCCTCCTCTTTAACATTTCACACTGCTGTACTGATCTCCTCCTCTTTAACATTTCTCACTGCTGGACTGATCTCAACCTCTTTCACATTTTTCACTGCTGTACCGATCTCCACCTTTTTTACATTTCTCACTGTTGTACTGATCTCCACTTTAACATTTCTCACTGCTGTACTGATCTCTTCCTCTTTAACATTTCTCACTGCTGTACTGATCTCTTCCTCTTTTACATTTCTCACTGCTGTACCGATCTCCTCCTCTTTAACATTTTTCACTGCTGTACTGATCTCTTCCTCTTTAACATTTTTCACTGCTGTTCTGATCTCCTCCTCTTTAACATTTCTCACTGCTGTACTGATCTCCTCCTCTTTAACATTTCTCACTGCTGTACTGATCTCCACCTTTTTTACATTTCTCACTGTTGTACTGATCTTCTCTTTAACATTACTCACTGCTGTACTGATCTCTTCCTCTTTAACATTTCTCACTGCTGTACTGATCTCTTCCTCTTTAACATTTCTCATTGCTGTACTGATCTCCACCTTGTTAACATTTCTCTCTGCTGTACTGATCTCAACCTCTTTAACATTTTTCACTGCTGTTCTGATCTCCACCTTTTTTCCATTTCTCACTGTTGTA
This sequence comes from Chiloscyllium plagiosum, assembly GCF_037043375.1. Lineage (NCBI taxonomy): Eukaryota > Metazoa > Chordata > Chondrichthyes > Orectolobiformes > Hemiscylliidae > Chiloscyllium > Chiloscyllium plagiosum. The sequence goes on from NW_028270152.1 coordinate 65,158,561, forward strand.
CTGATCTCCTCTTTCACATTTCTCACTGCTGTACTGATCTCTTCCTCTTTAACATTTTTCACTGCTGTTCTGATCTCCTCCTCTTTAACATTTCTCACTGCTGTACTGATCTCAACCTCTTTAACATTTCACACTGCTGTACTGATCTCCTCCTCTTTAACATTTCTGACTGCTGTACTGATCTCAACCTCTTTAACATTTTTCACTGCTGTACTGATCTCCACCTTTTTTACATTTCTCACTGTTGTACTGATCTCCTCTTTAACATTTCTCACTGCTGTACAGATCTCCTCCACTTTAACATTTCTCACTGCTGTACTGACCTCCTCCTCTTTAACATTTTTCACTGCTGTTCTGATCTCCTCCTCTTTAACATTTCTCACTGCTGTACTGATCTCCTCCTCTTTAACATTTCTCACTGCTGTACTGATCTCCACCTTTTTTACATTTCTCACTGTTGTACTGATCTTCTCTTTAACATTTCTCACTGCTGTACTGATCTCTTCCTCTTTAACATTTCTCACTGCTGTACTGATCTCTTCCTCTTTAACATTTCTCATTGCTGTACTGATCTCCACCTTTTTAACATTTCTCTCTGCTGTACTGATCTCCTCCTCGTTATCATTTCTCACTGCTGTACTGATATCCTCCTCTTTAACATTTCTCACTGCTGTACTGATCTCCTCCTCTTTAACATTTTGCAATGCTATACTGATATGCAACTTTTCAACATTTCTCACTGCTGTATTGATCACCTCCTCCTTAACATTTCTCACTACTGTACTGATCTCCTCCTCATTAACATTTCTCACTTGTGTACTGATCTCCTCCACTTTAACATTTCTCACTGCTGTCCTGATCTCCTCCTCTTTAACATTTCTCATTGCTGTACTGATCTCCACCTTTTTAACATTTCTCACCATTTTCCTGATCCCCTCCTCTTTAACATTTCTCACTGCTGTACTGATCTCCTCCTCTTTAACATTTCTCACTGCTGTACTGACCTCCTCCTCTTTAACATTTCTGACTGCTGTACTGATCTCAACCTCTTTAACATTTTTCACTGCTGTACTGATCTCCACCTTTTTTACATTTCTCACTGTTGTACTGATCTCCTCTTTAACATTTCTCACTGCTGTACTGATCTCGTCCTCTTTAACATTTTTCACTGCTGTACTGATCTCCTCCTCTTTAACATTTCTCACTGCTGTACTGATCTCCTCCTCTTTAACATTTCTCACTGCTGTACTGACCTCCTCCTCTTTAACATTTTTCACTGCTGTACTGATCTCCTCCTCTTTAACATTTCACACTGCTGTACTGATCTCCTCCTCTTTAAAATTTCTCACTGCTGTACTGACCTCCTCCTCTTTAACATTTCTGACTGCTGTACTGATCTCAACCTCTTTAACATTTTTCACTGCTGTACTGATCTCCACCTTTTTTACATTTCTCACTGTTGTACTGATCTCTTCTTTAACATTTCTCACTGCTGTACTGATCTCTTCCTCTTTAACATTTCTCACTGTTGTACTGATCTCTTCCTCTTTAACATTTCTCACTGCTGTACTGATCTCTTCCTCTTAAACATTTCTCATTGCTGTCATGATCTCCACCTTTTTAACATTTCTCTCCGCTGTACTGATCTCCTCCTCGTTATCATTTCTCACTGCTGTACTGATTTTCTCCTCTTTAACATTTCTCACTGCTGTACCGATCTCCTGTTCTTTAACAGTTCGCACTGCTGTACTGATCTCCTCCTCTTTAACATTTCTCACTGCTATACTGATCTCCTCCTCTTTAACATTTCTCACTCCTGCACTGATCTCCTCCGCTTTAACATTTCTCACTGCTGTACTGACCTCCTCCTCTTTAACATTTCTCACTGCTGTACTGATCTCTTCCTCTTTAACATTTCTCACTGCTGTACTGATCTCTTCCTCTTTAACATTTCTCACTGCTGTACTGACCTCCTCCTCTTTAACATTTCTGACTGCTGTACTGATCTCAACCTCTTTAACATTTTTCACTGCTGTACTGATCTCCACGTTTTTTACATTTCTCACTGTTGTACTGATCTCCTCTTTAACATTTCTCACTGCTGTACTGATCTCTTCCTCTTTTACATTTCTCACTGCTGTACTGATCTTCTCCTCTTTAACATTTCTCACTGCTGTACCGATCTCCTGTTCTTTAACAGTTCGCACTGCTGTACTGATCTCCTCCTCTTTAACATTTCTCACTGCTGTACTGATCTTCTCCTCTTTAACATTTCTCACTGCTGTACCGATCTCCTGTTCTTTAACATTTCGCACTACTGTACTCATCTGCTCCACTTTAACATTTCTCACTCCTGTTCTGATCGCCTCCTCTTTAACATTTCTCACTGCTGTTCTGATCTCCTCCGCTTTAACATTTTTCACGGCTGTACTGATCGCCCCCACGTTAACATTTCTCACTGCTGTCCTGATCTCCTCCTCTTTAACATTTCTCACTGCTGTCCTGATCTCCTCCTCTTTAACATTTCTCACTGCTGTACTGATATCCTCCTCTTTAGCATTTCTCACTGCAGTACTGATCTCCTCCTCTTTAACATCTCGCACTGCTGTACTGATCTCCTCTTTAACATTTTACAATGCTATACTGATATCCAACTTTTCAACATTTCTCACTGCTGTATTGATCACCTCCTCCTTAACATTTCTCATTTGTACTGATATCCTCCTCATTAACATTTCTCACTTATGTACTGATCTCCTCCACTTTAACATTTCTCACTGCTGTCCTGATCTCCTCCTCTTTAACATTTCTCATTCCTGTACTGATCTCCACCTTTTTAACATTTCTCACCATTATACTGATCCCCTCCTCTTTAACATTTCTCACTGCTGTACTGATCTCCTCCTCTTTAACATTTCTCACTGCTGTACTGACCTCCTCCTCTTTAACATTTCTGACTGCTGTACTGATCTCAACCTCTTTAACATTTTTCACTGCTGTTCTGATCTCCACCTTTTTTCCATTTCTCACTGTTGTACTGATCTCCTCTTTCACATTTCTCACTGCTGTACTGATCTCTTCCTCTTTAACATTTTTCACTGCTGTTCTGATCTCCTCCTCTTTAACATTTCTCACTGCTGTACTGATCTCCTCCTCTTTAACATTTCACACTGCTGTACTGATCTCTTCCTCTTTAACATTTCTCACTGCTGTACTGATCTCCTCCTCTTTAACATTTCTCACTGCTGGACTGATCTCAACCTCTTTAACATTTTTCACTGCTGTACTGATCTCCACCTTTTTTACATTTCTCACTGCTGTTCTGATCTCCTCCTCTTTCACATTTCTCACTGCTGTACTGATCTCAACCTCTTTAACATTTTTCACTGCTGTTCTGATCTCCACCTTTTTTCCATTTCTCACTGTTGTACTGATCTCCTCTTTCACATTTCTCACTGCTGTACTGATCTCTTCCTCTTTAACATTTCTCACTGCTGTACTGATCTCCTCCTCTTTAACATTTCTCACTGCTGGACTGATCTCAACCTCTTTAACATTTTTCACTGCTGTACCGATCTCCACCTTTTTTACATTTCTCACTGTTGTACTGATCTCCACTTTAACATTTCTCACTGCTGTACTGATCTCTTCCTCTTTAACATTTCTCACTGCTGTACTGATCTCTTCCTCTTTTACATTTCTCACTGCTGTACCGATCTCCTCCTCTTTAACATTTTTCACTGCTGTACTGATCTCTTCCTCTTTAACATTTTTCACTGCTGTTCTGATCTCCTCCTCTTTAACATTTCTCACTGCTGTACTGATCTCCTCCTCTTTAACATTTCTCACTGCTGTACTGATCTCCACCTTTTTTACATTTCTCACTGTTGTACTGATCTTCTCTTTAACATTACTCACTGCTGTACTGATCTCTTCCTCTTTAACATTTCTCACTGCTGTACTGATCTCTTCCTCTTTAACATTTCTCATTGCTGTACTGATCTCCACCTTTTTAACATTTCTCTCTGCTGTACTGATCTCAACCTCTTTAACATTTTTCACTGCTGTTCTGATCTCCACCTTTTTTCCATTTCTCACTGTTGTACTGATCTCCTCTTTCACATTTCTCACTGCTGTACTGATCTCTTCCTCTTTAACATTTTTCACTGCTGTTCTGATCTCCTCCTCTTTAACATTTCTCACTGCTGTACTGATCTCAACCTCTTTAACATTTCACACTGCTGTACTGATCTCCTCCTCTTTAACATTTCTGACTGCTGTACTGATCTCAACCTCTTTAACATTTTTCACTGCTGTACTGATCTCCACCTTTTTTACATTTCTCACTGTTGTACTGATCTCCTCTTTAACATTTCTCACTGCTGTACAGATCTCCTCCACTTTAACATTTCTCACTGCTGTACTGACCTCCTCCTCTTTAACATTTCTCACTGCTGTACTGATCTCAACCTCTTTAACATTTTTCACTGCTGTACTGATCTCCACCTTTTTTACATTTCTCACTGCTGTTCTGATCTCCTCCTCTTTCACATTTCTCACTGCTGTACTGATCTCCTCCTCTTTAACATTTCACACTGCTGTACTGATCTCCTCCTCTTTAACATTTCTCACTGCTGTACTGACCTCCTCCTCTTTAACATTTCTGACTGCTGTACTGATCTCAACCTCTTTAACATTTTTCACTGCTGTTCTGATCTCCACCTTTTTTCCATTTCTCACTGTTGTACTGATCTCCTCTTTAACATTTCTCACTGCTGTACTGATCTCTTCCTCTTTTACATTTCTCACTGCTGTACTGATCTTCTCCTCTTTAACATTTCTCACTGCTGTACCGATCTCCTGTTCTTTAACAGTTCGCACTGCTGTACTGATCTCCTCCTCTTTAACATTTCTCACTGCTGTACTGATCTTCTCCTCTTTAACATTTCTCACTGCTGTACCGATCTCCTGTTCTTTAACATTTCGCACTACTGTACTCATCTGCTCCACTTTAACATTTCTCACTCCTGTTCTGATCGCCTCCTCTTTAACATTTCTCACTGCTGTTCTGATCTCCTCCGCTTTAACATTTTTCACGGCTGTACTGATCGCCCCCACGTTAACATTTCTCACTGCTGTCCTGATCTCCTCCTCTTTAACATTTCTCACTGCTGTCCTGATCTCCTCCTCTTTAACATTTCTCACTGCTGTACTGATATCCTCCTCTTTAGCATTTCTCACTGCAGTACTGATCTCCTCCTCTTTAACATCTCGCACTGCTGTACTGATCTCCTCTTTAACATTTTACAATGCTATACTGATATCCAACTTTTCAACATTTCTCACTGCTGTATTGATCACCTCCTCCTTAACATTTCTCATTTGTACTGATATCCTCCTCATTAACATTTCTCACTTATGTACTGATCTCCTCCACTTTAACATTTCTCACTGCTGTCCTGATCTCCTCCTCTTTAACATTTCTCATTCCTGTACTGATCTCCACCTTTTTAACATTTCTCACCATTATACTGATCCCCTCCTCTTTAACATTTCTCACTGCTGTACTGATCTCCTCCTCTTTAACATTTCTCACTGCTGTACTGACCTCCTCCTCTTTAACATTTCTGACTGCTGTACTGATCTCAACCTCTTTAACATTTTTCACTGCTGTTCTGATCTCCACCTTTTTTCCATTTCTCACTGTTGTACTGATCTCCTCTTTCACATTTCTCACTGCTGTACTGATCTCTTCCTCTTTAACATTTTTCACTGCTGTTCTGATCTCCTCCTCTTTAACATTTCTCACTGCTGTACTGATCTCCTCCTCTTTAACATTTCACACTGCTGTACTGATCTCTTCCTCTTTAACATTTCTCACTGCTGTACTGATCTCCTCCTCTTTAACATTTCTCACTGCTGGACTGATCTCAACCTCTTTAACATTTTTCACTGCTGTACTGATCTCCACCTTTTTTACATTTCTCACTGCTGTTCTGATCTCCTCCTCTTTCACATTTCTCACTGCTGTACTGATCTCAACCTCTTTAACATTTTTCACTGCTGTTCTGATCTCCACCTTTTTTCCATTTCTCACTGTTGTACTGATCTCCTCTTTCACATTTCTCACTGCTGTACTGATCTCTTCCTCTTTAACATTTCTCACTGCTGTACTGATCTCCTCCTCTTTAACATTTCTCACTGCTGGACTGATCTCAACCTCTTTAACATTTTTCACTGCTGTACCGATCTCCACCTTTTTTACATTTCTCACTGTTGTACTGATCTCCACTTTAACATTTCTCACTGCTGTACTGATCTCTTCCTCTTTAACATTTCTCACTGCTGTACTGATCTCTTCCTCTTTTACATTTCTCACTGCTGTACCGATCTCCTCCTCTTTAACATTTTTCACTGCTGTACTGATCTCTTCCTCTTTAACATTTTTCACTGCTGTTCTGATCTCCTCCTCTTTAACATTTCTCACTGCTGTACTGATCTCCTCCTCTTTAACATTTCTCACTGCTGTACTGATCTCCACCTTTTTTACATTTCTCACTGTTGTACTGATCTTCTCTTTAACATTACTCACTGCTGTACTGATCTCTTCCTCTTTAACATTTCTCACTGCTGTACTGATCTCTTCCTCTTTAACATTTCTCATTGCTGTACTGATCTCCACCTTTTTAACATTTCTCTCTGCTGTACTGATCTCAACCTCTTTAACATTTTTCACTGCTGTTCTGATCTCCACCTTTTTTCCATTTCTCACTGTTGTACTGATCTCCTCTTTCACATTTCTCACTGCTGTACTGATCTCTTCCTCTTTAACATTTTTCACTGCTGTTCTGATCTCCTCCTCTTTAACATTTCTCACTGCTGTACTGATCTCAACCTCTTTAACATTTCACACTGCTGTACTGATCTCCTCCTCTTTAACATTTCTGACTGCTGTACTGATCTCAACCTCTTTAACATTTTTCACTGCTGTACTGATCTCCACCTTTTTTACATTTCTCACTGTTGTACTGATCTCCTCTTTAACATTTCTCACTGCTGTACAGATCTCCTCCACTTTAACATTTCTCACTGCTGTACTGACCTCCTCCTCTTTAACATTTCTCACTGCTGTACTGATCTCAACCTCTTTAACATTTTTCACTGCTGTACTGATCTCCACCTTTTTTACATTTCTCACTGCTGTTCTGATCTCCTCCTCTTTCACATTTCTCACTGCTGTACTGATCTCCTCCTCTTTAACATTTCACACTGCTGTACTGATCTCCTCCTCTTTAACATTTCTCACTGCTGTACTGACCTCCTCCTCTTTAACATTTCTGACTGCTGTACTGATCTCAACCTCTTTAACATTTTTCACTGCTGTTCTGATCTCCACCTTTTTTCCATTTCTCACTGTTGTACTGATCTCCTCTTTCACATTTCTCACTGTTGTACTGATCTCCTCCGCTTTAACATTTTTCACGGCTGTACTGATCGCCCCCACGTTAACATTTCTCACTGCTGTCCTGATCTCCTCCTCTTTAACATTTCTCACTGCTGTACTGATATCCTCCTCTTTAGCATTTCTCACTGCAGTACTGATCTCCTCCTCTTTAACATCTCGCACTGCTGTACTGATCTCCTCTTTAACATTTTGCAATGCTATACTGATATCCAACTTTTCAACATTTCTCACTGCTGTATTGATCACCTCCTCCTTAACATTTCTCATTTGTACTGATCTCCTCCTCATTAACATTTCTCACTTATGTACTGATCTCCTCCTCTTTAACATTTCTCACTGCTGTCCTGATCTCCTCCTCTTTAACATTTCTCATTGCTGTACTGATCTCCACCTTTTTAACATTTCTCACCATTATACTGATCCCCTCCTCTTTAACATTTCTCACTGCTGTAATGATCTCCTCCTCTTTAACATTTCTCACTGCTGTACTGACCTCCTCCTCTTTAACATTTCTGACTGTTGTACTGATCTCCTCTTTAACATTTCTCACTGCTGTACTGATCTCTTCCTCTTTAACATTTTTCACTGCTGTTCTGATCTCCTCCTCTTTAACATTTCTCACTGCTGTACTGATCTCCTCCTCTTTAACATTTCACACTGCTGTACTGATCTCCTCCTCTTTAACATTTCTCACTGCTGTACTGATCTCCTCCTCTTTAACATTTCACACTGCTGTACTGATCTCCTCCTCTTTAACATTTCTCACTGCTGTACTGATCTCCACCTCTTTAACATTTCTCACTGCTGTACTGATCTCCTCCTCTTTAACATTTCACACTGCTGTACTGATCTCCTCCTCTTTAACATTTCTCACTGCTGTACTGATCTCAACCTCTTTAACATTTTTCACTGCTGTACCGATCTCCACCTTTTTTACATTTCTCACTGTTGTACTGATCTCCACTTTAACATTTCTCACTGCTGTACTGATCTCTTCCTCTTTAACATTTCTCACTGCTGTACTGATCTCTTCCTCTTTTACATTTCTCACTGCTGTACCGATCTCCTCCTCTTTAACATTTTTCACTGATGTACTGATCTCTTCCTCTTTAACATTTTTCACTGCTGTTCTGATCTCCTCCTCTTTAACATTTCTCACTGCTGTACTGATCTCCTCCTCTTTAACATTTCTCACTGCTGTACTGATCTCCACCTTTTTTACATTTCTCACTGTTGTACTGATCTTCTCTTTAACATTTCTCACTGCTGTACTGATCTCTTCCTCTTTAACATTTCTCACTGCTGTACAGATCTCTTCCTCTTTAACATTTCTCATTGCTGTACTGATCTCCACCTTTTTAACATTTCTCTCTGCTGTACTGATCTCCTCCTCGTTATCATTTCTCACTGCTGTACTGATATCCTCCTCTTTAACATTTCTCACTGCTGTACTGATCTCCTCCTCTTTAACATTTTGCAATGCTATACTGATATCCAACTTTTCAACATTTCTCACTGCTGTATTGATCACCTCCTCCTTAACATTTCTCACTACTGTACTGATCTCCTCCTCATTAACATTTCTCACTTGTGTACTGATCTCCTCCACTTTAACATTTCTCACTGCTGTCCTGATCTCCTCCTCTTTAACATTTCTCATTGCTGTACTGATCTCCACCTTTTTAACATTTCTCACCATTATACTGATCCCCTCCTCTTTAACATTTCTCACTGCTGTACTGATCTCCTCCTCTTTAACATTTCTCACTGCTGTACTGACCTCCTCCTCTTTAACATTTCTCACTGCTGTACTGATCTCAACCTCTTTAACATTTTTCACTGCTGTACTGATCTCCACCTTTTTTACATTTCTCACTGTTGTACTGATCTCCTCTTTAACATTTCTCACTGCTGTACTGATCTCCTCCTCTTTAACATTTCTCACTGCTGTACTGATCTCCTCCTCTTTAACATTTCTCACTGCTGTACTGACCTCCTCCTCTTTAACATTTTTCACTGCTGTACTGATCTCCTCCTCTTTAACATTTCACACTGCTGTACTGATCTCCTCCTCTTTAACATTTCTCACTGCTGTACTGACCTCCTCCTCTTTAACATTTCTGACTGCTGTACTGATCTCAACCTCTTTAACATTTTTCACTGCTGTACTGATCTCCACCTTTTTTACATTTCTCACTGTTGTACTGATCTCTTCTTTAACATTTCTCACTGCTGTACTGATCTCTTCCTCTTTAACATTTCTCACTGCTGTACTGATCTCTTCCTCTTAAACATTTCTCATTGCTGTCATGATCTCCACCTTTTTAACATTTCTCTCCGCTGTACTGATCTCCTCCTCGTTATCATTTCTCACTGCTGTACTGATTTTCTCCTCTTTAACATTTCTCACTGCTGTACCGATCTCCTGTTCTTTAACAGTTCGCACTGCTGTACTGATCTCCTCCTCTTTAACATTTCTCACTGCTGTACTGATCTCCTCCTCTTTAACATTTCTCACTCCTGCACTGATCTCCTCCGCTTTAACATTTCTCACTGCTGTACTGACCTCCTCCTCTTTAACATTTCTCACTGCTGTACTGATCTCTTCCTCTTTAACATTTCTCACTGCTGTACTGATCTCTTCCTCTTTAACATTTCTCACTGCTGTACTGACCTCCTCCTCTTTAACATTTCTGACTGCTGTACTGATCTCAACCTCTTTAACATTTTTCACTGCTGTACTGATCTCCACGTTTTTTACATTTCTCACTGTTGTACTGATCTCCTCTTTAACATTTCTCACTGCTGTACTGATCTCTTCCTCTTTAACATTTCTCACTGCTGTACTGATCTTCTCCTCTTTAACATTTCTCACTGCTGTACCGATCTCCTGTTCTTTAACAGTTCGCACTGCTGTACTGATCTCCTCCTCTTTAACATTTCTCACTGCTGTACTGATCTTCTCCTCTTTAACATTTCTCACTGCTGTATCGATCTCCTGTTCTTTAACATTTCGCACTACTGTACTCATCTGCTCCACTTTAACATTTCTCACTCCTGTTCTGATCGCCTCCTCTTTAACATTTCTCACTGCTGTTCTGATCTCCTCCGCTTTAACATTTTTCACGGCTGTACTGATCGCCCCCACATTAACATTTCTCCCTGCTGTACTGATGTCCTCCTCTTTAACATTTCTCACTACAGTACTGATCTCCTCCTCTTTAACATCTCGCACTGCTGTACTGATCTCCTCCTCTTTAACATTTTGCAATGCTATACTGATATCCAACTTTTCAACATTTCTCACTGCTGTATTGATCACCTCCTCCTTAACATTTCTCACTGGTGTACTGACCTCCTCCTCTTTAACATTTCTCACTTGTGTACTGATCTCCTCCTCTTTAACATTTCTCACTGCTGTCCTGATCGCCTCCTCTTTAACATTTCTCACTGCTTTTCTGATCTCCTCCTCTTTAACATTTCTCACTGCTGTCCTAATCTCCTCCTCTTTGACATTTCTCACTGCTGTACTCATCTTCTCCTCTTTAACATTTCTCACTGCTGTACTGATCTCCTCCTCTTTAACATTTCTCACTGCTGTCCTGATCGCCTCCTCTTTAACATTTCTCACTGCTTTTCTGATCTCCTCCTCTTTAACATTTCTCACTGCTGTCCTAATCTCCTCCTCCTTGACATTTCTCACTGCTGTACTCATCTTCTCCTCTTTAACATTTCTCACTGCTGTACAGATCTCCTCCACTTTAACATTTCTCACTGCTGTACTGACCTCCTCCTCTTTAACATTTCTGACTGCTGTACTGATCTCAACCTCTTTAACATTTTTCACTGCAGTACTGATCTCCACCTTTTTTACATTTCTCACTGCTGTTCTGATCTCCTCCTCTTTCACATTTCTCACTGCTGTACTGATCTCCTCCTCTTTAACATTTCACACTGCTGTACTGATCTCCTCCTCTTTAACATTTCTCACTGCTGTACTGACCTCCTCCTCTTTAACATTTCTGACTGCTGTACTGATCTCAACCTCTTTAACATTTTTCACTGCTGTTCTGATCTCCACCTTTTTTCCATTTCTCACTGTTGTACTGATCTCCTCTTTCACATTTCTCACTGTTGTACTGATCTCCTCCGCTTTAACATTTTTCACGGCTGTACTGATCGCCCCCACGTTAACATTTCTCACTGCTGTCCTGATCTCCTCCTCTTTAACATTTCTCACTGCTGTACTGATATCCTCCTCTTTAGCATTTCTCACTGCAGTACTGATCTCCTCCTCTTTAACATCTCGCACTGCTGTACTTATCTCCTCTTTAACATTTTGCAATGCTATACTGATATCCAACTTTTCAACATTTCTCACTGCTGTATTGATCACCTCCTCCTTAACATTTCTCATTTGTACTGATCTCCTCCTCATTAACATTTCTCACTTATGTACTGATCTCCTCCACTTTAACATTTCTCACTGCTGTCCTGATCTCCTCCTCTTTAACATTTCTCATTGCTGTACTGATCTCCACCTTTTTAACATTTCTCACCATTATACTGATCCCCTCCTCTTTAACATTTCTCACTGCTGTACTGATCTCCTCCTCTTTAACATTTCTCACTGCTGTACTGACCTCCTCCTCTTTAACATTTCTGACTGCTGTACTGATCTCAACCTCTTTAACATTTTTCACTGCTGTACTGATCTCCACCTTTTTTACATTTCTCACTGCTGTTCTGATCTACTCCTCGTTAACATTTCTCACTGCTGTACTGATCTCCTCCTCTTTAACATTTCACACTGCTGTACTGATCTCCTCCTCTTTAACATTTCTCACTGCTGTACTGACCTCCTCCTCTTTAACATTTCTGACTGCTGTACTGATCTCAACCTCTTTAACATTTTTCACTGCTGTACTGATCTCCACCTTTTTTACATTTCTCACTGTTGTACTGATCTCTTCTTTAACATTTCTCACTGCTGTACTGATCTCTTCCTCTTTAACATTTCTCACTGCTGTACTGATCTCTTCCTCTTAAACATTTCTCATTGCTGTCATGATCTCCACCTTTTTAACATTTCTCTCCGCTGTACTGATCTCCTCCTCGTTATCATTTCTCACTGCTGTACTGATTTTCTCCTCTTTAACATTTCTCACTGCTGTACCGATCTCCTGTTCTTTAACAGTTCGCACTGCTGTACTGATCTCCTCCTCTTTAACATTTCTCACTGCTGTACTGATCTCCTCCTCTTTAACATTTCTCACTCCTGCACTGATCTCCTCCGCTTTAACATTTCTCACTGCTGTACTGACATCCTCCTCTTTAACATTTCTCACTGCTGTACTGATCTCTTCCTCTTTAACATTTCTCACTGCTGTACTGATCTCTTCCTCTTTAACATTTCTCACTGCTGTACTGACCTCCTCCTCTTTAACATTTCTGACTGCTGTACTGATCTCAACCTCTTTAACATTTTTCACTGCTGTACTGATCTCCACGTTTTTTACATTTCTCACTGTTGTACTGATCTCCTCTTTAACATTTCTCACTGCTGTACTGATCTCTTCCTCTTTAACATTTCTCACTGCTGTACTGATCTTCTCCTCTTTAACATTTCTCACTGCTGTACCGATCTCCTGTTCTTTAACAGTTCGCACTGCTGTACTGATCTCCTCCTCTTTAACATTTCTCACTGCTGTACTGATCTTCTCCTCTTTAACATTTCTCACTGCTGTACCGATCTCCTGTTCTTTAATATTTCACACTACTGTCCTCATCTGCTCCACTTTAACATTTCTCACTCCTGTTCTGATCGCCTCCTCTTTAACATTTCTCACTGCTGTTCTGATCTCCTCCGCTTTAACATTTTTCACGGCTGTACTGATCGCCCCCACATTAACATTTCTCACTGCTGTACTGATGTCCTCCTCTTTAACATTTCTCACTACAGTACTGATCTCCTCCTCTTTAACATCTCGCACTGCTGTACTGATCTCCTCCTCTTTAACATTTTGCAATGCTATACTGATATCCAACTTTTCAACATTTCTCACTGCTGTATTGATCACCTCCTCCTTAACATTTCTCACTGGTGTACTGACCTCCTCCTCTTTAACATTTCTCACTTGTGTACTGATCTCCTCCTCTTTAACATTTCTCACTGCTGTACTGATCTTCTCCTCTTTAACATTTCTCACTGCTGTACCGATCTCCTGTTCTTTAACATTTCGCACTACTGTCCTCATCTGCTCCACTTTAACATTTCTCACTCCTGTTCTGATCGCCTCCTCTTTAACATTTCTCACTGCTGTTCTGATCTCCTCCGCTTTAACATTTTTCACGGCTGTACTGATCGCCCCCACATTAACATTTCTCACTGCTGTACTGATGTCCTCCTCTTTAACATTTCTCACTACAGTACTGATCTCCTCCTCTTTAACATCTCGCACTGCTGTACTGATCTCCTCCTCTTTAACATTTTGCAATGCTATACTGATATCCAACTTTTCAACATTTCTCACTGCTGTATTGATCACCTCCTCCTTAACATTTCTCACTGGTGTACTGACCTCCTCCTCTTTAACATTTCTCACTTGTGTACTGATCTCCTCCTCTTTAACATTTCTCACTGCTGTCCTGATCGCCTCCTCTTTAACATTTCTCACTGCTTTTCTGATCTCCTCCTCTTTAACATTTCTCACTGCTGTCCTAATCTCCTCCTCTTTGACATTTCTCACTGCTGTACTCATCTTCTCCTCTTTAACATTTCTCACTGCTGTACTGATCTCCTCCTCTTTAACATTTCTCACTGCTGTCCTGATCGCCTCCTCTTTAACATTTCTCACTGCTTTTCTGATCTCCTCCTCTTTAACATTTCTCACTGCTGTACTCATCTTCTCCTCTTTAACATTTCTCACTGCTGTACTGATCTCCTCCTCCTTAACATTTCTCACTGCTGTACTGATCTCCTCCTCTTTAACATTTTTCACTGCTGTACTGATCTCCACCTTTTTTACATTTCTCACTGCTGTTCTGATCTCCTCCTCTTTCACATTTCTCACTGCTGTACTGATCTCCTCCGCTTTAACATTTCACACTGCTGTACTGATCTCCTCCTCTTTAACATTTCTCACTGCTGTACTGACCTCCTCCTCTTTAACATTTCTGACTGCTGTACTGATCTCAACCTCTTTAACATTTTTCACTGCTGTTCTGATCTCCACCTTTTTTCCATTTCTCACTGTTGTACTGATCTCCTCTTTCACATTTCTCACTGCTGTACTGATCTCTTCCTCTTTAACATTTTTCACTGCTGTTCTGATCTCCTCCTCTTTAACATTTCTCACTGCTGTACTGATCTCAACCTCTTTAACATTTCACACTGCTGTACTGATCTCCTCCTCTTTAACATTTCTGACTGCTGTACTGATCTCAACCTCTTTAACATTTTTCACTGCTGTACAGATCTCCACCTTCTTTACATTTCTCACTGTTGTACTGATCTCCTCTTTAACATTTCTCACTGCTGTACAGATCTCCTCCACTTTAACATTTCTCACTGCTGTACTGACCTCCTCCTCTTTAACATTTCTGACTGCTGTACTGATCTCAACCTCTTTAACATTTTTCACTGCTGTACTGATCTCCACCTTTTTTACATTTCTCACTGCTGTTCTGATCTCCTCCTCTTTCACATTTCTCACTGCTGTACTGATCTCCTCCTCTTTAACATTTCACACTGCTGTACTGATCTCCTCCTCTTTAACATTTCTCACTGCTGTACTGACCTCCTCCTCTTAAACATTTCTGACTGCTGTACTGATCTCAACCTCTTTAACATTTCACACTGCTGTACTGATCTCCTCCTCTTTAACATTTCTGACTGCTGTACTGATCTCAACCTCTTTAACATTTTTCACTGCTGTACAGATCTCCACCTTTTTTCCATTTCTCACTGTTGTACTGATCTCCTCCTCTTTAACATTTCTCACTGTTGTACTGATCTCCTCCGCTTTAACATTTTTCACGGCTGTACTGATCGCCCCCACGTTAACATTTCTCACTGCTGTCCTGATCTCCTCCTCTTTAACATTTCTCACTGCTGTACTGATATCCTCCTCTTTAGCATTTCTCACTGCAGTACTGATCTCCTCCTCTTTAACATCTCGCACTGCTGTACTGATCTCCTCTTTAACATTTTGCAATGCTATACTGATATCCAACTTTTCAACATTTCTCACTGCTGTATTGATCACCTCCTCCTTAACATTTCTCATTTGTACTGATCTCCTCCTCATTAACATTTCTCACTTATGTACTGATCTCCTCCACTTTAACATTTCTCACTGCTGTCCTGATCTCCTCCTCTTTAACATTTCTCATTGCTGTACTGATCTCCACCTTTTTAACATTTCTCACCATTTTACTGATCCCCTCCTCTTTAACATTTCTCACTGCTGTACTGATCTCCTCCTCTTTAACATTTCTCACTGCTGTACTGACCTCCTCCTCTTTAACATTTCTGACTGCTGTACTGATCTCAACCTCTTTAACATTTTTCACTGCTGTACTGATCTCCACCTTTTTTACATTTCTCACTGCTGTTCTGATCTCCTCCTCTTTAACATTTCTCACTGCTGTACTGATCTCCTCCGCTTTAACATTTCACACTGCTGTACTGATCTCCTCCTCTTTAACATTTCTCACTGCTGTACTGACCTCCTCCTCTTTAACATTTCTGACTGCTGTACTGATCTCAACCTCTTTAACATTTTTCACTGCTGTTCTGATCTCCACCTTTTTTCCATTTCTCACTGTTGTACTGATCTCCTCTTTCACATTTCTCACTGCTGTACTGATCTCTTCCTCTTTAACATTTTTCACTGCTGTTCTGATCTCCTCCTCTTTAACATTTCTCACTGCTGTACTGATCTCAACCTCTTTAACATTTCACACTGCTGTACTGATCTCCTCCTCTTTAACATTTCTGACTGCTGTACTGATCTCAACCTCTTTAACATTTTTCACTGCTGTACTGATCTCCACCTTTTTTACATTTCTCACTGCTGTTCTGATCTCCTCCTCTTTAACATTTCTCACTGCTGTACTGACCTCCTCCTCTTTAACATTTCTGACTGCTGTACTGATCTCAACCTCTTTAACATTTTTCACTGCTGTACTGATCTCCACCTTTTTTACATTTCTCACTGCTGTTCTGATCTCCTCCTCTTTAACATTTCTCACTGCTGTACTGATCTCCTCCTCTTTAACATTTCTCACTGCTGTACTGATCTCCTCCTCTTTAACATTTCTCACTGCTGTACTGATCTCTTCCTCTTAAACATTTCTCATTGCTGTCATGATCTCCACCTTTTTAACATTTCTCTCCGCTGTACTGATCTCCTCCTCGTTATCATTTCTCACTGCTGTACTGATTTTCTCCTCTTTAACATTTCTCACTGCTGTACCGATCTCCTGTTCTTTAACAGTTCGCACTGCTGTACTGATCTCCTCCTCTTTAAAATTTCTCACTGCTGTACTGATCTCCTCCTCTTTAACATTTCTCACTCCTGCACTGATCTCCTCCGCTTTAACATTTCTCACTGCTGTACTGACCTCCTCCTCTTTAACATTTCTCACTGCTGTACTGATCTCTTCCTCTTTAACATTTCTCACTGCTGTACTGATCTCTTCCTCTTTAACATTTCTCACTGCTGTACTGACCTCCTCCTCTTTAACATTTCTGACTGCTGTACTGATCTCAAACTCTTTAACATTTTTCACTGCTGTACTGATCTCCACGTTTTTTACATTTCTCACTGTTGTACTGATCTCCTCTTTAACATTTCTCACTGCTGTACTGATCTCTTCCTCTTTAACATTTCTCACTGCTGTACTGATCTTCTCCTCTTTAACATTTCTCACTGCTGTACCGATCTCCTGTTCTTTAACAGTTCGCACTGCTGTACTGATCTCCTCCTCTTTAACATTTCTTACTGCTGTACTGATCTTCTCCTCTTTAACATTTCTCACTGCTGTACCGATCTCCTGTTCTTTAACATTTCGCACTACTGTCCTCATCTGCTCCACTTTAACATTTCTCACTCCTGTTCTGATCGCCTCCTCTTTAACATTTCTCACTGCTGTTCTGATCTCCTCCGCTTTAACATTTTTCACGGCTGTACTGATCGCCCCCACATTAACATTTCTCACTGCTGTACTGATGTCCTCCTCTTTAACATTTCTCACTACAGTACTGATCTCCTCCTCTTTAACATCTCGCACTGCTGTACTGATCTCCTCCTCTTTAACATTTTGCAATGCTATACTGATATCCAACTTTTCAACATTTCTCACTGCTGTATTGATCACCTCCTCCTTAACATTTCTCACTGGTGTACTGACCTCCTCCTCTTTAACATTTCTCACTTGTGTACTGATCTCCTCCTCTTTAACATTTCTCACTGCTGTCCTGATCGCCTCCTCTTTAACATTTCTCACTGCTTTTCTGATCTCCTCCTCTTTAACATTTCTCACTGCTGTCCTAATCTCCTCCTCTTTGACATTTCTCACTGCTGTACTCATCTTCTCCTCTTTAACATTTCTCACTGCTGTACTGATCTCCTCCTCTTTAACATTTCTCACTGCTGTCCTGATCGCCTCCTCTTTAACATTTCTCACTGCTTTTCTGATCTCCTCCTCTTTAACATTTCTCACTGCTGTCCTAATCTCCTCCTCTTTGACATTTCTCACTGCTGTACTCATCTTCTCCTCTTTAACATTTCTCACTGCTGTACTGATCTCCTCCTCTTTAACATTTCTCACTGCTGTACTGATCTCCTCCTCTTTAACATTTTTCACTGCTGTACTGATCTCCACCTTTTTTACATTTCTCACTGCTGTTCTGATCTCCTCCTCTTTCACATTTCTCACTGCTGTACTGATCTCCTCCTCTTTAACATTTCACACTGCTGTACTGATCTCCTCCTCTTTAACATTTCTCACTGCTGTACTGACCTCCTCCTCTTTAACATTTCTGACTGCTGTACTGATCTCAACCTCTTTAACATTTTTCACTGCTGTTCTGATCTCCACCTTTTTTCCATTTCTCACTGTTGTACTGATCTCCTCTTTCACATTTCTCACTGCTGTACTGATCTCTTCCTCTTTAACATTTTTCACTGCTGTTCTGATCTCCTCCTCTTTAACATTTCTCACTGCTGTACTGATCTCAACCTCTTTAACATTTCACACTGCTGTACTGATCTCCTCCTCTTTAACATTTCTGACTGCTGTACTGATCTCAACCTCTTTAACATTTTTCACTGCTGTACAGATCTCCACCTTCTTTACATTTCTCACTGTTGTACTGATCTCCTCTTTAACATTTCTCACTGCTGTACAGATCTCCTCCACTTTAACATTTCTCACTGCTGTACTGACCTCCTCCTCTTTAACATTTCTGACTGCTGTACTGATCTCAACCTCTTTAACATTTTTCACTGCTGTACTGATCTCCACCTTTTTTACATTTCTCACTGCTGTTCTGATCTCCTCCTCTTTCACATTTCTCACTGCTGTACTGATCTCCTCCTCTTTAACATTTCACACTGCTGTACTGATCTCCTCCTCTTTAACATTTCTCACTGCTGTACTGACCTCCTCCTCTTTAACATTTCTGACTGCTGTACTGATCTCAACCTGTTTAACATTTTTCACTGCTGTTCTGATCTCCACCTTTTTTCCATTTCTCAGTGTTGTACTGATCTCCTCTTTCACATTTCTCACTGCTGTACTGATCTCTTCCTCTTTAACATTTTTCACTGCTGTTCTGATCTCCTCCTCTTTAACATTTCTCACTGCTGTACTGATCTCCTCCTCTTTAACATTTCACACTGCTGTACTGATCTCCTCCTCTTTAACATTTCTCACTGCTGTACTGATCTCAACCTCTTTAACATTTTTCACTGCTGTACTGATCTCCACCTTTTTTACATTTCTCACTGTTGTACTGATCTCCACTTTAACATTTCTCACTGCTGTACTGATCTCTTCCTCTTTAACATTTCTCACTGCTGTACTGATCTCTTCCTCTTTTACATTTCTCACTGCTGTACCGATCTCCTCCTCTTTAACATTTTTCACTGCTGTACTGATCTCTTCCTCTTTAACATTTCTCACTGCTGCACTGATCTCTTCCTCTTTAACATTTCTCACTGCTGTTCTGATCTCCTCCTCTTTAACATTTCTCACTGCTGTACTGATCTCCTCCTCTTTAACATTTCTCACTGCTGTACTGATCTCCACCTTTTTTACATTTCTCACTGTTGTACTGATCTTCTCTTTAACATTTCTCACTGCTGTACTGATCTCTTCCTCTTTAACATTTCTCACTGCTGTTCTGATCTCTTCCTCTTTAACATTTCTCATTGCTGTCATGATCTCCACCTTTTTAACATTTCTCTCTGCTGTACTGATCTCCTCCTCGTTATCATTTCTCACTGCTGTACTGATATCCTCCTCTTTAACATTTCTCACTGCTGTACTGATCTCCTCCTCTTTAACATTTTGCAATGCTATACTGATATCCAACTTTTCAACATTTCTCACTGTTGTATTGATCACCTCCTCCTTAACATTTCTCACTACTGTACTGATCTCCTCCTCATTAACATTTCTCACTTGTGTACTGATCTCCTCCACTTTAACATTTCTCACTGCTGTCCTGATCTCCTCCTCTTTAACATTTCTCATTGCTGTACTGATCTCCACCTTTTTAACATTTCTCACCATTATACTGATCCCCTCCTCTTTAACATTTCTCACTGCTGTACTGATCTCCTCCTCTTTAACATTTCTCACTGCTGTACTGACCTCCTCCTCTTTAACATTTCTGACTGCTGTACTGATCTCAACCTCTTTAACATTTTTCACTGCTGTACTGATCTCCACCTTTTTTACATTTCTCACTGTTGTACTGATCTCCTCTTTAACATTTCTCACTGCTGTACTGATCTCTTCCTCTTTAACATTTCTCACTGCTGTACCGATCTCCTCCTCTTTAACATTTCTCACTGCTGTACTGACCTCCTCCTCTTTAACATTTCTGACTGCTGTACTGATCTCAACCTCTTTAACATTTTTCACTGCTGTACTGATCTCCACCTTTTTTACATTTCTCACTGTTGTACTGATCTCTTCTTTAACATTTCTCACTGCTGTACTGATCTCTTCCTCTTTAACATTTCTCACTGCTGTACTGATCTCTTCCTCTTAAACATTTCTCATTGCTGTCATGATCTCCACCTTTTTAACATTTCTCTCCGCTGTACTGATCTCCTCCTCGTTATCATTTCTCACTGCTGTACTGATTTTCTCCTCTTTAACATTTCTCACTGCTGTACCGATCTCCTGTTCTTTAACAGTTCGCACTGCTGTACTGATCTCCTCCTCTTTAACATTTCTCACTCCTGCACTGATCTCCTCCGCTTTAACATTTCTCACTGCTCTACAGATCTCCTCCACTTTCATATTTCTCACTGCTGTACTGATCTCCCTCTCTTTAACATTTCTCACAACTGTACTCATCTGCTCCACTTTAACATTTCTCACTCCTGTTCTGATCGCCTCCTCTTTAACATTTCTCACTGCTGTTCTGATCTCCTCCGCTTTAACATTTTTCACGGCTGTACTGATCGCCCCCACGTTAACATTTCTCACTGCTGTACTGATATCCTCCTCTTTAACATTTCTCACTGCTGTACTGATATCCTCCTCTTTAACATTTCTCACTGCAGTACTGATCTCCTCCTCTTTAACATCTCGCACTGCTGTACTGATCTCCTCCTCTTTAACATTTTGCAATGCTATACTGATATCCAACTTTTCAACATTTCTCACTGCTGTATTGATCACCTCCTCCTTAACATTTCTCATTACTGTACTGATCTCCTCCTCATTAACATTTCTCACTTGTGTACTGATCTCCTCCACTTTAATTTTTCTCACTGCTGTCCTGATCTCCTCCTCTTTAACATTTCTCATTGCTGTACTGATCTCCTCCTCTTTAACATTTCTCACCATTATACTGATCCCCTCCTCTTTAACATTTCTCACTGCTGTACTGATCTCCACCTTTTTAACATTTCTCACCATTATACTGATCCCCTCCTCTTTAACATTTCTCACTGCTGTACTGATCTCCTCCTCTTTAACATTTCTCACTGCTGTACTGACCTCCTCCTCTTTAACATTTCTGACTGCTGTAATGATCTCAACCTCTTTAACATTTTTCACTGCTGTTCTGATCTCCACCTTTTTTACATTTCTCACTGTTGTAGTGATCTCCTCTTTAACATTTCTCACTGCTGTACTGATCTCTTCCTCTTTAACATTTTTCACTGCTGTTCTGATCTCCTCCTCTTTAACATTTTTCACTGCTGTTCTGATCTCCTCCTCTTTAACATTTCTCACTGCTGTTATGATCTCTTCCTCTTTAACATTTCTCACTGCTGTACCGATCTCCTCCTCTTTAACATTTCTCACTGCTGTACTGATCTCAACCTCTTTAACATTTTTCACTGCTGTACTGATCTCCACCTTTTTTACATTTCTCACTGCTGTTCTGATCTCCTCCTCTTTAACATTTCTCACTGCTGTACTGATCTCCTCCTCTTTAACATTTCTCACTGCTGTACTGACCCCCTCCTCTTTAACATTTCTCACTGCTGTACTGATCTCAACGTCTTTAACATTTTTCACTGCTGTACTGATCTCCACCTTTTTTACATTTCTCACTGCTGTTCTGATCTCCTCCTCTTTAACATTTCTCACTGCTGTACTGATCTCCTCCTCTTTAACATTTCTCACTGCTGTACTGACCTCCTCCTCTTTAACATTTCTCACTGCTGTACTGATCTCCTCCTCTTTAACATTTCTCACTGCTGTACTGACCTCCTCCTCTTTAACATTTCTCACTGCTGTACTGATCTCAACCTCTTTAACATTTTTCACTGCTGTACTGATCTCCACCTTTTTCACATTTCTCACTGTTGTACTGATCTCCTCTTTAACATTTCTCACTGCTGTACTGACCTCCTCCTCTTTAACATTTCTGACTGCTGTACTGATCTCAACCTCTTTAACATTTTTCACTGCTGTACTGATCTCCACCTTTTTTACATTTCTCACTGTTGTACTGATCTCTTCTTTAACATTTCTCACTGCTGTACTGATCTCTTCCTCTTTAACATTTCTCACTGCTGTACTGATCTCTTCCTCTTTAACATTTCTCATTGCTGTCATGATCTCCACCTTTTTAACATTTCTCTCCGCTGTACTGATCTCCTCCTCGTTATCATTTCTCACTGCTGTACTGATTTTCTCCTCTTTAACATTTCTCACTGCTGTACCGATCTCCTGTTCTTTAACAGTTCGCACTGCTGTACTGATCTCCTCCTCTTTAACATTTCTCACTCCTGCACTGATCTCCTCCGCTTTAACATTTCTCACTGCTCTACAGATCTCCTCCGCTTTCATATTTCTCACTGCTGTACTGATCTCCCTCTCTTTAACATTTCTCACAACTGTACTCATCTGCTCCACTTTAACATTTCTCACTCCTGTTCTGATCGCCTCCTCTTTAACATTTCTCACTGCTGTTCTGATCTCCTCCGCTTTAACATTTTTCACGGCTGTACTGATCGCCCCCACGTTAACATTTCTCACTGCTGTACTGATATCCTCCTCTTTAACATTTCTCACTGCTGTACTGATATCCTCCTCTTTAACATTTCTCACTGCTGTACTGATATCCTCCTCTTTAACATTTCCCACTGCTGTACTGATATCCTCCTCTTTAACATTTCTCACTGCTGTACTGATATCCTCCTCTTTAACATTTCTCACTGCTGTACTGATCTCCTCTTTAACATTTTGCAATGCTATACTGATATCCAACTTTTCAACATTTCTCACTGCTGTATTGATCACCTCCTCCTTAACATTTCTCATTACTGTACTGATCTCCTCCTCATTAACATTTCTCACTTGTGTACTGATCTCCTCCACTTTAACATTTCTCACTGCTGTCCTGATCTCCTCCTCTTTAACATTTCTCATTGCTGTACTGATCTCCACCTTTTTAACATTTCTCACCATTATACTGATCCCCTCCTCTTTAACATTTCTCACTGCTGTACTGATCTCCTCCTCTTTAACATTTCTCACTGCTGTACTGATCTCAACCTCTTTAACATTTTTCACTGCTGTTCTGATCTCCACCTTTTTTACATTTCTCACTGTTGTACTGATCTCCTCTTTAACATTTCTCACTGCTGTACTGATCTCTTCCTCTTTAACATTTTTCACTGCTGTTCTGATCTCCTCCTCTTTAACATTTCTCACTGCTGTACTGATCTCCTCCTCTTTAACATTTCTCACTGCTGTACTGACCTCCTCCTATATAACATTTCTGACTGCTGTACTGATCTCAACCTCTTTAACATTTTTCACTGCTGTACTGATCTCCACCTTTTTTACATTTCTCACTGTTGTACTGATCTCTTCCTCTTTAACATTTCTCACTGCTGTACTGATCTCTTCCTCTTTAACATTTCCCACTGCTGTACCGATCTCCTCCTCTTTAACATTTCTCACTGCTGTACTGATCTCCTCCTCTTTAACATTTCTCACTGCTGTACTGATCTCCACCTTTGTTACATTTCTCACTGCTGTTCTGATCTCCTCCTCTTTTACATTTCTCACTGCTGTACTGATCTCCTCCTCTTTAACATTTCTCACTGCTGTACTGACCTCCTCCCCTTTAACATTTCTCACTGCTGTACTGATCTCAACCTCTTTAACATTTTTCACTGCTGTACTGATCCCCTTTTTCACATTTCTCACTGCTGTTCTGATCTCCTCCTCTTTAACATTTCTCACTGCTGTACTGATCTCCTCCTCTTTAACATTTCACACTGCTGTACTGATCTCCTCCTCTTTAACATTTCTCACTGCTGTTCTGATCTCCTCCTCTTTAACATTTCTCACTGCTGTACTGATCTCCTCCTCTTTAACATTTCACACTGCTGTACTGATCTCCTCCTCTTTAACATTTCTCACTGCTGTACTGACCTCCTCCTCTTTAACATTTCTGACGGCTGTACTGATCTCAACCTCTTTAACATTTTTCACTGCTGTTCTGATCTCCACCTTTTTTACATTTCTCACTGTTGTACTGATCTCCTCTTTCACATTTCTCACTGCTGTACTGATCTCGTCCTCTTTAACATTTTTCACTGCTGTTCTGATCTCCTCCTCTTTAACATTTCTCACTGCTGTACTGATCTCAACCTCTTTAACATTTTTCACTGCTGTACTGATCTCCACGTTTTTTACATTTCTCACTGTTGTACTGATCTCCACTTTAACATTTCTCACTGCTGTACTGATCTCTTCCTCTTTAACATTTCTCAATGCTGTACTGATCTCTTCCTCTTTAACATTTCTCACTGCTGTCCCGATCTCGTCCTCTTTAACATTTTTCACTGCTGTTCTGATCTCCTCCTCTTTAACATTTCTCACTGCTGTACTGATCTCCTCTTTAACATTTCTCACTGCTGTACTGATCTCTTCCTCTTTAACATTTCTCACTGCTGTACCGATCTCCTCCTCTTTAACATTTCTCACTGCTGCACTGACCTCCTCCTCTTTAACATTTCTGACTGCTGTACTGATCTCAACCTCTTTAACATTTTTCACTGCTGTTCTGATCTCCACCTTTTTTCCATTTCTCAGTGTTGTACTGATCTCCTCTTTCACATTTCTCACTGCTGTACTGATCTCTTCCTCTTTAACATTTTTCACTGCTGTTCTGATCTCCTCCTCTTTAACATTTCTCACTGCTGTACTGATCTCCTCCTCTTTAACATTTCACACTGCTGTACTGATCTCCTCCTCTTTAACATTTCTCACTGCTGTACTGATCTCAACCTCTTTAACATTTTTCACTGCTGTACTGATCTCCACCTTTTTTACATTTCTCACTGTTGTACTGATCTCCACTTTAACATTTCTCACTGCTGTACTGATCTCTTCCTCTTTAACATTTCTCACTGCTGTACTGATCTCTTCCTCTTTTACATTTCTCACTGCTGTACCGATCTCCTCCTCTTTAACATTTTTCACTGCTGTACTGATCTCTTCCTCTTTAACATTTCTCACTGCTGCACTGATCTCTTCCTCTTTAACATTTCTCACTGCTGTTCTGATCTCCTCCTCTTTAACATTTCTCACTGCTGTACTGATCTCCTCCTCTTTAACATTTCTCACTGCTGTACTGATCTCCACCTTTTTTACATTTCTCACTGTTGTACTGATCTTCTCTTTAACATTTCTCACTGCTGTACTGATCTCTTCCTCTTTAACATTTCTCACTGCTGTTCTGATCTCTTCCTCTTTAACATTTCTCATTGCTGTCATGATCTCCACCTTTTTAACATTTCTCTCTGCTGTACTGATCTCCTCCTCGTTATCATTTCTCACTGCTGTACTGATATCCTCCTCTTTAACATTTCTCACTGCTGTACTGATCTCCTCCTCTTTAACATTTTGCAATGCTATACTGATATCCAACTTTTCAACATTTCTCACTGTTGTATTGATCACCTCCTCCTTAACATTTCTCACTACTGTACTGATCTCCTCCTCATTAACATTTCTCACTTGTGTACTGACCTCCTCCACTTTAACATTTCTCACTGCTGTCCTGATCTCCTCCTCTTTAACATTTCCCACTGCTGTACTGATCCCCTCCTCTTTAACATTTCTCACTGCTGTACTGATCTCCTCCTCTTTAACATTTCTCACTGCTGTACTGACCTCCTCCTCTTTAACATTTCTGACTGCTGTACTGATCTCAACCTCTTTAACATTTTTCACTGCTGTACTGATCTCCACCTTTTTTACATTTCTCACTGTTGTACTGATCTCCTCTTTAACATTTCTCACTGCTGTACTGATCTCTTCCTCTTTAACATTTCTCACTGCTGTACCGATCTCCTCCTCTTTAACATTTCTCACTGCTGTACTGACCTCCTCCTCTTTAACATTTCTGACTGCTGTACTGATCTCAACCTCTTTAACATTTTTCACTGCTGTACTGATCTCCACCTTTTTTACATTTCTCACTGTTGTACTGATCTCTTCTTTAACATTTCTCACTGCTGTACTGATCTCTTCCTCTTTAACATTTCTCACTGCTGTACTGATCTCTTCCTCTTAAACATTTCTCATTGCTGTCATGATCTCCACCTTTTTAACATTTCTCTCCGCTGTACTGATCTCCTCCTCGTTATCATTTCTCACTGCTGTACTGATTTTCTCCTCTTTAACATTTCTCACTGCTGTACCGATCTCCTGTTCTTTAACAGTTCGCACTGCTGTACTGATCTCCTCCTCTTTAACATTTCTCACTCCTGCACTGATCTCCTCCGCTTTAACATTTCTCACTGCTCTACAGATCTCCTCCACTTTCATATTTCTCACTGCTGTACTGATCTCCCTCTCTTTAACATTTCTCACAACTGTACTCATCTGCTCCACTTTAACATTTCTCACTCCTGTTCTGATCGCCTCCTCTTTAACATTTCTCACTGCTGTTCTGATCTCCTCCGCTTTAACATTTTTCACGGCTGTACTGATCGCCCCCACGTTAACATTTCTCACTGCTGTACTGATATCCTCCTCTTTAACATTTCTCACTGCTGTACTGATATCCTCCTCTTTAACATTTCTCACTGCAGTACTGATCTCCTCCTCTTTAACATCTCGCACTGCTGTACTGATCTCCTCCTCTTTAACATTTTGCAATGCTATACTGATATCCAACTTTTCAACATTTCTCACTGCTGTATTGATCACCTCCTCCTTAACATTTCTCATTACTGTACTGATCTCCTCCTCATTAACATTTCTCACTTGTGTACTGATCTCCTCCACTTTAATTTTTCTCACTGCTGTCCTGATCTCCTCCTCTTTAACATTTCTCATTGCTGTACTGATCTCCACCTTTTTAACATTTCTCACCATTATACTGATCCCCTCCTCTTTAACATTTCTCACTGCTGTACTGATCTCCTCCTCTTTAACATTTCTCACTGCTGTACTGACCTCCTCCTCTTTAACATTTCTGACTGCTGTACTGATCTCAACATCTTTAACATTTTTCACTGCTGTTCTGATCTCCACCTTTTTTACATTTCTCACTGTTGTACTGATCTCCTCTTTAACATTTCTCACTGCTGTACTGATCTCTTCCTCTTTAACATTTTTCACTGCTGTTCTGATCTCCTCCTCTTTAACATTTTTCACTGCTGTTCTGATCTCCTCCTCTTTAACATTTCTCACTGCTGTTATGATCTCCTCCTCTTTAACATTTCTCACTGCTGTACTGATCTCCTCCTCTTTAAAATTTCTCACTGCTGTACTGACCTCCTCCTCTTTAACATTTCTCACTGCTGTACTGATCTCAACGTCTTTAACATTTTTCACTGCTGTACTGATCTCCACCTTTTTTACATTTCTCACTGCTGTTCTGATCTCCTCCTCTTTAACATTTCTCACTGCTGTACTGATCTCCTCCTCTTTAACATTTCTCACTGCTGTACTGACCTCCTCCTCTTTAACATTTCTCACTGCTGTACTGATCTCCTCCTCTTTAACATTTCTCACTGCTGTACTGACCTCCTCCTCTTTAACATTTCTCACTGCTGTACTGATCTCAACCTCTTTAACATTTTTCACTGCTGTACTGATCTCCACCTTTTTTACATTTCTCACTGTTGTACTGATCTCCTCTTTAACATTTCTCACTGCTGTACTGACCTCCTCCTCTTTAACATTTCTGACTGCTGTACTGATCTCAACCTCTTTAACATTTTTCACTGCTGTACTGATCTCCACCTTTTTTACATTTCTCACTGTTGTACTGATCTCTTCTTTAACATTTCTCACTGCTGTACTGATCTCTTCCTCTTTAACATTTCTCACTGCTGTACTGATCTCTTCCTCTTTAACATTTCTCATTGCTGTCATGATCTCCACCTTTTTAACATTTCTCTCCGCTGTACTGATCTCCTCCTCGTTATCATTTCTCACTGCTGTACTGATTTTCTCCTCTTTAACATTTCTCACTGCTGTACCGATCTCCTGTTCTTTAACAGTTCGCACTGCTGTACTGATCTCCTCCTCTTTAACATTTCTCACTCCTGCACTGATCTCCTCCGCTTTAACATTTCTCACTGCTCTACAGATCTCCTCCGCTTTCATATTTCTCACTGCTGTACTGATCTCCCTCTCTTTAACATTTCTCACAACTGTACTCATCTGCTCCACTTTAACATTTCTCACTCCTGTTCTGATCGCCTCCTCTTTAACATTTCTCACTGCTGTTCTGATCTCCTCCGCTTTAACATTTTTCACGGCTGTACTGATCGCCCCCACGTTAACATTTCTCACTGCTGCACTGATATCCTCCTCTTTAACATTTCTCACTGCTGTACTGATATCCTCCTCTTTAACATTTCTCACTGCTGTACTGATATCCTCCTCTTTAACATTTCCCACTGCTGTACTGATATCCTCCTCTTTAACATTTCTCACTGCTGTACTGATATCCTCCTCTTTAACATTTCTCACTGCTGTACTGATCTCCACCTTTTTAACATTTCTCACCATTATACTGATCCCCTCCTCTTTAACATTTCTCACTGCTATACTGATATCCAACTTTTCAACATTTCTCACTGCTGTATTGATCACCTCCTCCTCAACATTTCTCATTACTGTACTGATCTCCTCCTCATTAACATTTCTCACTTGTGTACTGATCTCCTCCACTTTAACATTTCTCACTGCTGTCCTGATCTCCTCCTCTTTAACATTTCTCATTGCTGTACTGATCTCCACCTTTTTAACATTTCTCACCATTATACTGATCCCCTCCTCTTTAACATTTCTCACTGCTGTACTGATCTCCTCCTCTTTAACATTTCTCACTGCTGTACTGATCTCAACCTCTTTAACATTTTTCACTGCTGTTCTGATCTCCACCTTTTTTACATTTCTCACTGTTGTACTGATCTCCTCTTTAACATTTCTCACTGCTGTACTGATCTCTTCCTCTTTAACATTTTTAACTGCTGTTCTGATCTCCTCCTCTTTAACATTTCTCACTGCTGTACTGATCTCCTCCTCTTTAACATTTCTCACTGCTGTACTGACCTCCTCCTATATAACATTTCTGACTGCTGTACTGATCTCAACCTCTTTAACATTTTTCACTGCTGTACTGATCTCCACCTTTTTTACATTTCTCACTGTTGTACTGATCTCTTCCTCTTTAACATTTCTCACTGCTGTACTGATCTCTTCCTCTTTAACATTTCCCACTGCTGTACCGATCTCCTCCTCTTTAACATTTCTCACTGCTGTACTGATCTCCTCCTCTTTAACATTTCTCACTGCTGTACTGATCTCCACCTTTGTTACATTTCTCACTGCTGTTCTGATCTCCTCCTCTTTTACATTTCTCACTGCTGTACTGATCTCCTCCTCTTTAACATTTCTCACTGCTGTACTGACCTCCTCCTCTTTGACATTTCTCACTGCTGTACTGATCTCAACCTCTTTAACATTTTTCACTGCTGTACTGATCACCTTTTTCACATTTCTCACTGCTGTTCTGATCTCCTCCTCTTTAACATTTCTCACTGCTGTACTGATCTCCTCCTCTTTAACATTTCACACTGCTGTACTGATCTCCTCCTCTTTAACATTTCTCACTGCTGTTCTGATCTCCTCCTCTTTAACATTTCTCACTGCTGTACTGATCTCCTCCTCTTTAACATTTCACACTGCTGTACTGATCTCCTCCTCTTTAACATTTCTCACTGCTGTACTGACCTCCCCCTCTTTAACATTTCTGACGGCTGTACTGATCTCAACCTCTTTAACATTTTTCACTGCTGTTCTGATCTCCACCTTTTTTACATTTCTCACTGTTGTACTGATCTCCTCTTTCACATTTCTCACTGCTGTACTGATCTCATCCTCTTTAACATTTTTCACTGCTGTTCTGATCTCCTCCTCTTTAACATTTCTCACTGCTGTACTGATCTCAACCTCTTTAACATTTTTCACTGCTGTACTGATCTCCACCTTTTTTACATTTCTCACTGTTGTACTGATCTCCACTTTAACATTTCTCACTGCTGTACTGATCTCTTCCTCTTTAACATTTCTCAATGCTGTACTGATCTCTTCCTCTTTAACATTTCTCACTGCTGTCCCGATCTCGTCCTCTTTAACATTTTTCACTGCTGTTCTGATCTCCTCCTCTTTAACATTTCTCACTGCTGTACTGATCTCCTCTTTAACATTTCTCACTGCTGTACTGATCTCTTCCTCTTTAACATTTCTCACTGCTGTACCGATCTCCTCCTCTTTAACATTTCTCACTGCTGTACTGACCTCCTCCTCTTTAACATTTCTGACTGCTGTACTGATCTCAACCTCTTTAACATTTTTCACTGCTGTACTGATCTCCACCTTTTTTACATTTCTCACTGTTGTACTGATCTCTTCCTCTTTAACATTTCTCACTGCTGTACTGATCTCTTCCTCTTTAACATTTCTCATTGCTGTCATGATCTCCACCTTTTTAACATTTCTCTCCGCTGTACTGATCTCCTCCTCGTTATCATTTCTCACTGCTGTACTGATTTTCTCCTCTTTAACATTTCTCACTGCTGTACTGATCTCCTGTTCTTTAACAGTTCGCACTGCTGTACTGATCTCCTCCTCTTTAACATTTCTCACTCCTGCACTGATCTCCTCCGCTTTAACATTTCTCACTGCTCTACAGATCTCCTCCACTTTCATATTTCTCACTGCTGTACTGATCTCCCTCTCTTTAACATTTCTCACAACTGTACTCATCTGCTCCACTTTAACATTTCTCACTCCTGTTCTGATCGCCTCCTCTTTATCATTTCTCACTGCTGTTCTGATCTCCTCCGCTTTAACATTTTTCACGGCTGTGCTGATCGCCCCCACGTTAACATTTCTCACTGCTGTACTGATATCCTCCTCTTTAACATTTCTCACTGCTGTACTGATATCCTCCTCTTTAACATTTCTCACTGCAGTACTGATATCCTCCTCTTTAACATTTCTCACTGCTGTACTGATATCCTCCTCTTTAACATTTCTCACTGCAGTACTGATCTCCTCCTCTTTAACATTTCTCATTACTGTACTGATCTCCTCCTCATTAACATTTCTCACTTGTGTACTGATCTCCTCCACTTTAACATTTCTCACTGCTGTACTGATATCCTCCTCTTTAACATTTCTCACTGCTGTACTGATATCCTCCTCTTTAACATTTCTCACTGCTGTACTGATATCCTCCTCTTTAACATTTCTCACTGCAGTACTGATATCCTCCTCTTTAACATTTCTCACTGCTGTACTGATATCCTCCTCTTTAACATTTCTCACTGCTGTACTGATATCCTCCTCTTTAACATTTCTCACTGCTGTACTGATATCCTCCTCTTTAACATTTCTCACTGCTGTACTGAAATCCTCCTCTTTAACATTTTGCAATGCTATACTGATATCCAACTTTTCAACATTTCTCACTGCTGTATTGATCACCTCCTCCTTAACATTTCTCATTACTGTACTGATCTCCTCCTCATTAACATTTCTCACTTGTGTACTGATCTCCTCCACTTTAACATTTCTCACTGCTGTCCTGATCTCCTCCTCTTTAACATTTCTCATTGCTGTACTGATCTCCACCTTTTTAACATTTCTCACCATTATACTGATCCCCTCCTCTTTAACATTTCTCACTGCTGTACTGATCTCCTCCTCTTTAACATTTCTCACTGCTGTACTGACCTCCTCCTCTTTAACATTTCTCACTGCTGTACTGATCTCAACCTCTTTAACATTTTTCACTGCTGTTCTGATCTCCTCCTCTTTAACCTTTCTCATTGCTGTACTGATCTCTTCCTCTTTAACATTTCACACTGCTGTACTGATCTCCTCCTCTTTAACATTTCTCACTGCTGTACTGATCTCAACCTCTTTAACATTTCTCACTGCTGTTCTGATCTCCACCTTTTTTACATTTCTCACTGTTGTACTGATCTCTTCCTCTTTAACATTTCTCACTGCTGTACTGATCTCTTCCTCTTTAACATTTCTCACTGCTGTACCGATCTCCTCCTCTTTAACATTTCTCACTGCTGTACTGACCTCCTCCTCTTTAACATTTCTGACTGCTGTACTGATCTCAACCTCTTTAACATTTTTCACTGCTGTACTGATCTCCACCTTTTTTACATTTCTCACTGTTGTACTGATCTCCTCTTTAACATTTCTCACTGCTGTACTGATCTGTTCCTCTTTAACATTTCTCACTGCTGTACTGATCTCCTCTTTAACATTTCCCACTGCTGTACTGATCTCTTCCTCTTTAACATTTCTCACTGCTGTACTGATCTCTTCCTCTTTAACATTTCTCACTGCTGTACCGATCTCCTCCTCTTTAACATTTCTCACTGCTGTACTGACCTCCTCCTCTTTAACATTTCTGACTGCTGTACTGATCTCAACCTCTTTAACATTTTTCACTGCTGTACTGATCTCCACCTTTTTTACATTTCTCACTGTTGTACTGATCTCCTCTTTAACATTTCTCACTGCTGTACTGATCTGTTCCTCTTTAACATTTCTCACTGCTGTACTGATCTCCTCTTTAACATTTCCCACTGCTGTACTGATCTCTTCCTCTTTAACATTTCTCACTGCTGTACCGATCTCCTCCTCTTTAACATTTCCCACTGCTGTACTGATCTCTTCCTCTTTAACATTTCTCATTGCTGTCATGATCTCCACGTTTTTAACATTTCTCTCCGCTGTACTGATCTCCTCCTCATTATCATTTCTCACTGCTGTACTGATCTTCTCCTCTTTAACATTTCTCACTGCTGTACCGATCTCCTGTTCTTTAACATTTCTCACTGCTGTACTGATATCCTCCTCTTTAACATTTCTCACTGCAGTACTGATCTCCTCCTCTTTAACATTTCTCATTACTGTACTGATCTCCTCCTCATTAACATTTCTCACTTGTGTACTGATCTCCTCCACTTTAACATTTCTCACTGCTGTACTGATATCCTCCTCTTTAACATTTCTCACTGCTGTACTGATATCCTCCTCTTTAACATTTCTCACTGCTGTCCTGATATCCTCCTCTTTAACATTTCTCACTGCAGTACTGATATCCTCCTCTTTAACATTTCTCACTGCTGTACTGATATCCTCCTCTTTAACATTTCTCACTGCTGTACTGATATCCTCCTCTTTAACATTTCTCACTGCTGTACTGATATCCTCCTCTTTAACATTTCTCACTGCTGTACTGATTTCCTCCTCTTTAACATTTTGCAATGCTATACTGATATCCAACTTTTCAACATTTCTCACTGCTGTATTGATCACTTCCTCCTTAACATTTCTCATTACTGTACTGATCTCCTCCTCATTAACATTTCTCACTTGTGTACTGATCTCCTCCACTTTAACATTTCTCACTGCTGTCCTGATCTCCTCCTCTTTAACATTTCTCATTGCTGTACTGATCTCCACCTTTTTAACATTTCTCACCATTATACTGATCCCCTCCTCTTTAACATTTCTCACTGTTGTACTGATATCCTCTTTAACATTTCTCACGGCTGTACTGATCTCTTCCTCTTTAACATTTTTCACTACTGTTCTGATCTCCTCCTCTTTAACATTTCTCACTGCTGTACTGATCTCCTCCTCTTTAACATTTCTCACTGCTGTACTGACCTCTTCCTCTTTAACATTTCTCACTGCTGTACTGATCTCTTCCTCTTTAACATTTCTCACTGCTGTACTGACCTCTTGCTCTTTAACATTTCTCACTTGTGTACTGATCTCCTCCACTTTTACATTTCTCACTGCTGTCCTGATCTCCTCCTCTTTAACATTTCTCATTGCTGTACTGATCTCCACCTTTTTAACATTTCTCACCATTATACTGATCCCCTCCTCTTTAACATTTCTCACTGCTGTACTGATCTCCTCCTCTTTAACATTTCTCACTGCTGTACTGATCCCCTCCTCTTTAACATTTCACACTGCTGTACTGATCTCCTCCTCTTTAACATTTCTCACTGCTGTACTGACCTCCTCCTCTTTAACATTTCTCACTGCTGTACTGATCTCTTCCTCTTTACCATTTCTCACTGCTGAACTGATCTCTTCCTCTTTAACATTTCTCACTGCTGTACTGACCTCCTCCTCTTTAACATTTCTGACTGCTGTACTGATCTCAACCTCTTTAACATTTTTCACTGCTGTACTGATCTCCACGTTTTTTACATTTCTCACTGTTGTACTGATCTCCTCTTTAACATTTCTCACTGCTGTACTGATCTCCTCCTCGTTATCATTTCTCACTGCTGTACTGATCTTCTCCTCTTTAACATTTCTCACTGCTGTACCGATCTCCTGTTCTTTAACAGTTCGCACTGCTGTACTGATCTCCTCCTCTTTAAAATATCTCACTGTTGTACTGATTTTCTCCTCTTTAACATTTCTCACTGCTGTACTGATCTTCTCCTCTTTAACATTTCTCACTGCTGTACCGATCTCCTGTTCTTTAACATTTCGCACTACTGTACTCATCTGCTCCACTTTAACATTTCTCACTCCTGTTCTGATCGCCTCCTCTTTAACATTTCTCACTGCTGTTCTGATCTCCTCCGCTTTAACATTTTTCACGGCTGTACTGATCGCCCCCACATTAACATTTCTCACTGCTGTACTGATGTCCTCCTCTTTAACATTTCTCACTACTGTACTGATCTCCTCCTCTTTAACATTTTGCAATGCTATACTGATATCCAACTTTTCAACATTTCTCACTGCTGTATTGATCACCTCCTCCTTAACATTTCTCACTGGTGTACTGACCTCCTCCTCTTTAACATTTCTCACTTGTGTACTGATCTCCTCCTCTTTAACATTTCTCACTGCTGTCCTGATCGCCTCCTCTTTAACATTTCTCACTGCTTTTCTGATCTCCTCCTCTTTAACATTTCTCACTGCTGTCCTAATCTCCTCCTCTTTGACATTTCTCACTGCTGTACTCATCTTCTCCTCTTTAACATTTCTCACTGCTGTACTGATCTCCTCCTCTTTAACATTTCTCACTGCTGTACTGCTCTCCTCCTCTTTAACATTTCTCACTGCTGTACTGACCTCCTCCTACTTAACATTTCTCACTGCTGTACTGATCTCCTCCTCTTTAACATTTCTCACTGCTGTACTGATCTCCTCCCCTTTAACATTTATCACTACTGTACTCATCGCCTCCTCTTTAACATTTCTCACTGCTTTTCTGATCTCCTCCTCTTTAACATTTCTCACTGCTGTCCTAATCTCCTCCTCTTTGACATTTCTCACTGCTGTACTCATCTTCTCCTCTTTAACATTTCTCACTGCTGGACTGATATCCTCCTCTTTAACATTTCTCACTGCTGTACTGATATCCTCCTCTTTAACATTTCTCACTGCTGTACTGATTTCCTCCTCTTTAACATTTTGCAATGCTATACTGATATCCAACTTTTCAACATTTCTCACTGCTGTATTGATCACCTCCTCCTTAACATTTCTCATTACTGTACTGATCTCCTCCTCATTAACATTTCTCACTTGTGTACTGATCTCCTCCACTTTAACATTTCTCACTGCTGTCCTGATCTCCTCCTCTTTAACATTTCTCATTGCTGTACTGATCTCCACCTTTTTAACATTTCTCACCATTATACTGATCCCCTCCTCTTTAACATTTCTCACTGCTGTACTGATCTCCTCCTCTTTAACATTTCTCACTGCTGTACTGACCTCCTCCTCTTTAACATTTCTCACTGCTGTACTGATCTCAACCTCTTTAACATTTTTCACTGCTGTTCTGATCTCCTCCTCTTTAACCTTTCTCATTGCTGTACTGATCTCTTCCTCTTTAACATTTCACACTGCTGTACTGATCTCCTCCTCTTTAACATTTCTCACTGCTGTACTGATCTCAACCTCTTTAACATTTCTCACTGCTGTTCTGATCTCCACCTTTTTTACATTTCTCACTGTTGTACTGATCTCTTCCTCTTTAACATTTCTCACTGCTGTACTGATCTCTTCCTCTTTAACATTTCTCACTGCTGTACCGATCTCCTCCTCTTTAACATTTCTCACTGCTGTACTGACCTCCTCCTCTTTAACATTTCTGACTGCTGTACTGATCTCAACCTCTTTAACATTTTTCACTGCTGTACTGATCTCCACCTTTTTTACATTTCTCACTGTTGTACTGATCTCCTCTTTAACATTTCTCACTGCTGTACTGATCTGTTCCTCTTTAACATTTCTCACTGCTGTACTGATCTCCTCTTTAACATTTCCCACTGCTGTACTGATCTCTTCCTCTTTAACATTTCTCACTGCTGTACCGATCTCCTCCTCTTTAACATTTCCCACTGCTGTACTGATCTCTTCCTCTTTAACATTTCTCATTGCTGTCATGATCTCCACGTTTTTAACATTTCTCTCCGCTGTACTGATCTCCTCCTCATTATCATTTCTCACTGCTGTACTGATCTTCTCCTCTTTAACATTTCTCACTGCTGTACCGATCTCCTGTTCTTCAACATTTCTCACTGCTGTACTGATATCCTCCTCTTTAACATTTCTCACTGCAGTACTGATCTCCTCCTCTTTAACATTTCTCATTACTGTACTGATCTCCTCCTCATTAACATTTCTCACTTGTGTACTGATCTCCTCCACTTTAACATTTCTCACTGCTGTACTGATATCCTCCTCTTTAACATTTCTCACTGCTGTACTGATATCCTCCTCTTTAACATTTCTCACTGCTGTACTGATATCCTCCTCTTTAACATTTCTCACTGCTGTACTGATATCCTCCTCTTTAACATTTCTCACTGCTGTACTGATATCCTCCTCTTTAACATTTCTCACTGCTGTACTGATTTCCTCCTCTTTAACATTTTGCAATGCTATACTGATATCCAACTTTTCAACATTTCTCACTGCTGTATTGATCACCTCCTCCTTAACATTTCTCATTACTGTACTGATCTCCTCCTCATTAACATTTCTCACTTGTGTACTGATCTCCTCCACTTTAACATTTCTCACTGCTGTCCTGATCTCCTCCTCTTTAACATTTCTCATTGCTGTACTGATCTCCACCTTTTTAACATTTCTCACCATTATACTGATCCCCTCCTCTTTAACATTTCTCACTGCTGTACTGATCTCCTCCTCTTTAACATTTCTCACTGCTGTACTGACCTCCTCCTCTTTAACATTTCTCACTGCTGTACTGATCTCAACCTCTTTAACATTTTTCACTGCTGTTCTGATCTCCTCCTCTTTAACCTTTCTCATTGCTGTACTGATCTCTTCCTCTTTAACATTTCACACTGCTGTACTGATCTCCTCCTCTTTAACATTTCTCACTGCTGTACTGATCTCAACCTCTTTAACATTTCTCACTGCTGTTCTGATCTCCACCTTTTTTACATTTCTCACTGTTGTACTGATCTCTTCCTCTTTAACATTTCTCACTGCTGTACTGATCTCTTCCTCTTTAACATTTCTCACTGCTGTACCGATCTCCTCCTCTCTAACATTTCTCACTGCTGTACTGACCTCCTCCTCTTTAACATTTCTGACTGCTGTACTGATCTCAACCTCTTTAACATTTTTCACTGCTGTCCTGATCTCCACCTTTTTTACATTTCTCACTGTTGTACTGATCTCCTCTTTAACATTTCTCACTGCTGTACTGATCTGTTCCTCTTTAACATTTCTCACTGCTGTACTGATCTCCTCTTTAACATTTCCCACTGCTGTACTGATCTCTTCCTCTTTAACATTTCTCACTGCTGTACCGATCTCCTCCTCTTTAACATTTCCCACTGCTGTACTGATCTCTTCCTCTTTAACATTTCTCATTGCTGTCATGATCTCCACGTTTTTAACATTTCTCTCCGCTGTACTGATCTCCTCCTCATTATCATTTCTCACTGCTGTACTGATCTTCTCCTCTTTAACATTTCTCACTGCTGTACCGATCTCCTGTTCTTTAACAGTTCGCACTGCTGTACTGATCACCTCCTCTTTAACATTTCTCACTGCTGTACTGATGTCCTCCTCTTTAACATTTCTCACTCCTGCACTGATCTCCTCCGCTTTAACATTTCTCACTGCTCTACAGATCTCCTCCACTTTCATATTTCTCACTGCTGTACTGATCTCCCTCTCTTTAACATTTCTCACAACTGTACTCATCTGCTCCACGTTAACATTTCTCACTGCTGTACTGATATCCTCCTCTTTAACATTTCTCACTACTGTACTGATATCCTCCTCTTTAACATTTCTCACTGCTGTACTAATCTCCTCCTCTTTAACATTTTGCAATGCTATACTGATATCCAACTTTTCAACATTTCTCACTGCTGTATTGATCACCTCCTCCTTAACATTTCTCACTACTGTACTGATCTCCTCCTCATTAACATTTCTCACTTGTGTACTGATCTCCTCCTCTTTAACATTTTTCACTGCTGTACTGATCTCGTCCTCTTTAACTTTTCTGACTGCTGTATTGATCTCCTCCTCTTTAACATTTCTCACTACTGTACTGATCTCCTCCTCATTAACATTTCTCACTTGTGTACTGATCTCCTCCTCTTTAACATTTTTCACTGCTGTACTGATCTCCACCTTTTTAACATTTCTCACCATTATACTGATCCCCTCCTCTTTAACATTTCTCACTGCTGTACTGATCTCCTCCTCTTTAACATTTCTCACTGCTGTACTGATCTCAACCTCTTTAACATTTTTCACTGCTGTACTGATCTCCACCTTTTTTGCATTTCTCACTGTTGTACTGATCTCCTCTTTAACATTTCTCACGGCTGTACTGATCTCTTCCTCTTTAACATTTTTCACTACTGTTCTGATCTCCTCCTCTTTAACATTTCTCACTGCTGTACTGATCTCCTCCTCTTTAACATTTCTCACTGCTGTACTGACCTCCTCCTCTTTAACATTTCTCACTGCTGTACTGATCTCTTCCTCTTTAACATTTCTCACTGCTGTACTGACCTCTTGCTCTTTAACATTTCTCACTTGTGTACTGATCTCCTCCACTTTTACATTTCTCACTGCTGTCCTGATCTCCTCCTCTTTAACATTTCTCATTGCTGTACTGATCTCCACCTTTTTAACATTTCTCACCATTATACTGATCCCCTCCTCTTTAACATTTCTCACTGCTGTACTGATCTCCTCCTCTTTAACATTTCTCACTGCTGTACTGACCTCCTCCTCTTTAACATTTCTCACTGCTGTACTGATCTCTTCCTCTTTACCATTTCTCACTGCTGTACTGATCTCTTCCTCTTTAACATTTCTCACTGCTGTACTGACCTCCTCCTCTTTAACATTTCTGACTGCTGTACTGATCTCAACCTCTTTAACATTTTTCACTGCTGTACTGATCTTCTCCTCTTTAACATTTCTCACTGCTGTACCGATCTCCTGTTCTTTAACAGTTCGCACTGCTGTACTGATCTCCTCCTCTTTAAAATATCTCACTGTTGTACTGATCTTCTCCTCTTTAACATTTCTCACTGCTGTACTGATCTTCTCCTCTTTAACATTTCTCACTGCTGTACCGATCTCCTGTTCTTTAACATTTCGCACTACTGTACTCATCTGCTCCACTTTAACATTTCTCACTCCTGTTCTGATCGCCTCCTCTTTAACATTTCTCACTGCTGTTCTGATCTCCTCCGCTTTAACATTTTTCACGGCTGTACTGATCGCCCCCACATTAACATTTCTCACTGCTGTACTGATGTCCTCCTCTTTAACATTTCTCACTACAGTACTGATCTCCTCCTCTTTAACATTTTGCAATGCTATACTGATATCCAACTTTTCAACATTTCTCACTGCTGTATTGATCACCTCCTCCTTAACATTTCTCACTGGTGTACTGACCTCCTCCTCTTTAACATTTCTCACTTGTGTACTGATCTCCTCCTCTTTAACATTTTGCAATGCTATACTGATATCCAACTTTTCAACATTTCTCACTGCTGTATTGATCACCTCCTCCTTAACATTTCTCACTGGTGTACTGACCTCCTCCTCTTTAACATTTCTCACTTGTGTACTGATCTCCTCCTCTTTAACATTTCTCACTGCTGTCCTGATCGCCTCCTCTTTAACATTTCTCACTGCTTTTCTGATCTCCTCCTCTTTAACATTTCTCACTGCTGTACTCATCTTCTCCTCTTTAACATTTCTCACTGCTGTACTGATCTCCTCCTCTTTAACATTTCTCACTGCTGTACTGCTCTCCTCCTCTTTAACATTTCTCACTGCTGTACTGACCTCCTCCTACTTAACATTTCTCACTGCTGTACTGACCTCCTCCTACTTAACATTTCTCACTGCTGTACTGATCTCCTCCTCTTTAACATTTCTCACTGCTGTACTGATCTCCTCTTTAACATTTCTCACTGCTGTACTGATCTCCTCTTTAACATTTCTCACTGCTGTACTGATCTCCTCCCCTTTAACATTTATCACTACTGTACTCATCACCTCCTCTTTAACATTTCCCACTGTTGTACTGATCTCCTCCTCTTTAACGTTTGTCACTAATGTACTGATATCCTCCTCGTTAACATTTCTCTCTACCTACTGATCTTCACCTGTTTAACATTTCTCACTGCTATACTAATTTCCTCTTTAACATTTCTCACTGCTGTACTGATCGCCTCCTCTTTAACGTTTCTCACTGCTGTACTGCTCTCCTCCTCTTTAACATTTCCCGCTGTTGTACTGATCTCCTCCTCTTTAACATTTCTCACTGCTGTACTGATCTCCCCCTCTTTAACATTTCTCACTGCTGTACTGATCTCTCCCTCTTTAACATTTCTCACTGCTGTACAGATCTCCTCCACTTTAATATTTCTCACTGCTGGACTGATCTCCATCTCTTTAACATTTCTCACAACTGTACTCATCTGCTCCTCTTCAACATTTCTCACTCCTGTACTGCTCTCCTCCTCTTTAACATTTCTCACTACTTTACTGACACCCTCCTCTTTAATATTTCTCACTGCTGTACTGACATCCTCCTCTTTAATATTTCTCACTCCTGTCCTGCTCTCCTCCTCTTTAACATTTCTCACTACTTTACTGACACCCTCCTCTTTAATATTTCTCACTGCTGTACTGACATCCTCCTCTTTAATATTTCACACTGCTGTACTGATCTCCTCCTCTTTAATATTTCTCACTGCTGTACTGATCTCCTCCTCTTTAACATTTCCACTCCAACACTTTTCCTTTCTTCCTTTCATTTTAATACATTAAAAAGCTTTGAATATTTAGGTTCCATCCATGATGTCTTTCCTTCATATCCTTTAATGGTTACCATGGCACATTAATGTATTTTTGATTATATTATTAATTCATGCAGGGGTTGCAAATGCTGCTTGGATTCAGGTCAAGGCTTTAAACTTGTCTCTTTTATTTTAAGCACTTTTTACCTTACTCTGCCTTAATTTGCTGGTACATGTCTGTGCAATCTGTCCTTTCCTGTCACTCTGGTTATCACTACCTGTGTAGCCACCACGCATTACTAATTTGTCTTTAATCTCCGCTCACAAGAAACTCCCCATTTTACCAAACTATTTAGTTTAAGGACCTGTCAACATCCCTGGTTGAATGATCTGTCAGGACAGTGAACAAAGATCAATAAATCACAACAGCTGTAAATGCAGGGTGATGAATAGGCAGGGAACAGAGGGATATGGAGCATGTATACAAGGATATGGGCTACAGTCTCAATGTGATTCAGCTGAAGGCTTCCCCAATGACTCGGCTCCCCACTATTTATGCCAATACCCCATGGATTGAAAGTCATTTCTCCAACATCAATCTTTATGCCTCACATTCAATTCTCTTTCTTTATTTATGCTTGTCAATTTGCTTGTGGCTCAGGTAATAATCAAGTCTGTGATGCCATTTTTAAATTGAGCCTTGAGCTACCCGTACTCCCTCAGCAGATTGTTTTCTATGTTCTTGGTGGACTACAATAATTGAATTCAACCCCGCCAACTCCAAGTTCCTTTCCACTCCTGAGACGATGCCCTTAACCTTGGCACAAGGAAGACAATATACCATCCTGTCTAAAATTTCCCGAGTGCAACTACAATTCCTTTCAACTCCTGCACTTGAATGTGTCCCTATATCA
This sequence comes from Chiloscyllium plagiosum, assembly GCF_037043375.1. NCBI lineage: Eukaryota > Metazoa > Chordata > Chondrichthyes > Orectolobiformes > Hemiscylliidae > Chiloscyllium > Chiloscyllium plagiosum. Next base: position 65,201,523 of record NW_028270152.1, read on the forward strand.
TCATGATATGGTCAGTTTGTTCATACACTGTGCAGTTTCTGCTGCTATCCACACATGCTGCAAGAACCTTGAACCTATTGGCCAATTGCCAGGCGTGAGACCCCTGTACTGCCAGCTTCTTGGTCCCAGTACCTGTCTCCCCTGCAGTCACAGTGTTCCTGACCAAATGTACCTACTAGAGAAGGCACAAAACTTGACCTTCTCTTGGGAAATAAGGCAGTTCAAGTGACTGAAGTGCTAGCAGGGGAACACATTAGGATTTTCGAGGAGAAAGTGAGGACTGCAGATGCTGAAGATCAGAGCTGAAAATGTGTTGCTGGAAAAGTGCAGCAGGTCAGGCAGCACCCAAGGAGCAGGAGAATCGACGTTTCGGGCATGAACCCTTCTTCAACCTTCTTCAGCCCTTCCTGAAGAAGGGCTCATGCCCGAAACGTCGATTCTCCTGCTCCGTGGATGCTGTCTGACCTGCTGCGCTTTTCCAGCAATACATTTTCATCTCTGATCTCCAGCATCTGCAGTCCTCACTTTCTCCTCGAAGAAGATGTTTAGCATATTTGACTTAATTGCTCAAACTTTTGACTATCGGAGTTGGGACATCATATTTAGGTTATACAAGACATTGGTGAGGCTTCCTCTGGAGTACTGTGCCCACTTCTGCTGCCCTGCTATAGGAAGGATATTATTAAATTGGAAAAAAGATTTCAGAGAAGATTTACCAGGATGTTGTCAGGAATGGAAGGTTTGAGTTCTAATGTTAGGTTGGATATACTGAAATTTTCTCACTGGAATGTAGAAGGTTGAGTTTCTGCAGGAAACCCAGAGTGTATACCCAGAGACACAGTGTGGCTTCCAAGCTAAAAGGTCAACAGTAGGCATAATCTTCTCCCTTCGCCAATCGCAGAAGTGCAGAGAACAGAAATGCCCCTCTAGGTCACCTTCATTGACCTCATGAAGGCATTCGACCTGGTCAGCAGAAACGGCCTTTTCAAGGTTCTCCTGAAGATCAGTTGCCCACCAAAACCGCTGAGCATGATCGAATCTTTCCACAGTAACATGAAGGGAACAGCGCAGTTCAACGGCAACTCTTCTTAGCCCTTTGATATCCGCAGTGGTGTCAAACAAGGTTGTGTCCTCGCTCCCACACTATTTGGGATTTGTTTTGCTGTGCTCCTGGAGCATGCCTTTGACACTGCAACAGAGGGGATTTACCTATACACTAAATCAGATGGCAGGCTCTTCAACCTGGTCCACCTCAGAGCCAAGACAAAAGTACGCATGACACTCATCGGGGACATGCTGTTTACCGATGATGCTGCAGTTGCAACACACACCCATCAGTCTCCAGATAGACCGCCTCTCCCCCACTGGCAAGGATTTTGGGCTATCAGTCTGAAGAAGACAAGCATCCTGGGACAGGACACAGAGGCACCGCCAGTCATCACCATCGACAACTATCAACTCAATGTCATCCATCAGTTTAGTTACCTTGGCTCTACCATCACTGATAACCTCTCCTTGGACACAGAGATCAACAAGAGGATTGGGAAAGCAGCCTCAACTCTTGCTCACCTCATGACTCATGTTTGGACAAATCTCAAGCTAACAGTGAAGACAAAAATGTCAGTCTACAATGCCAGCATCATAAGCACACTGTTGTACGGCAGTGAAACATGGACTACATGTGTCAGACAGGAGAGAAGACTTCCTCTACCTTCCACTTGAGGAGTATCCTCCGTATCCTGGGCATATCCTGCCAAGACAGAGTGTCCAACGCAGCAGTCCTCCCTCACACTGGCCTACCCAGCATGTACACTCTGTTCAGGCAGCGGAGACTACGCTGGCTGGGCCACATTTACCGCATGGAGGATGGCCTCATCCCAAAGGATATCCTCAATGGAGAGCTTGCATCCAGGAAGAGACCCACTGGGTGTCCCCAGCTGCGCTACAAAGAAGTCTGCATGAGGGACATGAAGGCACTTGATATCATTACGGAGTCCTGGGAAAGGCTTGCAGCTGACCACGCAAGGTGGAGAAGGACCCTGAACCAACACCTCAAAACAGGGGAGAAGAAGCTGATGAGCGCTGCAGCAGACAAGCGGGCACACAGGAAGGAGTGCAGCAGTTCCAGCAGATCAACAACCACATTCAGATGTGACCGCTGTGACCGGGACTGTCACTCCAGCATTGATCTCTTCAGTCACAAGAGATCAGGAGAACAATGAGGATGTCAAACCATAGTCAGCCATGACCGAAAGGGGCCTCACTCATTCAGAAGGTTGAGGGGATGACCTTATTGAGATTTATAAAATTGTGAGGGGCATAGATAAGGGGAATGACAAGGGAATTCAAAATGAGTTGGCATTTTTTAAAGTAAGAGAAGAAAGATTAAAAAAGGACACAAGCGTCTTTTTTTTATACAGAAAGTGGTTTGTAAATGAAATGAACTGCCAGAGGAAGTGATGGAAGCAGATATAGTTGCAACATTTAAAAGACATTTGGATAAATACACGAATAGGAAAGGCCTGGGGGTGGGGAAAGGCCAAATGTAGACAAGTGGATCTAGTTTGGTTTGGAAACACAGTCGACTTGAGCTAGTTGGACCAAAGGGTCTGTTTCCATGCTGTTTGACTCAATCACCTACACTAAGATATGCAACTGCCTTCTGGAACACAGTACCCAGGTAACCTTTCTCCCATTCAGAAGCGTCGTTGCGTTTGAAGCTCAGACGTTAGCTTATCAGCTCTGAGCTGATGTTGCATGAGCTACAGACATTCACTGCATACATGGTTGGACTGGATCATATGGCAGCTGCACCCTAAACCTTTCTGTCCAGCCATCTTTATCTGTTCAGGTTTCAAGTTCAGAAATATCCACTCGACTGTCATTTGCAGTTCTATCAAGTAGTTGAAATGGTTAAGCTATGAAGAGGACTTTTCTCACTCTCCTGGTAATTCAATTTAAGTAGATTTAGAAACCTCACAAAGTGGCCTGAGAATGGACTTGTGTAGCAACTGCTTTTTGCTACAGTCTAAGATTTATTTCTACCCTACTGACTTCTAGAATGTTAAGGGTATGAATTTCCCTTCAGCATCTTCTAGAACTCATGACTCCTCTTCTTAGTTAAAAGAAAGAAGCGAGGGAACCCGATGGGAATTGAACTTGTGAGTGCCCAGAATGTTAAAACAGATATACTGGACTGGGCATGTCGAAACAATAGCGAGCAGTTATTGGGACCAGCAGGAAATAATAAACCAGCCTCCAGGACGTCAGGAGGATTGTTACTAGCAGAGCTTTATTTACTGGTATCAGTTGGAAATGGGTGCTGCTGGTAGTTGTCCAATGCAACTTGTATTACCAGCTCATACTGGCTCATTTCTACTTCTCCTTTCTGATCATGCTGAGCGTATTCACCGGTATGTGGAGACCAAATGTATCACTTTCAAGTTACAGATGACACAAACTAAGCAGGAAGACGAGTTGTGAGGAGGCTGCAAGGGGATTTGAACCAAGTAAGTGGGCAAGAACATAGCAGATGGCATATGAAGTGGATAATCGTGAGGTAGAGTATTTCCTACTCTGAGATTGGGAAGTGTTGATGTCCAAAGGGGTGTGTGTGGCCTTGTTCATAATTCATTGAAAGTACATGCACGCACATCAAACAGTTAGGAAGGCAAGTGGTACACTTGTCTTTATTGTCAGGTGATTTGAGGACAGGAGTAACTTTGGCTTGCTTCAGTTGAATAGAGCTGAAAATGTGTTGCTGGAAAAGTGCAGCAGGTCAGGCAGCATCCAAGGAGCAGGAGAATCAACGTTTCGGGCATGAGCCTTTCTTCAGGAATGAGGAAAGTGTGTCCAGCAGGCTAAGATAAAAGGTAGGGAGGAGGGACTTGGGGGAGGGGCGTTGGAAATGTGATAGGTGGAAGGAGGTTAAGGTGAGGGTGATAGGCCGGAGTGGGGGTGGGGGCGGAGAGGTCAGGAAGAAGATTGTAGGTTAGGAAGGTGGTGCTGAGTTCGAGGGTTGGGACTGAGACAAGGTGCGGGGAGGGGAAATGAGGAAACTGGAGAAATCTGAGTTCATCCCTTGTGGTTGGAGGGTTCCTAGGCGGAAGATGAGGTGCTCTTCCTCCAGCCGTCGTGTTGCTATGGTCTGGCGATGGAGGAGTCCAAGGACCTGCATGCCCTTGGTGGAGTGGGAGGGGGAGTTGAAGTGTTGAGCCACGGGATGGTTGGGTTGGTTGGTCTGGGTGTCCCAGAGGTGTTCTCTGAAATATTCCGCAAGTAGGCGGCCTGTCTCCCTATTATAGAGGAGGCCACATCGGGTGCAGCGGATGGAGTAAATGATGTGTGTGGAGGTGCAGGTGAATTTGTGGCGGATATGGAAGGATCCCTTGGGGCCTTGGAGGGAAGTGAGGGGGGAAGTGTGGGCGCAAGTTTTGCATTTCTTGCGGTTGCAGGGGAAGGTGCCGGGAATGGAGATTGGGTTGGTGGGGGGTGTGGACCTGATGAGGGAGTCATGGAGGGAGTGGTCTTTTCGGAATGCTGATAGGGGAGGGGAGGGAAATATATCCCTGGTGGTGGGGTCAGTTTGGAGGTGGCGGAAATGACGACGGATGATATGATGTATATGGAGGTTGGTGGGGTGGTAGGTGAGGACCAGTGGGATTCTGTCCTTGTGGCGATTGGAGGGGCGGGGCTCAAGGGTGAAGGAGTGGGAAGTGGAGGAGATGCGGTGGTGAGCATCGTCGATCACGTCTGGGGGGAAATTGCGGTCTTTGAAGAAGGAGGCCATCTGGGTTGTACGGTATTGGAACTGGTCCTCCTGGGAGCAGATGCGGCGGAGACGAAGGAATTGGGAATATGGGATAGCGTTTTTACAGGGGGCAGGGTAGGAGGAGGTGTAGTCTAGGTAGCTGTGGGAGTCGGTCGGTTTATAGTAAATGTCCGTGTTGATTCGGTCGCCCGAGATAGAAATGGAGAGGTCTAGGAAGGAGAGGGAGGAGTCTGAGACGGTCCAGGTAAATTTGAGGTCGGGGTGGAAGGTGTTGGTAAAGTGGATGAACTGTTCAACCTCCTCGTGGGAGCACAAGGCAGCACCTGAATAGAACCTTGGTGAGACAGCTCCTGGAGTATTGTGTTCAGTTTTTGTTCCTTTGCATAAAACAAACATATTTCTGAGACACAGAGTATAGCAGAAGTTAGCCCTCGGGTGGGGGAGTCCAGAACTAGAGCGCATAAGTTCAGGGTGAGAGGGGAAAGATTTAAAGGGGAAATAAGGGGCAACTTTTTCACGCAGAGGGTGGTGTGTGTGTAAGGAATGAGCTGCCAGAGGAGGTAGTGGAGGCTGGTACAATTACAAGATTTAAAAGGCATCTGGATGGGTATATGAATAGGAAAGGCTGAGAGGGCTATGGACTAAGTGCTGGTAAATGGGACTAGATGAATTTAGGACACTGGTCGACATTAACTAGTTAGACCAAAGTGTCTGTTTCCAAGCTGTACATCTCTGCTGCTATGAGTGTGAGAGATGATAGAATTGTCCTACGAATGCAGCTTGTGGTGGCTGTGTCTGTATTTTCAACAGTTTAAAAAAAATGGGATGTGTATATCTAAATAATTCTTAAATGTTATCAAATTTTCTTCTCTCCCACCCTCATAGGCAGTGAGGTCCAGATTGCTAAATGCCCTGTGAATACTAACGTCACATCCCCTCTAAACCTCCTTACCCTTACCTTAATACAGTGAGCCCTGGTCATTGATCCCTCCAGCAAGTTGAAAAGTTCCTTCCTGTCTACCCTGTCTATGCCTTCATAATTTTATACATCTCAATCATATTCCCCTCAGTCTCCTCTGCTCCAAAGAAAACAACTCCAGACTATCCAATCTCTCTTCATAACTAAACCTCTTGCATCCAGGCAACATCTTATAATTATTTCTGTACCCTCTCCAGTGCTATCACTTCACTCCTTTAATGTAGTTTCCAGAACTGCTCACAATTCTGGACCTGCGGCCTAATCAACAGTTCCAGCATAACCACCCTGCTCTTAAACTCTATGCCTCAGCCAATAAAGGCAAGTATCCCATATGGCTTCTACTAATATCACCGGGATATGGGATAACATGGCAAAATGGCTTTGACATCAGCCATTATCTAGAACAACGAAACAGGCTTGAGGGACTGAATGGCCTACTCATGCTTTTGCACAACCTATCAGCAGGTATTCGAGACCCTACAGTGTGGAAACAGGCCTTTCAGCCCAAACCAATCCTCCAAAGAGCATCCCAGCCAGGAATCAAACCCAGAAGGGGAGTAGAGATAACCCTAGTAACTATAGGCCGGTGAGTCTCACTTCTGTTGTGGGCAAAGTCTTAGAGAGAATTGTAAGGGATAGGATTTATGAACATCTGGATAGGAATAATGTGATCAAGGATAGTCAGCATGGTTTTGTGAAGGGCAGGTCGTGCCTCACAAACCTTATTGAATTCTTTGAGAAGGTCATTAAGGAGGTGGACGAGGGTAAAGTGGTAGATGTGGTGTATATGGATTTTAGTAAAGCATTTGATAAGGTTCCCCATGGTAGGCTACTGCAAAAAATACGGAGGTATGGCATTGAGGGTGAGTTGGAGGTTTGGATTAGGAATTGGCTGGTTGGAAGAAGACAGAGGGTAGTAGTTGATGGTAAAGGTTCATCTTGGAGTGCAGTTACTAGCGGTGTTCCCCAAGGATCTGTTTTGGGACCATTGCTGTTTGTCATTTCTATAAATGACCTGGAGGAGGGGCTAGAAGGTTGGGTGAGCAAGTTTGCAGATGATACGAAAGTCGGTGGAGTTGTTGACAGTGAGGAAGGATGTGTCAGGTTACAGCGGGATATAGATAAGCTGCAGAGCTGGGCAGAAAGGTGGCAAATGGAGATCAATGTAGGTAAGTGTGAGGTGATTCACTTTGGTAAGAGTAACAAGAAGATGGGGTACTGGGCTAATGGTCAGATACTTGGTAGTGTGGATGAGCAGAGGGATCTTGGTGTCCATGTACACAGATCTCTGAAAGTTGCCACCCAGGTAAATAGTGCGGTTTTAGATTAGATTACTTACAGTGTGGAAACAGGCCCTTCAGCCCAACAAGTCCACACCGACCCGCCGAAGCGCAACCCACCCATACCCCTACATTTACCCCATTTAACGTAACACTACGGGCAATTTAGCATGGCCAATTCACCTGACCTGCACATCTTTGGACTGTGGGAGGAAACCGGAGCACCCGGAGGAAACCCACGCAGACACGGGGAGAATGTGCAAACTCCACACAGTCAGTCGCCTGAGTCGGGAATTGAACCCGGGTCTCGGACGCTGTGAGGCAGCAGTGCTAACCACTGTGCCACCGTGCCGCCCACCGTGCCGCGGTGAAGAAGGCATATGGAGTACTGGCTTTTATTGGTAGAGGAATTGAGTTCCGGAGTCCTGAGGTCATGTTGCAGTTGTATAAGACTCTGGTGCGGCTGCATCTGGAGTATTGTGTGCAGTTTTGGTCACCATACTATAGGAAGGATGTGGAGGCACTGGAACGGGTGCAGAGGAGGTTTACCAGGATGTTGCCTGGTATGGTAGGAAGATCGTATGAGGAAAGGCTGAGGCACTTGGGGCTGTTTTCATTGGAGAAAAGAAGGTTTAGGGGTGACTTGATAGAGGTTACAAGATGATTAGGGGTTTAGATAGGGTTGACCATGAGAACCTTTTTCCATGTATGGAGTCAGCTATTACGAGGGGGCATAGCTTTAAATTAAGGGGTGGTAGGTATAGGACAGATGTTAGGGGTAGATCCATTACTCAGCAAGTCGTGAGTTCATGGAATGCCCTGCCAGTAGCAGTGGTGGACTCTCCCTCTTTATGGGCATTTAAACGGGCATTGGATAGGCATATGGAGGATAGTGGGCTAATGTAGGTTAGGTGGGCTTGGATCGGCGCAACATCGAGGGCCAAAGGGCCTGTACTGCACTGTGTTATTCAATGTTCTATGTTCTATGTCCCTAGACCTTGAGGCAACAGTGCTGACCACTGAGCCACCATACTGCTTCAGGTCACTAAGCAATTGCCCAGTTTAATGAGACTGGGTGTTCCTAGTAGCTGCTGAACCAAGCTAAGTGCTTCTGTTTCGGCTAAGTGTAGGAAGTTTGTTGGGATCCATGCTGGGTTGAATGCCAAGCACATCTAGCCCATGTAGCAGCAATACTCCTGACAAAACAGAGGATCGTAGCTGGTACCCCTGGAGCTTCCTGCCATTTTGATTTCAAATTCACTGACTCCTGTGTTACTTAGGTTTCTGCTGCTGTATTTGCACTTCAAATGACATTGAGCATCAGACAGAATACATGCACACATATTTAAAACCATTTGCAGTGCTTTAAACTCCAAATTAGATATCCTAAAAAGTAAATGAAAACCTGTAAATAATTTAGTCTTGAGCTATTGTCATTTTTTTATTAGATTATCTATGTCTCTTTACACAAGATATATAAATGTGTGTGTGAACGCACATTGTTGATAAATAAACAAAGCGCTTTTCATGTCCCACTGACAAAAATTTTATTATCGTGTGGAATAATAGAGACATTTTTGCAAGCATCGCTGGAACATTAATAATTGACCCCATTACTGGCCATCTGAGCAAAAGCTAAAATAACACACTTGTTTTGAACAGCTAAGCCGACTTCCAAATGATTAATTTCTGCTGTCATGATATGTACATGCGCTATTTATCATGATCATTTTACCGTGGATATAGCTTTCCACATGCATACCATTAAGCCACAGTTAATATGGGTATTAGCAACCGCATCATTCCCATGCAGTGCGACAGAGGTCCTGCATGATGTTGAGTGCCACCAGACATAGCACTAAGCAGGAAATCATGACATGCTGATCCTTATTAACTGCAATTTCCTTATTATCATTTTTATGCTTAATATCTGAGTGGCAGAGTGTTGCAATAAGTCATAATAAACATGGGAATATTAAGTCAGTTTTTTTTTAACTAGCGGCTTATGGCTATGCATTATAAATGTGTTTCAAAGCTCCGCTTGACTGAATATAGCTTTCCAAGCTGGCTCCAGCGGTTCTGAACTATATGTCCTTTGGCTATACATGGAAACTGCAGTGTGAAAGTTAACCAGTTTGTGTTTATATTGTTCACAGCCACTGTCCTGATTCCACATGCTTGTTATGGGAATAGAGACCATGGCTAGACTAGTCTTTCATGGGTCACAAGCCTGTTTCTTCACCTCTGGGGATCTACTCCAACGCTCTCCAACTCTTTGTGTTAGCTGTTACATGAGCTTCTGGCCACTCTGCTGCTCAGAACCACAGTATCCAGTTAGCATGAGAGTACAGCGTGAAAAGAATGATTAATTTTGGATAAGGGTAGTGGAAATGCGCGAGATTTGAGTTCAGTATGTGTATTTAGATGGCACACTGCAAACAAGTGTATGATGCTCACGTCATAAAGGAGTATCAGCTCATAAACTACTACCCATGATGAATATTGCCATCACTATTTGCTTTGAGCGCAGGAAGTGATGGGGATCACTTGGCCTGGTGTGGTAAAGGAATGCCACTTCCTGCTCTATGAGTCCTTAGTGGTGAATGATAGATAGAGACTTTGAGGAGGAACAGACAGTAGGTCTCAATCCTTTGCGATGTTAACTTGTTCGGACTATAAGTCATTATGGCATCATCTTAGAGGGTGTTACTTTTGGCATTCCTCAGCATTAACTCTTTCAGATCCATGTACAAGTGCTCAGGCCAAGTGCTAGACGTGAGTCCAGACCCCGTACAGGATTTTTGGGTCCTGCCGAGGATCAAGGACAGAGGTGGGTTGAGACCTGAAAATACTGACACTAGGCAGGTGCCCTTTTCCTGTCCCTGTCCCCAGTATCAGGATGGGTGGATTCAGAGCTGAAAAGGCTGCTCACACCAAGAGGAGGATAGCCTTGATATACAGATTTCCCAAACAGCCTCCAGTTTCTGAGACACCAGGTTAAGAAAAAGGTAAGAAATTAGCAACTGGACAGTGCAGCAGGATGGCTCGGTGGGTAGCACAGCTGTCTTACAGGGGCTGGGGTTCAATTCCAGCCTTGGGTGACTGTGTGTGGAGTTTGCACATTCTCCCTGTGGCTGCAGGCGTTTCCTCCAAATGCTCTGGTTTCCTTCCACAGTCCAAAGATTATGCAGGTTAGGTGTGGATTGGCCATGGCAAATGTGGGGGCACGTGGAATGGTTCTGTGTGGATGCTGGTTGGTGCAGACTTGATGGGCTGAATGGCCTCTTTCAACACTGTATTCTAAGTCTTGTCTGCTGCCTAGTTGGGGCTGCAGATAACAGAACTCTCTGAGTAGTTAGTGAATTAAAACTCATGACACCTCTTTCTTGTGTTAGGGATTATTGACCAAAGAGCCACTTATTTCGGACCAGCTCTTCCCCATTTGTTTTTTTACTAATTCAAACAGTTTGGACATGTTATGACATCCCTCCAGGGCAGACAGTACTTGAATCTGGGCATTGTGTCCCAGAGGTAGCCACACCACTACTGCGCTAGAAAAAGCTTAATGTTCTTCATTGATATTTATAGCAATTTAATTACTTAACCCCAGTCGACAGCTTAACCCTGCTGTGCTGACTGATTTCCTCTTATTTTTCCTTTAAACAAAGCTTGTATACAAGCAATCCTTAAATAACAATAAATGAAAAATAAGCACAGTGGCTCAATGGTTAGCACTACTGTCTCACAGCACCTAGGTCCCAGGTTCAATTCCAGCCTTGGGTGACTGTCTGTGTGGAGTTTGCACATTCTCCTCACGTCTGCATGGGTTTCCTTCAGGTGCTCTGGTTTCCTCCCACAGTCCAAAGATTTGCAGGTCAGGTGAATTGGCTATGCTAAATTGCCCATAGTGTTAGGTGCTTTAGTCAGAGGGAAATGGGTCAGTGTGGACTTGTTGGGCCAAAGGGCCTGTTTCTACAATTTCTTGGATGCAATTAGAGAGGTCACGAGGTCACCAGGTAGCAGCGGAGCGTGTCGGGACACGTGTGTGTACTGTTTAAATTTCTTTTAGTTCCAGTTTTTCTTCAGTTCCTGAATGCAGTCGGAGAGGTCATGAGGTCATGTATTTGAGCAGTTGCTTTACCCAAAACACTACTCGGGTAACGTCTCTCATCCACCCTTCTCCTCCTACCAAAAGAAAATTTCCAAGCATCGGTTGGTAAGGTGGCAAGTGTTTTCTTCCATGTTTCATTCGTTGCTTTTTCCCACAGTCTATTTGGGAATTTAGAATAGTGGGAACAGAGGTTAGGGCAGTTAAATGTTCCTCCTGCAGAATGTGGGAGGTAAGGGTCACTGGTAGCATCCCTACTGACTTCACTTGTGGAAAATGCACCCAACTCCAGCTCCTCGAGAACAGCATTAGGGAATGGGAGCTGGAGCTGGATGAGCTTCGGATCATTCAGGAGGCAGAGGGAGTTATTGAGAGGAGTTACAGGGAGATAGTTACTCTACAGCCATGTAAAGAAGGTCGATGGGTTACCATCAGTGATGAAAGGGAACCGTCAGGCAGTGCAGGGATCCCCTGTGGCCGTTCCCCTCAACAAGTATACCGTTTTAGATACGGTTGGAGGAGGGAGAAACATAGCAGGGGAAAGCAATGGGGCACAGGTCTCTGATGCAGAGTCTGTCCCTGTTGCTCAGAGGGGATGAGGGAAGAGGAGCAGAGCTTTAGTCACTGGGGACTCCATAGTTAGGGGGACAGATAGGAGGTTTTGTGGGAACAAGAGAGACTCATGATTGGTGTGTTGCCTCCCAGGTGCCAGGGTTTGTGATGTCTCTGATTGTGTTTTTGGGATCCTTGAGGGGGAGGGGGAGCAGCCCCAAGTCGTGGTCCACTTTGGCACCAACGACGTAGGTCAGAAGAGAGGTCGGGATTTAAGGCAGAAATTCAGGGAGCTAGGGAGGAAGCTTAGAGCTAGAACAAGCAGAGTTATTAGCTCTGGTTTGTTGCCCGTGCCACGTGCTCGTGAAATGAGGAACAGGGGAAGAGCGGAGCTGAACTCGTGGCTGCAGGGATGGTGCTGGAGGGAGGGTTTTGGATTCTTGGATAAATGGAGCTCTTTCTGGAGAAGGTGGGACCTCTACAAAAAGGATGGTCCTCACCTGATACCTGATATTGCGGTACCGATATCCTGGAGGGGACGTTTGCTAATGCTCTTCGGGGATGTTTAAACTAATGCAGCAGGGGGATTGGAACCTGAATTGTTGTTTCAGTGTGCAGGAGGTTCACGGTAGTTAAGTCAGGGATAGGTTTACAAGGTTGCGAAAGGGCACTGGCAATAAGGATATGAATTTGAAATGTGTGTACTTCAATGCCAGGAGCATCCGGAATAAGGTGGGTAAACTTGCAACATAGGTTGGTACCTGGGATTTCAATGTTGTGGCCATTTCAGAGATATGGCTAGAGGAATGGTTGGTGCAAATTGTGGGATTTAGATGCTTCAGTAAGAACAGAGAAGATGATAAAAGAGGTGGGGGTGTGGCATTATTAATCAAGGGTAGTATTACAGCAGCTGAGAGAATGTTTGAGGACTCATCCACTGACGTAGTTTGGGCTGAGGTTAGAAACAGGAAAGGACAGGTCACCCTGTTGAGAGTTTTCTATCAACTTCCGAATTGTTCCAGGGTTGTAAAGGAAAGGATAGCAAAGATGATTCTCGATAGGAGCGAGAGTAACAGGGTAGTTGTTATGGGGGACTTTAACTTCCCCAATACTGACTGGGAATACTATAGTTCAAGTAGTTTAGATGAGTCAGTTTCTGCTCAATGTGTGCAGGAGGGTTTTCTGACACAGTATGTAGACAGGACAAAAAGGGGCTATGCCATATTGGATTTGGTACCAGTGAATGAAAGCGCTTAATGAATACTTTTCGTCAGTACTCATATTGGAAAGAGCAATGCCAGTGATAATACGGAGATACAGGCTACAAGATTAGATGGGATTTAGGTTGACAAAGAAGAGGTTTTAGCAATTTTGGAAGACCTAAAAATAGATAAGGTCCTGGGGCCAGATGGATTTATCCTCAGATTCTTTGGGAAGCCAGGAAGGAGATTGCAGAGCCTTCAATATTTATGTCATCATTGTTGACAGGAGTAGTGCCGGAAGACTGGAGGATAGAAAGTGCTGTTCCTTGTTTAAGAAGGGGAATCGGGATAACCCTGGTAATTATAGGCCAGTGAGCCTTACTTCAGTTGTGGGTAAGGTGTTGAAAAAGGTGATAAGGGACAGGATTTATAATCATCTGGAAAAGAATAATTTGATTATGAATAATCAACACGTTTTTGTGAAGGGTAGGTCATGCCTCACTAACCTTATTGAGTTCTTCGAGAAGGTGACAAAACAGGTGGATGAAGGTAAGGTGGTTGATGTGGTATACCTGGACTTCAGAAAGGTGTTTCATAAGGTTCCACACAGTCGGCTCTTGGACAAAATAAGGACTTTCGGGACTGAAGGTGATTTAGTGGTTTGGATCAGAAATTGGCTAGCTGAAAGAAGACAGAGGGTAGTGGTTGATGTGAAACGTTCATCCTGGAGCTCAGTTACCAGTGGTATGCAGCAAGGATCTGTTTTGGGGCCACTTCTGTTTGTCATTTTTATAAATGATCTGGAGGAGACCGTAGAAGGATGGGTTAGTAAATTTGCAGATGACACCAAGGTAGGCAGAGTTGTGGACAGTGCTGAAGGATGTTACAGAGGGACGTAAATAAGAAGCAAAGCTGGGCTGAGAAGTGGAAAATGGAGTTTAATGCGGAAAAGTGTAAGGTAGTTCACTTCAGAAGTAACAGGAATGCAGAGTACTGGGCTAATGGTCAAATTCTTGGCAGCGTAGATGAACAAAGATCTCGGAGTCCAGGTTTCTTTTGTAAAGCATTTTGACAAATGGTGGCTGGCAGGTCAACCCATTATATTTTAGAAATATTTTCTCTCAAATATTACTTTCACATTAGCAAAGTCAGTTCTCAACCTTTTCTCTGTGACACCCTTTATTAAATAAATGTTCCAAAGAGAATGATTATCCATGCTACACTGTATAGATAATCCATTCTCAGGTTACCCTTGAGCATGTAACACAAGTGCATCACCATAATTATTGCTTCCATTAGTGCCAGTGTTTCAGCAACAATGGGACTTTAAAAGTTGCCACCCATATTGATAAGGTTGTTAAGAAGGCATATGGTTTGTTGGCATTTATTGGTAGGGGGATTGAGTTTCAGAGCCACGAGGTCATGCTTCAGCTGTACAAGACATTGGTAAGGCCGCACCTGGAATATTGCGTGCAGTTCTTGTCACTGCATTATAGGAAGGATGTGGAAGCTTTGGAAAGGGTTCGGAGGAGATTTACTCGGATGTTGCCTGATATGGAAGGATGGTCTTACGAGGAAAAGCTGAGGGAACGAAGGCTGTTTTCATTGGAGAGAAGAAGGTTGAGAGGTGACTTAATTGAGATGTATAATATATCAGTGGATTAGATAGGGTGGACAGTGAGAGCCTTTTTGCTTGGATGGTGAAGGCTAACATGAGGGGACATAGCTTTAAATTGAGGTGTGATAGATTTAGGACAGATATTAGTTTCTTTACTGAGAGAGTAGTAGGGACGTGGAAAGGCCTGCCTGCAACAGTAGTAGACTCGCCAATGTCAAGGGCATTTAAATGGGCATTGGACATAAATATAGATAATAATGAAGCAGTGTAGGTTAGATGGGCATCAGATTAATTTCACAGGTGGCACAACATCGAGGGCCGAATGACCTGTACTGTGCTGTAATTAGATTAGATTACTTACGGTGTGGAAATATGCTCTTCAGCCCAACAAGTCCACACTGACCCTCTGAAGAGCAACCGACCCAGACCCACTCCCCTCCATTTACCCCTTCACCTAACACTACGGGCAATTTAGCATGGCCAATTCACCTAACCTGCACATTTTTGGACTGTGGGAGGAAACCGAAGCACCCAGAGGAAACCTACGCAGACATGGGGAGAATGTGCAAACTCCACACAGACAGTCGCCTGAGGTGGGAATTTAACCGAGGTCGCTGGCACTGTAAGGCAGCAGTGCTAACCACTGTGCCACCGTGCCGCCCATTAATGTTCTTTGTTCTAATTATTTTCCATGTTTACATCTTAATTTTTCCAAAACAAGTTTCCAAAATAAAACATGTTTTTATACTATGTTGCAAATTGTTCCACAACCTATCATTAACCAGTTCCACATTCCCCTTATATGTATAATATTTCCAAGTTGAAAATAATTGCAAAGAAATAGAAAAGAGAAAACGTAAACCATTTTTAACATAATATTCCATGTTTTCAAGGTATCTTGCTTCAAGGAACATCTAATAATTTCTAAGAGCAAGCATTTCTTTTTGTAAAGCATTTTGATAAATGGTGACTTGCAGGTCAACCCATTTTATTTTAGAAATATTTTATATCCAATATTACTTTCACACTAACAAAGTCAGTTCTCAACCTTTTCTCTGTGACACCCCTTATTGAATAAATGTTCCAAAGAGAATGATTATCCATGCTACACTGTATAGATAATCCATTCTCAAGTTACCCTTCAGCATGTTACACAAGTACATCGCCATAACTATTGCATCCATGAGTACCAGTGTTTCAGCAATGAAGGGGCTTTGAACTGTCCTTTTTTATTATTATTTTGTTGGCTTCTCAGTCTAACTGACTTGACTTAATATTACTTCCCACTATGAATATGATAACTCCTGCCATACTTGGCATCATTTCCTGTGTCACCTGTAAAGACTGTAACTTTAAATGTTTCTGTATTTTTCCTTGTATTCTGGAATGGAAAAAAGACTGTTTTTAAAACTAAGGATTGTTTAAGGACTGCTATCCTTTCTAAAACACTCATTATAACGGCTATTTACACAGCTATTTGGTCTACCAGTTGGAGAGGTCTGGTTGGAGATGACTTGCAGCCAAGAAATGTGTATGAATGAAGATTCGACCAGCAACAAGTAGCTGATTGGTCTAGGTATGGTGACACGTTGTGGATAGCTAAAGCCTTCTGCCTGCCAACAACTATGTAATTAGCTCCCAGGTAGCTGAACAGCTTGTGAATACAAATGATGAGGCAGAAGCCTTTGGACATCTTGAAAGGAAGGAGCTGTCCATCACCTGAAGTAAATAAACTCCTCAAGCATGAAGACAGCTGATTTATTTTCCATTTTCAGTTCATACAAGCTATGGTTCTTAATCAATATGTCAGAGACTTTATAAGTGTGAACTAGTCACCTTGTGCCTTCTTCAAGCACAGGAAGATGTTTGGAAAAGGAGGATCAAGGAGTAGCAAGTCCAATCAAACAAAAGAACTATCTCAGTCAATTCTGAATAGACAAGGACCATTGAGCTGTCTTCCCAATACTTCCCTCCACCAATAACACCCATTGAATACATAACAGCAATAACACTAGAACATAGCACAGTACAGGGTCGTTGGACCTCGGTGTTGTATTGACCTTTTATCCTACCCTAACATCAAACTAATCTACATACCCTTCATTGTACTATCTTCCATGTGTCTATCCAAGAGTTGCTTAAATGTCCCTAATGTATCTGACTCTACTACCACTGCTGGCAGTGCATTCCACGCATCCACCACTTTCTGTGTAAAGAACCTCTGACATCTCCCCTAAACCTTCCTCCAATCACCTAAAGACTATTCGCTCTGGTGATAACCATTTCTGCCTTGGGAAAAAGTCCCTGGTCATCCACTTTATCTATGCCTCTCATCATCTTATACACCTCAAACATGTCACCTCTTATCCTTCTTCGCTCCAATGAGAAAAGCCCTAGCTCCCTCAACCTTTCATCATAAGACTAGATGAGATGGTTTTCACTCCTCCAGTCATCATTGTTATCCCACCTGCACTGATGGTTATAGATGTTGATACACCAAATAAGTGGCCATGTAAGAGAAAAATAAAGCTGCTTGTACTTGTTCTGCACTCCTGGAATGAGCTTCCTGTTGGAACATCACTGTCCACAATTAGGTTGATGTGCATCCACTTGTCAGTGTCCATCTTTAGTGATAGCCAGCATACATTGATGGTGCACAGTGAGAAAGAGTTCATATTGATAATGCATCTTTCCTACAAACTGAAATCATGGCTGATCTGGTGATTCTGCATTCTCTTTCGCTCATTTCTCTCTCTCTCTCTCTCTCTCTCTCTCACTCACTCTCTCTTTCTCCTCCGTCATTAACTTTCACACTTATTCTTATCAAAAATCTATCAATCTCCACCTTAAATATTCAAAGACTGCCTTCCTCAGTAGAAGCAGATTTCCAAAGACAGACAATCCCAGGAAAAAAAGGCCTCTTCTTTGCCTGTCTTAAATGGATGACTTGTTATATTTAAACAGTAACTCCGAGTTCTAGTCAGTCTCAAACGAGGAAACATCCTTTACACATCCATCCTGTGAAGACCCCTCAGGATCTTGTGTGTTTCAATCCAGTTGCATCTTGATCATACCTAATGTGTTCCAGACAACACCATCAGCATTCTTGGGTATGTCCTGTCACATTGGCAGTACAGACCCAGTTGAAGTGTGGCATAGTGAGATACAGTCAAGCAAGAGTCATCTGGAAGTCCTCAGCATGGACTCTGGAACCCATGACATCTCATGGCACCAGGTCAAAACATGACTAAGGAAACCTCCTGCTGATTATGACATACTTGTGTATCAGCACCATGTGGAGAGCATTCAGGGTGACAAGCACACAGAATGCACTCTGGGTGGGATCTTCACTCTTCATCCCCAAGAGTCGCTCAGCAGCACTGCTCCTTTCTGAGCTGGTCAAGTCTGAAAGGACATACCTGCTGGATCTGCTGCATCTGCAACAAGTAGGGAAGAAGTCAACCAGAAAACATATTTGACCCCAACCCATCAAATCTGCCTACCAGAGATGTGTTTGTCTGGTATCAGTAGGAGTGACCATCACACAGACCTTTTGGAGGCAAAGTCCTGTCTTCATAGTGGAGATATCCTCCATCATGTTGAGTAGCAGCGCTGCTATGCTAAATGCGTGGTACCAATGCCATGTTAAATTGGCTATATCTGTCAGCTCAAGGCTGGGCATCCATGAGTGCTATGGGCCATCAGCAGCAGCGGAATTGTACCCATTGTTTTGTGTCTGTCTATATTGGGTTTAGAGGAAGAGTTTAATAGTGGGTTCAAGATTTAAGCAGCTGAGTTACACATTGAAAGCCCACAGTTGTTTACCTGTGGTTAGAATCCAATTATTTGTAAAAGAAAACAGTAATCAATGTTAAAACAGATGCCTGGCCCATGCCTTCTTCATGCTGGGTCTAAAGGATTGAGGAATTGTGGGTACTCTTATAAAAACTTCAAATTCTGAATCCAGTCCTGCTTAGCAGAATTTCATTTCCAGCATGATATCCCAGGGAGGTGTAACACAACAAAGACTGGGAAGTCAAGTAATTTTTTCTGAACTTTAACTGTTTGACCCTTTATTTTTCTCCCAAGACTTCCTTAACAGCTGCATTTTTGTTCACCGGACTTGTTTGCAATGTATGATTACGAGCATCAGCTCTAGTCCGAATCCTCAATCTGTTTAGTTGAATCAAACTTCTGAATGGATCTGTTTTCTTCCTGAAGCAAATGATTTTTCTTTGACAATTTGGCCATTTTTATATTTGCCAAGTAGGAGAAGTGATCCAAAATTATTCCTGATTAATTCTGCTCAATAGCTGACTTTATGTTAAAAGACCCCTGGGGCCTGACTTCTCATCTTCAATTCCATTTTTTGCCTGATCTGTCACAACGTTCAAATTACATAGAATTTCCCACAGAAACTAGAAGCCATCATAAAATTGCCTGCTACCTTCTCTTTATGACACCATTGTTGGGCCTACACTAAGTTGAAATGAACCTATTTTCACCAAGATGAACCTGACTGAAAAATATAAACCCTTGTTGCATCATTCATCTCAAAAACGCATTTGTTCATTTTGCATAGTTTCCCTTCTATTTCACCTACTGCTTTAAGTGGCTTAAAAATACTTTGCTTTGAAGTTTTCACCCGAGATAAACGCAACTTTTATACCAGCTGACTTACGTTCTCAAGAGTATTTTGTTCAAAATGTGTTGTACATCTCTACGATTCTAAGTCCACACCGACCCTCTGAAGAGCATCCCATCCTATCCCTGCAACCCTTCTCCTCACATGGCTAACCCACCTAGCCTGTTCACTATGGGAAATTTAGCATGGCCAGTCTACCTAACATGAACATCTCTCAGCTGAGGGAGGAGACCGGAGGAAACCAGAGGGAGAATGTGCAAACTCCACATAAACAGTCGCCCGAGGGTGGACTTGAAGTCAGGTACTGGGTACTGTGAGGCTGTAGTGCTAACCACTAAGCCACCGTACCACCCTTGTTGTTTTTGAAAAGTTAAAATAATCCTTTAAAATAATACTTCTCATGGTATACTCAGTGTGTTCCATAGTCCTTGTTCTTATCAATCTACAACCGCTGCAATCACTCCTACCACTTTCTGGATTACCGTTCCTTTACAGAATTTCTTTCGGAAGTTAGTGAACTTTTCTAAGGTCCATGTTCACTTCCAGGACCACATTCACAACTTGTACTACATTTTCTGGCCTCCTGCATCTTTACCTCCATTTTGCCAATCCATATATCTTACATCCTGTCCCTCAACTTGTACGTTTACCCAGTGTTTGTATTTAATGGTAGCTTTCCTCACTCACCCTGTGATGATGACATTCTTCTGCTCATTAGTCCATTCCATAATATATGTCTTTTATATGCGTTAACATAATTGAAGAATCATATCCTGTCACTGTGTCCTTAGCTTCAGTCATTCTTTTCAACAGTAACTCAAATTTACAAAGTCTCATCTGAATCAAAAGTCCCAATGTCCAATCTTCACTTGAGGCCACAGCCCACGACTACAGTGTTAACTCAGATCTCAACCTGCTGGTGTTTTGGAACCCAAGATACATTTTCCCAAGGTAACAGCTCTACCTGTTCCCATTTTACAAAAAGACGTTAGTCAACCTGTTGGGACGTGTGGCAACACACCTCCGGACAACACTTGTTCAAGAAGGCAGCTCACCACCACCTTCTCAAGGGCAGCCAGGAGTGGCCACTTAATGCTGGCCAGCTAATAACGTCTACATCCTATGAGTGAATAAAATTGTTTGCAATGAAAGACTTCTACTCTGGGGATAGTTTCAGGACCTGGAAAACAGTTTGATTAGCAAGTGAAAATATAGTCCTCTGTTCCTGATATTGCTCATTTGGATAAACATAAATAGAGGAGAAAGTGAGGTCTGCAGATGCTGGAGATCAGAGCTGGAAATGTGTTGCTGGAAAAGCGCAGCAGGTCAGGCAGCATCCAGGGAACAGGAGAATCGACGTTTCGGGCATAAGCCCTTAAACATAAATAGAAGTCACCAAATTCAAGGATAAAAGTTAGAAAAAAATCAATAACAAGCATCATATTAACATCACATTTAAATTACACCTGTTCCCACCAATCAAGATAATTTAAATTAACCATTTTAAATATGTTTTGAATATCATTATGCTATATTGTTGATTAAAGTTGATAATGGAAATCATTATCTCCAAATTGTTGCTTCAATTACCTTTTGACAGAAATAATCAGACAATTAGAAAAAAACTTCAGAAAATGCTTTCAGCTGTTATCTGTTGCTTAGTCAACACACAATACTTACACATAAGTAAGTGATATATTCCTTTTTGCTTCCTATTATTCGTTCCATTTCTTCCCCACAGTTTCTCTCTGGCTATTGCTTCAGATTGCCCTGAGATGATAGCATTTTGTCTTGTTTGAATAAACTAATGTAAAATATTTGGGTTCAAATTGGGGATTAGCTGATAAAATCAGTCCATTACATTAGTGATTCGAATCAAGATTGCATTTTGGCTTAATGATTATTTTATAAATCTCTCATTATAATTTTCTACACTGATGTATAACAAGAATGTGCATGGATTCATTTTAGCACCAGCTGTTTATTGGAAAGATAAATGATGTGTTTAGTTAGAAATTAATGTCCCTAAAAAAATCAAATTTCTGAAACTAAAAGTTTAAATTTACATCCTAAATTCTCCCAGTCACACAATAATTAGTCAATTGCAACAGTGCAAGGAAAGAAGATATCTTCCTCTAAATGGTCCTGGGTATATATTCAAAGAATGTATTAAATGAGATGTAGGCTTACAATGGTTATAGGAGAAAGTGAGGTCTGCAGACGCTGGAGATCAAAGCTGAAACTTTATTGCTGGAACAGCACAGCAGGTCAGGCAGCATCTAGGGAACAGAAGATTTGACGTTTCGGGCACATGCCCTTCTTCAGGAATGAGCAGAGAGTGTTCAGCAGGAGAAGATAAAAGGTAGGGAGGAGGGACTTGGAGGAGGGGCGTTGGAAATGTGATAGGTGGAAAGAGGTCAAGGTGAGGGTGATAGGTCGGAGTAGGGTGGAGGCGGAGAGGTCAAGAAGAAGACTGCAGGTCAGGAAGGCGGTGCCGGGCTGGAGGGATTCGGCTGAGACAAGGTGGGGGGAGGGGGGATGAAGAAACTGGTGAAGTCCAAGTTCATCCCCTGTGGTTGGAGGGTTCCCAGTCGGAAGATAAGACGCTCCTCCTCCGACCGTCGCGTTGTTGTGGTTTGGCGGTGGATGAGTCCAATGACCTGCATATCCTCGGTGGAGTGGGAGGGGGAGTTGAAATGCTGTGCTACAGGGTGATTGGGTTGGTTCGTCCGGGTGGCCCAGAGGTGCTCTCTGAATCGCTCCGCAAGTAGGCGGCCTGTCTCCCCAATATAGAGGAGGCCACACCGGCTGCAGCGGATGCAGTAGATAATGTGGGTGGAGGTGCAGGTGAATCTGTGGCGGATATGGAAGTTTCCTTTGGGGCCTTGGAGAGAAGTGAGGGGGGAGGTGTGGGCGCAAGTGTTGCACCTCCTGCGGTTGCAAGGGAAGGTGCCGGGAGTGGAGGTTGGGTTGGTGGGGGGTATGGATCTGACAAGGGAGTCGCGGAGGGAGTGGTCTCTACGGAAAGCTGATAGAGGAGGGGAGGGAAATATATCCTTGGTGGTGGGGTCCGTTTGGAGGTGGCGGAAGTGACGGCGGATGATGCGCTGTACATGGAGATTGGTGGGGTGGTAGGTGAGGACCAGTGGGGTTCTGTCCTGGTGGCGGTTGGAGGGGCGGGGCTCAAGGGCGGAGGAGCGGGAAGTGGAGGAGATGCGGTGGAGGGCATCGTCGATCACGTCGGGGGGGAAATTGCGGTCCTTGAAGAAGGAGGCCGTCTGTGTTGTGCGTATTTTGAACTGGTCCTCCTGGGAGCAGATGCGGCGGAGACGAAGGAATTGGGAGAATGGGATGGCGTTTTTACAGGGGGCGGGGTGGGAGGAGGTGTAGTCCAGGTAGCTGTGGGAGTCGGTCGGTTTGTAGTAGATGTCCGTGTTGATTCGGTCGTCTGAGATAGAAACAGAAAGGTCTAGGAAGGGGAGGGAGGAGTCCGAGACTGTCCAGGTGAATTTGACTCCTCCCTCCCCTTCCTAGACTCGGACTCCTCCCTCCCCTTCCTAGACTCGGACTCCTCCCTCCCCTTCCTAGATCACCTGGACAGTCTCGGACTCCTCCCTCCCCTTCCTAGACCTTTCTGTTTCTATCTCAGACGACCGAATCAACACGGACATCTACTACAAACCGACCGACTCCCACAGCTACCTGGACTACACCTCCTCCCACCCCGCCCCCTGTAAAAACGCCATCCCATTCTCCCAATTCCTTCGTCTCCGCCGCATCTGCTCCCAGGAGGACCAGTTCAAAATACGCACAACACAGACGGCCTCCTTCTTCAAGGACCGCAATTTCCCCCCCGACGTGATCGACGATGCCCTCCACCGCATCTCCTCCACTTCCCGCTCCTCCGCCCTTGAGCCCCGCCCCTCCAACCGCCACCAGGACAGAACCCCACTGGTCCTCACCTACCACCCCACCAATCTCCATGTACAGCGCATCATCCGCCGTCACTTCCGCCACCTCCAAACGGACCCCACCACCAAGGATATATTTCCCTCCCCTCCTCTATCAGCTTTCCGTAGAGACCACTCCCTCCGCGACTCCCTTGTCAGATCCATACCCCCCACCAACCCAACCTCCACTCCCGGCACCTTCCCTTGCAACCGCAGGAGGTGCAACACTTGCGCCCACACCTCCCCCCTCACTTCTCTCCAAGGCCCCAAAGGAAACTTCCATATCCGCCACAGATTCACCTGCACCTCCACCCACATTATCTACTGCATCCGCTGCAGCCGGTGTGGCCTCCTCTATATTGGGGAGACAGGCCGCCTACTTGCGGAGCGATTCAGAGAGCACCTCTGGGCCACCCGGACGAACCAACCCAATCACCCTGTAGCACAGCATTTCAACTCCCCCTCCCACTCCACCGAGGATATGCAGGTCATTGGACTCATCCACCGCCAAACCACAACAACGCGACGGTCGGAGGAGGAGCGTCTTATCTTCCGACTGGGAACCCTCCAACCACAGGGGATGAACTTGGACTTCACCAGTTTCTTCATCCCCCCTCCCCCCACCTTGTCTCAGCCGAATCCCTCCAGCCCGGCACCGCCTTCCTGACCTGCAGTCTTCTTCTTGACCTCTCCGCCTCCACCCTACTCCGACCTATCACCCTCACCTTGACCTCTTTCCACCTATCACATTTCCAACGCCCCTCCTCCAAGTCCCTCCTCCCTACCTTTTATCTTCTCCTGCTGAACACTCTCTGCTCATTCCTGAAGAAGGGCATGTGCCCGAAACGTCAAATCTTCTGTTCCCTAGATGCTGCCTGACCTGCTGTGCTGTTCCAGCAATAAAGTTTCAGCTTACAATGGTTATACAAGCTTAAAAATAAGACTACTTGAATCCGTGAAATGATAATTGTTTTGTCGAGAACAAATATATCAATTTTCAATATTTCTGCAGTTTCATACAATCCTTTGAACCTGCTTTCTGTTGGTTACATTAACAGTTTGATCACAAGATTTTATTCAAAGGCCTAATTTTAGTGTTCAGTGAAGTCAAAATGCTAAAGGCAATATCAAAAAAGCGTACAATTTTAAAGAGCCTGCAAGAACAGAGAAGCTGGGGATATATGTACATAAATTGTTGAATGTGGCAGGGCAGGTTCAGAAAGTGGTGGAAAAAGCACATGGGACCCAGAAATTTGTAGGTATGAGAATGGAATGAATTTATGGTGATTGGCTTGGCCTTAACTAAAGTATTGAGCCATTATACTTTAGGCAGGATGTGAAAACTTTCAATAGGATGCAGGAAATATTTATAAGCTTGATTCCAGGAATGGGTGATTTTAGTTTTCTGAATAGATTGAGAAACTGGGGTGCTTGTCTGATATATGTGAAAACTCGAAATAGATTTGGTGGAAGTTTTCAAAACAGTGAGGATCTAGACAAAAGAACCAGTTTTCTTTGGTTGAGCAATATTCCAGTGGGCACAGATTTAAAGTGATTGGCAAAATACCCAAAAGTAATTTAAAACAAATGATTTTATGATTTTAGCGAGTTATTAAGTTTTGGAGTGCATTGTTTTGAGAAGAAACA
Source organism: Chiloscyllium plagiosum (assembly GCF_037043375.1). Lineage (NCBI taxonomy): Eukaryota > Metazoa > Chordata > Chondrichthyes > Orectolobiformes > Hemiscylliidae > Chiloscyllium > Chiloscyllium plagiosum. The sequence goes on from NW_028270152.1 coordinate 65,226,275, forward strand.
AGCATCAGTTTTTAAAAATATTTTCTGAGTTGTGTTTTATTTCATAATACCCTGAATACCTGTAATTGTGGTTTTCAAGAGAGAACTGGAAGTGGATAAACACCTGAAAAGAAGAGAAATTGGATATGTAGTGGACAACGAAAAAGATTACGTCAACGTAAAATGGAATCTTGATCAGATGGGGCAATGGGCCAAGGAGTGGCAGATGGAGTTTAATTTAATAAATGTGAGGTGCTGCATTTTGAAAAGGCAAATCAGGGCATGACCTATACACTTAATGGCAAGGTCCTAGGGAGTGTTGCTGAACAAAAAGACCTTGGAGTGCAGGTGCATAGTTCCTTGAAAGTGGAGTCACAGGTAGATAGGATAGTGAAGAAAGCATTCGGTATGCTTTCCTTATTTGGTCAGTGCATTGAGTTAAGGAGTTGGGAGATCATGTTGCAGCTGTACAGGACATTGGTTAGGCCATTTTTTGGAATACTGTGTGCAGTTCTACTCTCCCTCCTATAGGAAGGATGTTGTGAAACTTGAAAGGTTTCAGAAAAGATTTACGATGCTATTTCCAGATTTGGAGGGTTTGAGCTATTGGGAGAGGCTGAATAGGATAGGGCTGTTTTCTTTGCAGCGTCGGAGGCTGAGGGGTGAACTTATAGAGGTTTATAAAATCATAAAGGGCATTAATACGGTGAGGGGTTGGGTAGTCCAAAACTAGAGGGCATAGATTTGAGGTGAGAGGGGAAAGATTTAAAAGGATTCCAGAGTGCATTTCTTAAAGTACATAGGGTCAAAACTAAACATCCTCCATTGTCTCTACAATGTTATTGGAATTCCATTCAGTTTGAGTTGTTTATTATGGGGAAGGTTCAGATAAAATATCTGTACACTGAATGTGCATTGTTAAATTTGGCTTTACTGTGCTTCTTCCCACTCTATCACATCTGTAGCATTAATGATTCCACAATTTGACCATCTAGTAGACTTTTGGGATGTGAATTTTGGTTCTGCCAATTGTGAAATAAAACTGTTGGAGGAAAACATACTCCTACGGGATACATTTGTACAACTTGCATTCTATTTCTGATTTTGAAGTACATTGGAAGTATCTTCTGTGCTTTTGATAAAATGATTTAGCTTTATGAGCCTATCAAGATCAGTAAATTGCTGTAATATTATTTAGCAGAGAAGACTCATACCATATTGAACCTTAGTCTCTGCTGAATTGACACTGACAATGCACTTTGTGTGGTCGGCACTTGGCTAGGGAAGAAGGAGGAAGAGAGCACAAACCTCAGTCTCACAGCTACAAAATTGTCCATGACATTAAAAATTTGAGAAGACCTCCCAGATGAGACAGTTAAAATGCTTCAGACTTGTCTTTTGCACTGAGTTTCAGGGTTCCACCATCATTAAGGTGTTCTCCAATACTTCTCTGCTCTGGTTAGCTGTTTAATATGTTCATTACTGTCCAAATATGCATGTGGAAGATGCTGGAGCTTCGATCTTGTCAATTTGTTTGTGAGATTGCTTAGTCAAAAGTAGACGGCAAACTGGCCAGTGTAGCAAATATCTTGCCATCCAGTCAGAAAGGAGCACGCTGCATTGAAGTTCATGATCAAAGTCACTGTCTTTGACCAAGTTATTCTCACCCCGAATGAAGGTTGCAGTTGTAGCTGCAGCAGCTGTTAGATTCCAGTGAGAACATTCTTAGTGAAACACAGACATCTCGCACGTTTTCTTTTGCAGGTTCAGGCAAGAGAATTGCTCCCATAACCTTCCCTCCTCCACACCCCTCCAGTGAATGTGGACTCCTCCTGAGAACCTGTCCTTTCTCCCTCCTCCTTCCATCACTTTGTTCAGCTCTGTCACTTCTGTTCACTCTCCCTGTCATGTTGCAGGAAACTGCTTGTTACTGTAACTATTTTGGGGAGAATATAGAGAGAAAATACCAGAAGACAGGACAAGGTCCTTTACATGACATCCTACTAGAAATTACTGAATGTTTCCCTAAACACAGCAACATCAGCAACTAATCTGTAAGTAGCTGATGACCTGTAGGATCCTTCCTGCTGCTCATTGGTGTATTTTCAGATACCAGCTCTGCCAACATGGTTTTTGTTTTGGTCATATCCACTGGAACCATCTAAGATATCTTAGGCAGCTTCACTGCCATGTCATCCTTCATTCTGGTATTAATCTAAGTTATTGATAGACTGAGGAACAATGCCCACAGCAGGTCTTTTCCAGAAGAGAGACTCGGTCTTGATACATAGAACAGGTTTATTACATAATACTTAATAGCTCGCCCCATTACATCTGAGTTATCTGAGTCCTTTGTACATCCTCAGGCTTGACTTGAGTAAGTGTACATTACTGGCAGCCTGAGCACTGAACAGGAACTGAATTTGAATGCCTGTTTATATCCTCTTGGGTGGAGGGATGTTGATGTCAGGCACTAGCTGCCTTATAAAACACTGAACAAATTTTCAGCAGTGCGATTTTGAGGGACACAACTTGGTAAATTAGCCTGGTATCCTGGCAACAGTCACAATGTCTTCATGAGCTGCAGAATGGGCAATGGTACCCGCCGAACAGTGTCACAAGCTGGTGATTTTGTTTACGACCAGCAGATGCTTTTCACACTCATGAGAATGCCCTCAGCAAAAAACATCTGGCATGACCCAAGCAGAAAAATTGCACTTATATAATGGACTCTCTTTTGGAACCAAAATAACGCTCACAGCATCAAGGAACCAGGAGTGAAGGAGTTGTATCGTGCTGCCTTTAACTTTGGTGAAGGATTGACATATTCATCCCTCCACTGCTTGTTAGTGACCTTTCTTCACAGCACTCAGGCAGGCAATTTCAACACCAGCTTTATTTGAATAAATAGTACAGCTGAATAATGATGAGAAAATTTAGAATCCACTTCTGCATTTCTTGTTAACATTTAGACTATTTTTCTATTCATCAGAAATAAACAGTATGACAAATATGCACTTGGAATGAATCAGCTTTGTGATTTATGCAGAAATTTAATTCCATCACCAATCTAGATTCAAATCACACCAGATCCCCAGTTTACTCCAAGCTTTATCATATAATGTATTGATACCATATATATACTGAAATGCAGCTATTGCATAGAATCAGCATACAGGTCAATGTCATCCTTTACGATATTGATACTTTCTGCACATACACACTTCCTTGAATGAAATTACTTTGTCATTATATTCACCTGGGAGACTGAAACTTATGTACAGTGTGATCTTATGAACAACACATGGCCATTGTAATCAACACAATATACGCAGACAGCATTACAGTTTAATGAGTTCAGTTTTCATTAAAATAGAACTGGGATTTGTAAGTGATTGAATGAATATGGAGGGTGACTCATCATAAATGTGCCCTTCATCAGCTCGACAACTATTTCAAATGAAACATTAAAAATTCTATGTTCTGTAGCAGAAAGAAAATCTGTGTGTTTCTATTAATTTGTGATCTGAATCATTTTGCTCACTGCATTTTGTTTCTCTTTTGCAGAGCACAAAGTAGGTGGCAGCTCCTGCTCTTTTGTTGTATATAAGTCTTTCAAGATCTTTGAACTGAGGGGCAGGGGTCTGGATAGGTGAGTTTGCCAGATGGGTCTGGGATTCAATGACAGCAGGACCTTGGCAGTTGACGTACACCTCAGAAAGGGAGTCACACTTGAATCTCACAGAGAAATCTCACAGAGAGCCAAATTGCTTAGAAAAAACAGAAATGAAACTGCAAAATTAAAAATGCATGGACACCCAGGATTGACTACTTCACTGGAAATGACAAAGGCACACTGCACCCAGTCTGCTGTCCTACAAACTCTACCTCAATATCTGGGAGCAAGTGCCAACACTGGGAGTTCTGTCCTGCAGACTAGTCAAACACCAGCTTGACATAGTCATACTTATGGAATCATGACTTACAGCCACTGAACAGACTCCCCATCACCATTCCTATGTCCCAACCCACCAACAGAACAAATCCACAAGAGATAGTAGCATAGCACCAAACATTAACAAACAGTCACCCTGGGAGTCCTCAGCATTAATCCTAAATATCGGGATGAGGTCTCGTGTCATCAAGATATAGGGAGGGTGAGCTCATGCTGAATACAACCACTGTTCTCCCCTTGGCTGATGAATCAGCAGTCCGCCATATCGAACACCATTGGAAGAAGTACTGAGGGTGATAAGCGCACAGAATGTGATCCTGTCTTCACCAAATGTCCTATAGTAGATGCACCTTTCCGTAATATTCCTACAAAGAACTGACACTGGCAGGATTCCTTCTGGGCTGGATTGGAAGCTTCTGTAATTTAGTAAGCAAATATATCTCAACTGGTTGTTTAATTATCAGATTGTGGTACAAATGGCCTGACTGTTCAAACTTGTGCAGCATTTAATACGTCCAATTGTCAATTTTGGCAAACTTTGAAAGTATTGTCAATGAAATCAAAGGATGCTACAGCAAACCAATAAATGCATCAAAAGAGTCATCGAATCTTTCTCCACCCAGTCTAATCCTGGTCATTCTTCAGTCTCACCAAATTTTCTCTCTTCCATAAAACTCACTGGCTTTCTTCCTTTCTGTGAAGGTCTTCTAAGGGTTGATTCAATGATTGGAAGCATTTGTTGAGAGTTCTGACTGGACAAAGTGAGCAGCTCAGGTCACTTCATTAATATTTCTAAAGGTAGCCTAGAGCTGGTCATTTGTATTGAGGAGAAGCAGCAACTGCCAGGACCTTTGCTCCCGAGGTGAGAAGCATGAGTTAGGAAATTTCCCGGCTCACCATACCCACCCCAAGAGAAGCTCCAGCGAATGCACAATTTACATTCTTGCTGTGAAATAGACACTGGCCCTCTGACCCCAGATGTACATCGGAGGAGGACATCATGTCAAATTGGGATGCTGTGGTTCTTTATGACTAGCCCCAGTTATTTCATTGAATTTTGGGTTGTCTAGCCCTCACTCCTCATGCCTCTGCACCCCATAGTTCCCATGCAAGTTCTATGACGCCAAGCCAACTCACGCCACACACTCATCCCCATGGCTCCCTATTACTCTCGGCCAAATTAATTCAAATCCTTGTAACCACACTTGGCACAATATAACTCAAGTTAATAGCTAATTTAATGCTAATTCATGCCCTAATTCAACCCCGTTGACCTTTATAGCTCTGTGACAACTTAATATCAACCGACTCACCACTCTCGGCCTTTACAGCTCAGCCAGTATCTACCACTGGTAGATTTCAGATGCCACATTGAGGTGAAAAGAAAACATAAGATATAAGTACTTATTATAGCCTTTAAGCTGTTAACAATATACTTGCTTCATGAAAGCCGAGTCAATGCTTTAAAATCTCGTGCTCAATCCTTTATAAAAAGAAACAATACGTATTCTTAGTTGAATCAAATCAGCTAATATTTCTTTTAGAATCTGACTTTGAGCTGTCAATCAAACTTTGAACCTAATAACTCCCATTGAGATAATTATAGTTGAGTGACAAGAGGTCAAATATTCATCATGATTTAATGCTGCATTGTTGTAATTGCTAGAACACCTTTTTTTTCAGCTCTCACTGACACAGGCAGCCTGTTTTGTCTTTAAATTAAAAAAATCTGCCAACAAAATGTTAGTGCTACAGCTCTTATCTGTCATTAAGAACATTTCTGTCTTCTCTTAAAAACACTGTGGCTTGCAGGCTTTGGTTTAGGCCTTTACTTGTTATAGCAGAAATGGTGTCTGACTGAAGCCAGCAGGGATTTCAAATGGGTAAAAACAATGACTGCAGATGCTGGAAACCAGATTCTGGATTAGGGGTGCGGGAAGAGCACAGCAATTCAGTCAGCATCCGAGGAGCAGTAAAATCGACGTTTCGGGCAAAACCCTTTTTGCCCGAAACGTCGATTTTATTGTTTCTCGGATGCTGCCTGAACTGCTGTGCTCTTCCAGCACCTCTAATCCAGGGATTTCAAATGGCCCAGTTGATTTTGGTTTCCACTCATGCAACAGATACATCTGGCCACTTTATCAAAATTAGCAAGAATGGAATCTATCAGCAATTGCTTCTTCAATCAAGTCCTACCTACCACTTTTAACTCTGGGCCTGCAAACCACAAATAGGCAGAAACTCCAACTGGACTGCAGAAAAGATTCACAATGACATTACAGGGACTGGAGGGCTTGAGTTATAAGAAGAGGCTGAATAGTTTGGGTTTTTTTACCCTGGAGAGTAGGAGGTTGAGGGGTGAACTTATAGAGATTTATAAAATCGTGAGGGGTATAGATAAGACACATAGCAAAGTTCTTCCCAGAGTAGGGGAGCTCAAAATTAGAGAGAGTAGGTTTAAAGTGAGAGGGGAAAGATTTAAAAGGGACCTGAGGGACAATTTTTTCACACATAGTGTGATACATATATAGAATGAACTTTCAGTGGAGGTGATGGATGCAGGTACAGCTGCAACATTTTAAAGACAATTGAACAGGTACATGATAGGAAATGATTTGGATGTATGCTCAAACCGTCAGGAAATATATAGATGCCAGATTCATCAGCCATACCCACCAGGTAGAGCAAAACATCACCCGTTCACAACGCAACGCCATCCAGGCTCTCAAAACCAATTGCAACATTGTCATCAAACCAGCAGATAAAGGAGGAGCCATTGTCATTCAGAATAGAGCAGATTACTGCAAGGAAGTGTACCGACAACTGAACAACCAGGAACACTACAGGCAACTACCAGCTGATCCAACCAAAGAACACACCGTGAATTAAACACATTGATCAGGACTTTGGATCCAGTCGTTCAGAGTTCCCTATGCACCCTCATGCCACATACTTCTCATGTAGGTGACTTTTACTGCCTTCCAAAGGTACACAAAGCCAACACACCAGGACATCCCATTGTATCGAGCAATGGGACCCTGTGTGAGAATCTCTCTGGCTATGTTGAAGGCATCTTGAAACCTATTGTACAGGGGATCCCCAGCTTCTGTCCTGACACTACGAATTTCTTACAGAAATTCAGCACCCATGGACCAGTCGAACCGGGAACATTCCTCGTCACAATGGACGTTTCCACACTCTACACCAGCATCCCCCACAATGATGGCATCGCGGCAACAGCCTCAGTACTCAACACCAACAACTGCCAATCTCCAAACACCATCCTACAACTCATCCGCTTTATCCTTGATCACAATATCTTCACCTTTGACAACCAGTTCTTCATCCAGACACACGGAACAGCCATGGGGACCAAATTTGTAACCCAATATGCCAACATTTTTATGCACAGGTTCGAACACGACTTCTTCTCTATGCTGGATCTCCAACCAACATTATACACCAGGTAGATTGATGACATTTTCTTCCTCTGGACCCATGGTGAGGAGTCACTGATAAAACTACACAGTGACATCAACAAGTTTCAACCCACCATCAAACTCACCATGGACTACTCTCGATCACCTGTCTCATTCTTGGACACATGCATCTCCATCAAGGGCGGACACCTCAGCACCACACTCTACCACAAACCCACAGACAACCTCACAATGCTACACTCCTCCAGCTTCCACCCAAAACATATTAAAACAGCCATTCCCCATGGACAAGCCCTACGCATACACCAGATCTGCTCAGATGAGGAGGAACGTGACAGCCATCTGGAAGTACTCAGGGATGCCCTCACAAGAATGGGGTATGATGCCCAACTCATCGACCGCTAGTTCTGACGTGCCACAGCAAGGAACCATAATGACCTCCTCAGGAGACAGACACGTGCTGCAACCGACAGGGTACGCTTCGTTGTTCAGTACTTCCCAGGAGCTGAAAAACTATGCCATGTTCTTCATGACCTGCAACACATTATCAATGAGGATGAGCATCTCGCCAAGACCTTCCCCACACCTCCACTACTTGCCTTTAAAAACTACCAAACCTCAAACAAATCATTGCTCGTAGCAAGCTGCCCGGCTCTCAGGACATCTCCATATAACCCTGTCACAGTAGACGCTGCAAGACGTATCGGATTGTGGACATAGATACCACCATTACACATGGGGACACCTCCCACCGTGTACATGGCAGGTACTCATGTGACTCAGCCAACGTTGTCTATCTTATACGTTGCAGGCAAGGATGCCCGGAGGCATGGTACATTGGGGAAACCAAGCAAAGGCTATGACAACGGATGAATGGACACCGCACAACAATCAACAGACAGGAGTGTTCCCTCCCAGTTGGAGAACACTTCAGTGGTCCAGGACATTCGACCTCGGACCTTCGTGTGATCATCCCACAATCGACCAGATAACTTCGGGACAGGCAGCAGCGAAAAGTGGCCGAGCAGAGGCTGATAGCTAAGTTCGGTACCCATAGGGAGGAGAAAGTGAGGACTGCAGATGCTGGAGATCAGAGCTGAAAATGTGTTGCTGGAAAAGCGCAGCAGGTCAGGCAGCATCCAAGGAGCAGGAGAATCGACGTTTCGGGCATGAGTCCTTCTTCAGGAATCCCATAGGGAGAGCCTTAACTGAAACCTTGGGTTCATGTCATATTACAGGTGACCACCATTGCACTATACACACACACATACACACACAAAGACCCACATGCACACGTATATTTTGTGGGGTGAATTTATACTTGCAGAGTTACTTTGTACTTTGCTCAAAAACTGCTTAAATTCATGTAAAACTCTGAGCTCATAAAGTGCATGAATTCATGTAAAACTCTGTTATCTCACTTTTTAGATGAGAATCAATCTAAACATCATGGCATAGACAGAGAACACAGGGGGCGAACACCTTCAACATATTGTCTGGCTAACGCCCATTGTTACAGCTAACCTGAGAATGCAACTTTTAATAAAAGGTTTTGTGATTTACACATGAAAGAAGTGAAACTATCATGGTATTCAAACAGGTGAAAGACTCAACGGACGATCAAGGTATTTTTCAATGTATAATTTCAGTTACATCACACTGTAAATGTTTGCTATAAATTCTGTGCCTTAGGATGAAGGCGCTCCGAAAGCTAGTGTGCTTCCAATTAAATCTGTTGGACTATAATCTGGTGTTGTGTGATTTTTAACTTTGTCCATGATAGGGCCAAGAAACGATATGGGCCAAGCCTAGGTAAACGAGACTAGTTTGTTTGGGAAATCTGGTCGGCATGGACAAGTCGAACTGAAGGATCTGTTTCTGTGCTGTGGGACTCTAAGCTTCTATAAGTAGTGAAGATATTTGGACAATTTAATGCCACAAAAAAAAAGAGAAGACTGTGATATAAAGTGGGCGGCACGGTGGCACAGTGGTTAGCACTGCTGCCTCACAGCGCCCAAGACCCGGGTTCAATTCCCGCCTCAGGCGACTGACTGTGTGGAGTTTGCACATTCTCCCCATGTCTGCGTGGGTTTCCTCCGGGTGCTCCGGTTTCCTCCCACAGTCACAAAGATGTGCAGGTCAGGTGAATTGGACATGCTAAATTGCCCGTAGTGTTAGGTAAAGGGTATGGGTGGGTTGCACTTCGGCGGGTCGGTGTGGACTTGTTGGGCCGAAGGGCCTGTTTCCACACTGTAAGTAATCTAAAAAAAAGTCTTCTGTTTAAATCGCAGCTTTTGCTATCTTAGGACATCACAAAGTGGTGTGTATTAACTGTAAAGTGTAGTCACTGTTGTAACTGAATAAGTATGGTGGACAAAGTAGACAGTTAGATAAGGATGTTGTTAGGATTAGTAAGGATGTTGTGAAACTTGAAAGGGTTCAGAAAAGGTTTATTAGGATGTTCTGGATTAGTGGTGCTGGAAGAGCACAGCAATTCAGGCAGCATCCGAGGACAGGCAAAATCGACGTTTCGGGCAAAAGCCCTTCATCAGGAATAAACGTCGACTTTGCCTGTCCTCGGATGCTGCCTGAATTGCTGTGCTCTTCCAGCACCACTAATCCAGAATCTGGTTTCCAGCATCTGCAGTCATTGTTTTTACCTCCTTTATTAGGATGTTGCCAGTTTTGGAGGATTTGCGCTATAATGAGAGATTGAATAGGCTGGGGCTGCGTTCCCTGGAGCGTCAGAGGTTGAGGGATGACCTTATAGAGGTTTCTAAAACCATGATGGGCATGGATAGGGTAAATAGACAAAGTCTTTTCCCTGGGGTGGGGGAGTCCAGAACTGGAGGGCATAGGTTTAGGATGAGAAGGGAAAGATATAAAAGAGACCTAAGGGGCAACTTTTCATGCAGAGGGTGGTACGTGTATGGAATGAGCCGCCAGAGGAAGTGGTGGAGGCTAGTACAATTGCAACATTTAAAAGGCATCTGGATGGATATATAAATAGGAAGGGTGAAGGGATATGGGCCGGGTGATGGCAGGTGGGACTTGATTGGGTTGGGTTATCTGGTTGGCATGGATGAGTTAGACCGAAGGGTCTGTTTCCATGCTGTACATCTCTATGACTCTATAAGAGAAGTGAAGTTCTTCCTGGCATCTTAACCAGCGACTATCCTTCAGGCAGTATCCAAAACAGGCTTCTCTGCTCATGTATTCATTGTGGCTTGTTGGACCTTTCTGTATGCGCAGAAGTATTCAACATTAGATGTAAAAGTAAAATACTTGCACGCATTAACTAGATTGACACAGCAAGAATGAAGTTTTCTCTCGGTTCAAGAATGAATGCATTGTTTGTTTATTGCATACAAGTAATTTCTAGATTACTTTTGAAATGTTCAAATATACTTCTCATTGAACAATGTTGAAGAAATGCTGGCAGGATACTGTCCAGCTTATTTTTCAACCAACACTATATTATGTAGAATTGCAGCTGTGGCATTTCTTAACATTGAAATGTATGATTGGGTAGCTTTGGGGATTCATCTTATTGTATTTACTCTTAAGCCTGTGAATTCAATAAAATCACATGTGAGTTCAATACAAAACATGATTCAGAGCAGCAGCACTACTCATACATCACAGGGACACTTGCCACATCTTGACACCAATTGTTTAATTTATTTTATTTAATGCAGGATACAGCGACCAGCAAAAAAATATATAAATTGTACCTTATTTTAAAGAGCTGCCAGATATGAGCAATGGTCTTTTTACACAACATAGGTCAAATACAATCAGCTTTCTCATCTGGAATGATTGAAGCTATTTAGTATTGTCCACATAGTATACTGACTGAAGTACCAACATTGGATTAGCAGTGTAAAGATTATATGTTTGAGCCGATCATGTGAACTAGTTGGTTCAGCCAGGTATGTGAATGGATTATTATAATGATTGGTGGCCTAATGCAAATCATGACTGATAAATACCTAAAGCAACATTGCTCAGAAGGAATACAATTGTACTGCACAATGTAAAACTCTGTCCAATGAGAATGCAGTTGGGAAAATGGGAATTGAATATGGTAGATTTCCCACTTATCCCACTGATCTTTGAGTAATTCAAAGCATGGATTCAAGACCAGGGCTTTTATCTACATAAGATTATTCAGAGAAAACGTAAGAACTGGACAACATCAGGAATTAAGCTCCCTCTGCTCCTCTTTAGAATTGAATCTCCTATTTTGTATTGCCTGTTCTTCCTACCAAAATGTAGGACTCACCCTTCTCCACATTGAAATTCATCTTCTGTCTGTCTGCTCACTACACCAACTTGTTTATATCGACCATCTTCCGGGGTGAGGTGAGAGCCCAGAACTCAGCCAACCTCAACAACCTTTTTGAATTTTCTAAGTCCAGCCACAAGCAAATACAAAAACAGAGTAGAAATAGGAAATGCCAGATGAGCAAGTAACATGTTTAATTTAGGGAAAACAACATCAACAGCGAATAGAATGTGGCCACCAGAAATCCAATCGTTTCAAGTTTTTAATAAAATATTCCCGGTCACTCAGAGAACGTTGCAGGAAGTGAGGGAGGAAATTGCAAGACCCCTTGTAGAAATATTTGCATCATCTACAATTACAAGTGAGGTGCCTGATAATTGGAGGGTGGCTAATGTTGTACCTTTGTTTAAGAAAGGTTGTAAGGAGAAACTGGGAGCTATAGACCTGTACATCTGACATCAGTTGTGGGTCAATTGTTGCAGGTAATTATAAATGATAGGATTTATGGACGTTTAGAGAGACAAAAATTGAATTGGAATAGTCAACATGATTTTGTGCAAGGAAAATCTTGTCTCACAAACCTGATTGGTTATTTTGAGGAAATTACCAAAATGATTGATGAGGGCAAAGCAGTCAACATTGTTCACTTGGATTTTAGTGAAGCTTTGGACAAGGTTCCACAACGTGAGCTAATTAGTAACGTTTGGTCACGTGATCCAGACTGAACTTGCCAATTGGATACAAAATTGGCTAAATGGCAAGAGACAGACAGTGGCTGTGGAGGGTTGCTTTCGGGACTGGAGGCCTGTCACCAGCATTGCTCCACGGGGATTGATTCTGGGCCTCGTTTTGTTTGTCATTTATATAAATGATTTGAATGAGAGTGTAGAAGACACTGTTAGCAAATTTGTGGATGACACCAAAATTGGTGGCATAGTAGACAGTGAAGGAGGTTTTCTAAGATTACAAAGGAATCTTCATTAAATGGGTCAATGAGCTGAAAAATGGCAGATGGAGTTCTATCTGGATAAATACAAGGCATTGCACTTTGGTATAATAAACAATGCAATTAATGGTGGGACCTTGGGTAGTGTTGTAGAACAGAAAGACTTAGGGTGCAAGGTCATAATTCTTTGAAGTTTGCATCATTTATAATCAAAGCGGTTAAAAAGGCATTTGGCACGCTTGCCTTCAAAGCTCAGTCCTTTGAGTATAGGAGTTGAGAAGTCATGTTGAGGTTGTACAGAACATTGGTGAGGCCTCTTCTGAAATATTGTGTCCAGTTCTGGTTTCTCAGTTATGGGAGAGATATTATCAAGCTGGAGAGGGTTCAGGAGAGTTTTACCAGGATGTTGCCAAATATGGAAGGTTTGAGTTATAAAGAAAGGCTGGATAGGCTGGGACTTTTTATCATTGGAGCACAGGAGGTTGAGAGGTGGCCTTATAGAAGTTTATAAAACAATGAGAGGTATAGATAGAGTTAATAACACTTGTCTTTTCCCGAGGATGGGGAATTTCAACTCTAGGGGGCATGTCTTTAAGGTGAGGGGAGAAAGATTTAAAAAAGACATAAGGGGCAGATATTTTATTCAGACGGTGATTCATGTGTGGAATGAACTTCCTGAGGGTGTCATGAATGTGGGTACAATTACAACATTTAAAATACATTTGGATAATACATGAATAGGAAAGGTTTGGAGGGATATGGGCCAGGAGTAGGCAGGTTGGACTGGTTTAGTTTGGGATCATGTTCGTCAGAGCATTGAGTATAGGAGTTGGGAAATCATGTTGCAGCTGTACAGGACATTGGTGAGGCCATTTTTGGAATATTGCGTGCAATTCTAGTCTCCCTCCTATCAGAAGGATATTCTGAAACTTGACAGGGCTCAGAAAAGATCTACAAGAATGTTGCCAAGATTGGAGGATTTGAGCTATAAGGAGAGGCTGAATAGGCTGGGGCTGTTTTCCCTGGAGCATCGGAGGCTGAGGGGTGACTTTATAGAAGTTTATAAAATCTTGAGGGGCATGGATAGGGTAAATAGACAAGGTCTTTTCCCTGGGGTGGGGGAGTCCAGAACTAAAATGCATAGATTTAGGGCAAGGGGAAAAATTTAAAAGGCCATTAAGAGGCAACGTTTTCACACAGAATGTGGTGCGTGTATAGAATAAGCAGCCAGAGGACGTGGTAGAGGCTGGTACAATTACAACATTCTGAAGGCATCTGGATGGATATATGATTAGGAAGGGCTTAGAGGGATATAGTTTCCAAGCTGTATGACTCTATGTATTTGATCTCCCAATGTAAGGACGCAATCATTTGCATGAGAATGAAGCCTATCAGCCTGGTCATTTTTCGTCCTCTGTTACTAACTTTTTTACTTCTGAAGCATATCTGAAACTTGTTGGATTGCATTGTGAATTTTTATTATGAAATTCAGAAGGGAAAAGAACAGCCGATGGAATTCTGTATTCAGATTTGTGCTGGGAAATGTGTACACGTTGGGTAAAGAATTTCTCTGTTAGCTGCGGACTGATATCAAGATGACACTAAATATGTTCAATTTCACTGTTATAATTACAATCACACTCTGTGATGCCACTATTATAGTTGAAGCTGTTTTAACTGGTTAATTCCTCACATGTTTTCTCTAGGTAACCTAGAGTTGGTATTTATAGCCTATTCCTAACAGCTTTTGAAAAGATGGCTAAATTTTATGCTAGTATGTTGGAGGTTGCAAATTCAATTCCCATAGTAGTTATTAAATCGAATTCAATCAATCTGGTAACTTTCTGCATAGCACCAGAGATAAAAAGTGTCCATGAAAATTGTGCTATTTTCATCAAAACCCTATTGATTCAATAAACCCATTCAGAGAAGGGAATTAGGTAGTGCTGTGCTGTTTGCCTACATGCGACTCCGGACCCACATTATATGATGGACTCAGAATGCTCTGAGAGCGAGGGCCATTGAACAATAAAGGTATTTTGATGAGGTCATCTATATCTTCATAACACACACAACAAAAAATGCTCAAATCACTGAATTACTATTGTAAATAGTTAGAGCTGCAGTTTCTGTGCTGATACAGTATTCATGCAATTCTATGTAAAGGCCAGCATCTTGTTCATAAAATATATCTAGTCCTGATGACTATCAGTCTTATACCTAGGGGGTCAGTTTACACTTGCATCATTGCCACTAATTGGTGCTAAAATAAATCTGCAATATGTTTTCAATAGGGTTACAGAACACAGCATACTGGATATCATTTCTGCCTTTTGATTTATTAATGGCCTTCATTCTTCAATGTTAGTTCACAGAACAATTTTGATACTGTTTTTTTCACATAGGTACAGCATATGATTCAGAACAGCTATTCCTAGATATTTAAAATACACCACATTTTCTGATTGATGAATTGGCGCAAGCTCTTCCATTAATAGATTGCTGTACAGATTTATGTTATCAGTTAAATGTATACAGGGAACATTCTGAGATGCATTGCACTCTTTAGTTGCCTAACTATGAATGATTAGAAAACTGACCCATTCACATAGGTGATACCATACCTGATGCTTTGATCATTCTTTAAAATATAATAACATCATAATATAATAAATTAAGAAAAATAGAAAACCAGTTGTGGCGAATGTCAGTTAAATTGAATGCTTCATTGTTTCAGAACAAAAGCATGTTTGACCATGTGACATATTATTACTCCTGCTAAAGTCGAGTCCTATGTGTCTGACCTAACCTTTTAATGTGTAGTATGTACATAATTTCTGTAAGGAGGACATTTGGAGATCACGTCACTGATAATATGGAAAATTATCTAGCAATATCCTATCCACAAAAAGCAGCATAAACTAACCTGGCTAATTGCTGCCAGTTGAGCCTCCCCTTGATGATCCATAAAGTGATGAAAGGTATCATTGATAGTGCTATCATGCAGCATGTACACAGAAATAACCTGCTCACTGATGCCAAATTTGGATTCTACCAGAGTCAACTGGCTGTTGGTGTCCTTACAGCCTTGATCCAAATATAGGCAAATGAGCTGACCTCAAAAAGGGAGGTAAGAGTACATATCCTTGACATCAAGGCAATACATAGCCAAGTTTGACATCAAGGAGCCTGAGCAAAATGAAGTCAATGGGAATTGTGGGAAACTCTCCATTGGTTGGAGTCATACAAAAAATTGTTGTTGGTCTTCTAGGCCAATCAGCTCAACTCCAGGACATTTCAGCAGGAATTCTGTAGGGGAGGTTCTGTCCTCGACACAACTGCCTTCAGCTGCTTCTGGAAGTGATCTCCCTCTATCATTATTTCAGAAATGGGCATGTTTGCTGATGATTGCAAAATGTTTAGTACAATTTGCAAACTCTCAGATACTGCAAGAGTCCATGTCCATATGCAAAACCTCAACAACATCCCAGTTTAGGGTGTAAAGTGGCAAGTAATATATGTGCCACACAAGTGCCAGGCAATGACCATTTCCAACTAAAGAATTTACAGTCTCTATTTGATGCTTAATAGTATTATGATCATGGAATTCCCCCACTATCAACGTCACATAGAATACCCCTGACTAGAAACTGAACTGAAAAAGCTTTGCTGCAAGACTAGATCAGAAACCAGGAAATCTGAGGCAAAGAACTTACCTCCTGACTCCCAATTACCTTTCCACTTGTACAAGACATAAATCAGGAGAGTGATAGAATATTCCCCACTTGTCTGGATGAGTGCAGCTTTAATCACATGCAAGAAACTCAGTATCATCCAAAACAAAGCAGATTTGTTTTGATTGATGCCCCAGTCATCAACTGAAACATTTACTCTCTTCACGGCTATACACCAAATGCATCACAGGAGCTTGCAATCATTCCAAGAAGAGCAAGTTCCAAAGTCAGCGTCTACCACCTCAAAGGTCAATGGCAGCAGAGGTATGGGAGCAGCACCACCTGAAAGACTCGCTGTAAGACCTAGACCATCAAGATTTGGAATGATTACACCATTCCTTCACCATCACTGATTCTATATCCTGGAAGTCAATGACTGTGGGCATACTTAGGACAGATAAACGGCAGTGCTACAGGAACATAGTTCACTTTTTAGGGATAATCATGGATGGGGCAACAAATGTAGGCTTAATCAATGGAATCCCATGAAATTGATTGCTGCTGACAAGATAGGTTAGTAGCAGCAGTTTTTTAAAGCTGTTATGAAGTTTAGGAAAAAAGCAAGAATAAATTATTAGCTTTCTCTCGTGTTATGTGTTCTGTGGAGCTTCCACCCTGACCTTAAGTTCTACTGAACCATCTCAGATACCTCCCTCCCCTTCCTGGATCTTTCTGTCTCTGTCTCCAGCGACCGACTCAACATAGACGTCTACTTCAAAGCCGCCGACTCTCACAGATACCTTAATTACACCTCCTCCCACCACCCCACCCCTGTAAAAACACAATCCCTTACTCCCAATTCTTCCATCTTTGCCATATCTGTCCCCAGGAAGAACAAATCCAGTCCTGGACATCCCAGATGGCCTCCTATTTCAAGGACCACAATTTCCCTTCTCACGTGATCAACCACGTCCTCCAGCGTAGCTGCTCCACTTCCTGCACCTCCACCCTTGAACCCCAGCCTTCCAACTGCAACAAGGATCAAATATCCTTGGTCCTCACCTTTCACCTCACTAATCTCCGGATATAGAGCATTGTCCACTGCCATTTCCACTACCTACAATCAAACCCTACCACCAGAGATATATTTCCCTCCCCATCCCCATCTGCATTCCAAAGAGACCATTCCGTCAATGACTCCCTTGTTGGGTCCAAGCTCCCCTCCCGACAGCTTCCCTTGCTGCTGCAGGAGGTGTAAAACCTGCACCCATATACCCAAGGCCCTAAAGGATCTTTTCACATCCGGCAGAAATCTTCCTGCACATCCAAACACCTCATCTACTGTAACAATTGCTCTTGATGTAGTCTCCTCTTTGTTGGGGAGACAGGACACCAACTCACAGAATGTTTCAGGGAACATCTCTGAGACACACGCACCAAACAACCCCATTGCCCTGTGGCCAACCACTTCAACTCCCCCTCCCACTCTCCCAAGGACATGCAAGTCCTGGGCCTACTTCACCCCCAAATCAAAGCCACTGGAGGAAGAACACTTCATCTTCTGCTTGGGACCCTCCAACCACCTGGCATCAACATCAACTTCACCAGTTTCCAAATCTCCCCTCTTCCCACTTCATCCCAGATCCAACTCTCCAACTCAGCACCACCCACTTGATCTGTCCTTCCTGTCCATCTTCCTTTCTACCTATCATCCTCCTCACTGACCTCTCACTATTACCTCCCTCTACTGCATCCATCTATCACCTTCCCAGCTACCCTCCCACCAGCCCCATCTGATCCCCCTATTTATCTCTCAGCCCCCTTCCCCCTCCACATTTCTGATGAAGGGCTAATGTCCAAAACATTGACTCTCCTGCTCTTCAAATGCTGCCTGAGCTTCTGTGCTTTTCCAGTGCCACACTTTTTGACTCTTACTCCTCCTTACTCATTGTTAGGCTTATGACCTACCTAGATGCACTTTGGAAAAAACAAAACAAAAAATCCTTTAAAGATTTTGCCACTGCATCGGTGTTTAAAGATTTGATGCTCAGTTTTCAAAATGTATACATTTCTGTAAAGCAAGAATATGCAAATAAAAAAGTTAGAGAGTCATGGCGACGCGGCAGATTAAAGATAGTAATAGATAACTAGAGGAGGTTTATAAAGTTGCCCATAATTGCTGTAAGCCTGAGGATTGGGAGAATTTGAGGATTGAGAAAGAAAAAGCAAATAGAATACAAATCTAACATAATAAAGTAAAACATAACCCAGGTTGCAAAGGTTTCCATGGATATTTAAAAACAAACCTGAGCAAAAATAATAGTGAGTCCACTATTGGCAGAGTCAGGATAATTTATAAAATGAAATGGACAAAGAACAGAGAGGCTAAATTATGTACTGTATGTCTGTCTTCATAGAGACACATGAAGTTATCTTTAAATAAAAACCAAGGGTCTAGTAAGCATATGGAGCTGAACGTAATTACTATTAATGAAAGGGAGTGATATTGGAGAAACAAATGGAACTGAAGGGATGAAATCCCAAGAGTGTTGTAAGAAGTGGTGACAGCAATGGATGCATCAATGACCAAGTTTCAAAATGGCATTCATTTTGCAATGATGCCTTCACATTGGAAGTTTGCAAAAGTTTAAGAAAGAAAGGAAAGAGAAATTGGAGAATTACAGATATTAGCCTGATACTAATAATCAAGAAAATATTAGAATCCATTTTAAAAGATATGATGACTGGATACTTCAAAAATAATTTTCTGTTTAGACAGTGTTAACAAGGCCAAATCATAAATGACAAAGTTGACTGAGTTCCTTGAGGACGTCACTACTAGTGTTGACAAGGGGGGAACCAATAGATATGGTAGATTTCAATTTTTGGAAGACTTCTGATTAAGTCCCACACAATGTTATTAAAGAAAATTGAAATGCATAAAATTAAGGGTAACATAAAAGCATGGATTGAGGACTGGTTAATGGATTGCAAGCAGAGAGTAGAAATAAATGGATCATTCTCAGGTTGGCAGGCTAGGACTCATGGGGTACCATAAGGATCACTGCCTGGGTTCAGTTTTCAGAATTTACATTAATAAGTTGGATGTGCAGAGAAAATGTAGCATTTTCCACATTTTTAGATGATTAAAAAAATGACAGAATTGAGTTGTGAGAAGGACATAAATGGCTTCAGCGAAATTTAGACAGATTGAATGAGTGGGCAAGAATATGACAGATGATGATCCAGGATGTCGGAGTAGGCTGTAGGAGTTGAATGGCCTACTCATGTTCTTATGTGCCCATGCTCCTAATTTCTCACTTTATGTGATGACTTTGATACTTCAGCCAATCGATCACAATTGTGGCAACTTGAAAACATAACTTTTTTAAATGCAAAAGTTGTGAAGTCTTAAAGCGGATGGATGTTTTAATTCAATGTTGATCTATTAAGACATTTAGCTTCCTAAACTTGACCAATAAGGCCTTATAAAATTCAAATCAGTTGA
Organism: Chiloscyllium plagiosum; assembly: GCF_037043375.1. Classification (NCBI taxonomy): domain Eukaryota; kingdom Metazoa; phylum Chordata; class Chondrichthyes; order Orectolobiformes; family Hemiscylliidae; genus Chiloscyllium; species Chiloscyllium plagiosum. The sequence goes on from NW_028270152.1 coordinate 65,246,065, forward strand.
TTATTTATATGTAACATATAAAAAGAAAAATACAGGTAGACAATCCTTTATGCGAAATTCCAAAATCCGAAAAGGTCCGATATCCAAAGTGTTTTTTTGTGAAGTGTTTTTCTCCATAACAAGGTTGTTTGACATGCAATCAGTTAGCCCAACTCCACCCCCACTTGACCTGTATCTTTAAGGAAGTACAGACATCACTAATATGACCAGCATTTGTTGAACATCCATGAATGTTATCAGTGGAGAGCTAACTTATTAGAGTCATTGAGTCGGAGAGATGTACCGCACGGAAACAGACCCTTCGGTCTAACTTGCCCATGCCAACCAGATATCCCAACCCAATCTAATCCCATCTGTCAGCACCCTGCCCATATCTCTCCAAAACCTGCCTATTCAAATACCCAACCAGATGCCTTTTAAATGTTGCAATTGTACTCATCTCCGCCACTTCCTCTGGCAGCTCATTCCATACATGTACCACTCTCTGTGTGAAAAAGTTGCCCCTTAGGTCTTTTTTATATCTTTCCCCTTTCATCCTAAACCTATGCCCTCTAGTTCTGGACCCCCCACCCCAGGGAAGAGACTTTGTCTATTTATCCTATCCATGCCCCTCGTGATTTTATAAATCTTTATAACATCACCCCTCAGCCTCTAACAGCCTCAGCCTATTTAACCTCTCCCTATAGCTCAAATCCTCCAACCCTGGCAACATCCCTGTAAATCTTTTCTGAACCCTTTAGAGTTTCACAACATCTTTCCAATAGGAAAGAGAACAAAATTGCATGCAATATTCCAAAAGTGGCCTAACCAATGTCCTATACAAGCGCAACATGACCTCCCAACTCCTGTACTCAATACTCTGACCAATAAAGGAAAGCATACCAAATGCCTTCTTCACTATCCTATCTACCTGTGACTCCACTTTCAAGGAGCTATGAACCTGCACTCCAAGGTCTCTTCGTTCAGCAACACTCCCTAGGACCTTACCATTAAGTATATAAATCCTGCTAGGATTTGCTTTCCCAAAATGCAGCATTTTATATTTATCTAAATTAAACTCCATCTGCCACTTCTCAGTCCATTTGGCCCATCTGATCAAGATCCCATTGTAATTTGAGGTAACCTTCTTCACTGTCCACTACACCTCTTAGTTTGGTGTCATCTGCAAACTTACTAACTATACCTCCTATGCTCACACCCAAATCATTTATATAAATGATGAAAAGTAGTAGACCCAGCACTGATCCTTGTGGCACTCCACTGGGTCACAGACCTCCAGTCTGAAAAACAACTATCCATCACCACCCTCTGTCTTCTACCTTTGAGGCAGTTCTGTTTCCAAATGACTGGTTCTCTTTGTATTCCATGAGATCTAACCTTGCTAATCAATCTCCCAAGGTGAACCTCGTCAAATGCCTTACTGAAGTCCGTATAGATCACATCCACCACTCTGCCCTCAACAATCCTCTTTGCTACTATTTCAAAAAACTCAATCAAGTTTATGAGACATGATTTCCCAAGCATGAAGGAGAAAGTGAGGACTGCAGATGCTGGAGATCAGAGCTGAAATGTGTTGCTGGAAAAGCACAGCAGGTCAGGCAGCATCCAAGGAGCAGGAGAATCGACGTTTTGGGCATGACCCCTTCTTCAGGATTCCTGAAAAAGGGTTCATGCCTGAAACGTTGATTCTCCTGCTCCTTGGATGCTGCCTGACCTGCTGCGCTTTTCCAGCAACACATTTTCAGTTCCCAAGCATGAAGCCATGTTGACTATTCCTAATAAGTCCTTGCCTTTCCTCATATATTTACATCCTGTCCCTCACGATTCCCTCCAACAACTTGCCCACCACTGATGTCAGGCTCACTGGTCTGTAGTTCCCTGCTTGTCCTTACCACCCTTCTTAAACAGTAGCACCACGTTAGCCAACCTCCAGTCTTCCAGAACCTCGTTTGTAACTATCGATGATACAAATATCTCAGCAAGGGGTCCAGCAATCACTTCCTTAGCTTCCCACAGAGTTCTAGGATATACCTGATCAGGTCCTGGGGATTTATCCACTTTTATGAGTTTCAAAACATCCAGCACTTCTTCCTCTGTATTATGGACATTTTGCAAGATGTCACCATCTCCTTCCCTACATTCTATATCTTCCATTCCTTTTCCACAGTAAATACTGATGCAAAATACTCATTTAGTATCTCCCCATCTCCTGCAGCTCCGCACAAATGCTGCCTTGCTGTTCTTTGAGGGGCCCTATTCTATCCCTAGTTATCCTTTTGTCCTTAACCTATTTGTAAAACCCCTTTAGATTCTCCTTAACTGTTCTGGCCAAAGCTATCTCCTGTCCCCTTTTTATCCTCCTGATTTCCCTCTTAAGTATACTCCTTTTACCTTTATACTCTTCTAAGGATTAATTCAATCTATCTTGTCAATACCTGACATATGCTTCCTTCTTTTTTTTAACCAAGCCCTCAATTTCTTTAGTCATCCAGCATTCCCTACACCTACCAGCCTTTCCTTTCACCCTAACAGGAACATACTGTCTCATTATCTCATTTCCGAAGGCTTCCCATGTTCCAGTCGTCCCTTTACCTGCAAATATCTGCCTTCAATCAGCTTTTGAAAGTTCTTGCCTAATACCATCGACATTAGCCTCCCTCCAATTTGGAACTTCAACTTTTAGATCCGGTATATCCTTTTCCATCACTATTTTAAAACTAATGGAATTATGGTCGCTGGCCCCAGTTTTTCTTTGGCACAGTGACTATGGCAAGTAACTAAACAGAACTTCAAAATCTGTTCAAAATAAAAGCAAATTACTGAGGATGCTGGAATCGGAAACCAAAAGAGAAAATGCTGGAAAATCTCAGCAGGTCTGGCAGCATCTATAAGGAGAGAAAAGAGCTGATGTTTCGAGTCTAACTGACCCTTTGTCAAAGCTAGCTTTGACAAAGGGTCAGTTAGACTCGAAACGTCAGCTTTTTTCTCTCCCTACAGATGCTGCCAGACCTGCTGAGATTTTCCAGCATTTTCTCTTTTGGTTTCAAGATCTGGTCCTACGTTTTTCCTGTCTTTGAACTTCTTGGCCAAGGTGCTGATAATTACGTGAAACCAAATAATAAATGAATTTGGGGAGAAAAGGAACTTGAAATAGAGCAACTGGAATCAGGTTGGATAATCAGTTGTGTGAAAGTTGATAAAGAAGGGTTGCCGGACCCAGAACATTAACTCTGATTTCTCTTGACAGGTGCTGCCAGAACTGCTGAGCTTTTCCAGCAACTTCTGTTTTTGTTGTGTGTGCAAAATCCGTGTTTTGGGATATACAATAAAAAATAAGCAGGGTGTTCTTCAGCTCTCAAAAAAACGTGATTGTTTCTTCAACTCTCTTCCGAAGGGGTTAGGTATTTTGTTGTTGTGAAATCAGATTACTTAGCAGTTAGCTTAAATTGATAGTTGGGCATTATACACTTTACCTTGACCTACCTGGACACTGAGAAATGGGACTAGAGTATCTCAGACTATGGGTGATTGCATATACACTGACATTGCTTGATCCTTATCTGTTCATAAGACTTCTCAGTTTCTAATCTACTACAACACACCTTCATTTATATCACTTCACAGGTGGTTATCAAATACAGCTTTCCAATGCACTAAGAACTCTGTTTTCACTTGTTTATTCAAAGCTCATTTTTTTCCCTTTTCCTGAAATCTATCATGTCATCAGTTATATCATCATGGTTCACATCATTGTCATTACAGCACATTATGTTTCACAGGCAAATGAACTATTAATCAACTCTTGGGTTCAGAGTCAAAAATTATTCTGATGAATTACCCCAATCAATAATGTCAGATTTTGTTTTGGCTGCTTGTTAAAACTGATTAATGTTTTGCACTGAAATTTATAAATGTACATACGAACAAAGGGACAGAAATAGGCCATGCAGCGCCTCAAGCTTGCTCCTCCATTTAACAAGGTCATTGCGGATCTGAGCAAAATCTCAAATTTACACTCTCTCCTACGACGATAACCTTTCACCCCTCAATTTCCAAGGATCCACTGACCTCTGTCTTATAAATAATAAAAGTCTCTGCTTCCACACTGCTTTTTCATGAATAAAGGTTCACAGCCTCATGACCCTTTGTGAGAAAAGGTTTTCACTTGGTTTCTGTTTTAAATGAGTGACCATTGTTTTAAAATAGCGATCCCTAGTACCTTATAATTACATTGTTGATTGTTCAAGCTGCTCACTCCTTCCCCAACTAAAATACTTCATACATACCTGAAGGAGATAAAAGAAAGGGTTCTTCTGGTGTTCTTTAATTCTTACTGAATATTGATGAGCAATTCAATCAAAAGAGCTCATTGACTGATTATAGTGCAAGTTTCAAGTTCAAGGACATCACTTGCATGATTTTTTTCAGGGAACACTGTAGTGATTGCAATGAGGTCAGCCAGGTGGATCTCATAAACTATGAGCTCCCTGATTGGAGCTGTTAACCTGGTCCAATCAGGGGGCCCTGGCTGACAGATAAGACAGGAGTGTCAGAGGTTCTGTTTACTGTGAAGGCTGGCTCTGAGGGAGCTGGATCAGTGTTAAGAATGCTGCATGTCTAAATAAAGGGTGATTGGTGGTGGGATAACTGCCTCCGTGGAATTACTTCAAGCACAAGATGACAACATTCTTACTTTACTTCCTTATGTTGATTAAAACTGCAGGGGAAAGCTATGATAAGCATTATGTTGCAAATCAGATTTGTTTTTGAGTTGAATATTACTCTGTTTCTCAAAATTTTTTATAATTTTGTCAATAGTTTCAGTTGTTTACTTTCATTTGTTGAATCTCTGCTTGAATGAGATATATTCATCTGCCTGACATGAATGTGTAAGTGAACCATGTTTAAGCCATCAATGTGGGATGAGTTTCTATTTCCATCTGAACAAGCAGATTAGGCCTGCAGTTAAGTTTTACCACAACAAGGGCTCTTTCCAATAAGCTTCCATGGCTCATTTGAAAAGTCACATTTTGAAATGTTCCAAAGTTGACATTTCCCACTATTGAGCTCGTTGGGTTCGATAAAACAGAAAAGGAGCATGGTATTTGTGGATAGAAGGATTTTGCTAATGATCCTTTTCCCATGGTTGGGTCAAACAGGCATATTTACGTTAACAGAGAAGTAAGCACTTGTGAGTCTTAACAAGAGGCTCTCGTCTTAATAAGATGTAGTTTTGCAAGATCATAATTGTAGGTGGCACAGTGACTCCGTTTTTAACACTGCTACCTCACAGCACCAGGGACCCGGGTTCACTTCCAGCTTCAGGCCACTGTCTGTGTGGAGTTTGCATGTCTGCATGGGTTTCCTCCTGGTGCTCCAGTTTTCTCCCACAATCCAAAGTTGTGCAGGTCAGGTGAATTGGCCATGCTAAGTTGCCTATAGTGTTCAGGGATGTGTAGGTTAGCTGCATTAGCCGAAGCAAATATAGGGTAGGGGAATGGGTCTGGGTGGGTTACTGTTTGTAGAGTTAGTGTGGAATTGTTGGGTCTAATGGCTTGTTTCCACTCTGTAGGATTCTATAATTTAAAAATAAATAGGCACAAATTGTGCTTGTTAATTTGGTAATGTTACTAAGACTGAATTGTCATATACATCCCCTTTGATGTTCAGAGCTAGTCTCCTGATTTCCCTGCTCAAGTCTGTATGACACTATCAGATTGGGCAGAGCTTAATGGTGTCTCTAACTTGTCTCTTTCATGGCAATTACTATGTTCAATAAGAAGGATGTTCATAAACACTGATCTTTATGCTGTACAGTTTTTATAACTCAACATAAATTTCATGGTGATTAGTCAGCCTGTTGAACTTATTATTGTTGTAAATTCATTCACAGATGTTGCTTAAAAGATGACCATTGTTGTTGATCCTTAACTGCCTTTGACCTGAATGGCTTGCTACACTATTGTTGAGCAATGAGCAATTAGCCACATGGCTGTGTCTATGGAATCGAACATAGGCCATACCTGTAAGTGTTTTTTTATTCATTCATGGGATGTGGGCATCACTGGCTGGCCAGCATATCTTACCTGTCCCTAGTTGCCACCTTCAGAAGCTGATGGTGAGCTGACTTCTTGAAATGTTGCAGCCCACATGCTGTGGGTTGACCAAAGGGAGGGAATTCCAGGATTTTGACCCAGCGACAGTAAAGGTACACTGATACATTTACAGATCAGGATAGTGAGTGGCTTGGAAGGGAACTTACAGGCAGTGGTGTTCCCTTGTATCTTGTTGTCCTTGTCATTCGAGTTGGAAGTGGTCATGGGTTTGGAAATCGCTGTCTAAGAAACAATGGTGAATTTCTGCAGTGCATCTTATAGATAGTACACACTACTGCTACTGAGCATGGGTGGTGGAGAGAGTGAATGTTTATAGATGTGGTGCCAATCAAGTAGGCTGCTTTGTCCTGGATAGTGTCAAGCTTCTTGAGCATTATTGCAGATGCACCCATCCAGGCAAGTTAGGGGATTCCATTCCATCTGACTTGTCCCCTATAGATTGTGGACTGGCTTTGGGGAGTCAAGAGATGAGTTACTAGCCACAGTATTCCTAGTCTCTGACCTGCTCTTGCAGCTATTGTGTTCATGCTGTATGTCCAGTTGAGTTTCTGGTCAATGGTAACCCATAGTATGTTGATAGTGGGGGATTCAGTGATAGCAACACCATTGAATGTCAAGAGGCGATGATGAGATTGTCTCTTGTTGGAGATGATCATTGCCTGGCATTTGTGTGGTGAGTGGATATTGTCCAGATTTTGTTGAATTTGAACATAGACTCCTTCAGCTTCAGAGGAGTCACAAATGGTGTTGATAAGGTCATGGATGAAGCAGTTGATGTTGGTTGCACCTCAGACACTACCCCGAGGAACTCCTACAGAGATGCCCTGCAGCTGAGATGATTGGCTTCCAGCAACCACAACCATCTTCCAAAATGCTAGGTAAAGCTCACACTAATGGAGAGGTTGCCCCCATGAATTTCATTGATTCCAGTTTTGCTAGGTATTGAGGAGAGATGTCAAAGAGCAGTCTCGAGTTCTGTGTTCAGAAGAACAATCGATTTTTAGTTCAGCTCTTTACCACATGTGTAGGAGATGACTGAGACAGTTCTGAATCTGGCTTTCACATGGAACCCAGTCGCCCTCTCAAATCCAGCTCAGATTGAAAGAAAGGTCAATGACGTTCTGATTTCCCCAGTGAGCTACAGCATTTTTATACATTTCGAGTTACAATGATGGCATGTAACACTGGCATTGCTCTTTCCCCCTTAATCTATAATCTAATCCTATGAAACACCTGATCAATGATGGATACCTCTATGACAGCCTTAGGTTCACCCTGACCTCATGGTGTTTGCCAGACATTGTAATCACCAGGCTTTGGGATCTTACAATGTATCCCATTAATACACATTCCAAAGTTAATGGTTATATGCCTATGGACATTTCCAAGGCTTGTGTATGTCTAAGGACAGCTCAAATTCTGTTATTTATTGTATTCATTGCTATCCCTAATGAATTCTGTTACTCATCTTATATTTCCTGCTGCCCTAATCATAGGAGATACAAAAGGATGTTAGAACTTTTGATTTGCTGTAAAATTCATAATTTTTCTTGTAATATAAAGTTAGTTATATGTAAAGTTTTATGGTTACACCTACTGTTAGCGCTCTTCAGCTAATGAGTTGTGAGCAGTTCCTACCCTACCTGACCTTGGAGGCTCAGTTAGACACTGCCATTCTATCTTTCAACTGCATTATAACTCATTCGAATCACATACTATCTTCTGAGATTAAATTTACTGCCCCTAGTCTGACTCTTTTATCTAATAAGAAAACATCTTTTTCATTAATAAGACTAACTCAATCAGTTACACAACTTAATGAACTTGTCTGATCTCCTATGTTTCTACAAGACACAATCCCACCCTGATCATTTGGCTCTTTTTTTGGGGATCCGACTTTTCTTTTTAATGCTTGCTACAAACTTCAGGCTCTCTGTTCTCAGATATTTCTTACCAAACTGTCTCTTTCAGGCATCTGCAGCTGTTGTTATTACAAAACTCCCTGGGTATTAATTTGTGAGATTCTTTGTTCAACGTAAACCCTGTCACTTCGCAAAGCTACCATTGTGGTAACTTTTGACCTCACTTTAATGCTGGATCAGGCAAGGTAATTCTGTTACTGCAGCCATATTTATGCCAATGGGCAACAATATTGTACCACCTCTGACCAGGGGCTGCCCAACACGAGGGTTCTTTGATGCCACACTCAGTGAAATATGACCTTGATGTCAAGGCCTATCATTCTCATCTCATCTCTGGAATTCATCTCTGTTGCCCATGTTTAAACCAAGGCTGTAAATAGGTCAGGAGCTGAGTGGCCATTTTGGAATACAAACTGGGGATGTCACTGAGCAGGTTATTGCTGAACAGGTGCTGCTTGACAGCACTGTTAATATCACCTTCCATCACTTTGCAGATGGTCAGGAGTAGACTGATGGGGCAGCAATTGGCTGGGTTGGATTTGTCTTGCCTTTAGTGTACAGGACCTGGGCAATTTTCCACATTTTTGGGTAGATGCTAGATTGCAACTGGCCATGCCGTACTGGAACAGTTTGGCTAGGCGAGCGGCAAGTTTTGGAGCACAAGTCTTCCCACGTGGTTGAAGATGCCCTCCAACGCATCTCGTCCATATCCCGCCCTCACCCCTCCAACCATAACAAGGACAGAATCCCCCTGGTGCTCACCCTACCAACCTTCGCATAAACCACATCATCCGTCGACATTTCTGCCACCTCCAAACGCACCCCGCCACCAGGGATATATTTCCCTCCCCACCCCTTTCCGCCTTCCGCAAAGACCGTTCCCTCCATGACTACCTGGTCAGGTCCATGCCCCCCCAACAACCCACCCTCCCTTCCTGGCACCTTCCCCTGCCACCACAGGAATTGCAAAACCTGTGCCCACACCTCCTCCCTCACCTCCATCCAAGGCCCCAAAGGGGCCTTCCACATCCATCAAAGTTTTACCTGCACATCCACCAATATCATTTATTGTATCCGTTGCTCCTGCTGCAATCTCCTCTACATTGGGGAGACTGGACGCCTTCTCGCAGAGCACTTTAGGGAACATCTCCGGGACACCCACACCAATCAACTCCACCGCCCTGTGGCCCAACATTTCAACTCCCCCTCCCACTCAGCCAAGGACATGCAGGTCCTGGGTCTCCTCCACCACCGCTCCCTCACCACTCGAGGCCTGGAGGAAGAACATCTCATCTTCCACCTCGGAACACTTCAACCCCAGGGCATCAATGTGGACTTCACCAGTTTCCTCATTTCCCCTTCCCCCACCTCACCCCAGTTCCAACATTCCAGCTCAGCACCGTCCCCATGACATGTCCTACCTGCCAATCTCCCTTCCCACCTATCCGCTCCACCCTCCTCTCTGACCTACCACCTCCATCCCCACCCCCATTCACCTATTGTACTCTATGCTACTTTCTCCCCACCCCCACCCCCCTCTCATTTATCTCTCCACTCTGCAGGCACCCTGCCTCTATTCCTGATGAAGGGCTTTTACCTGAAACATCGATTTTCCTGCTCCTTGGATGCTGCCTGACCTGCTGTGCTTTTCCAGCACCACTCTGATCTAGACTCTTCAATAATATCGCTGACATGTTATCAGGGCCCATAAAACTGTTTCTTAATATCATGTGGAGGAAATCAAATTGGCTGAGGACTGGTATCTGTAATGCTGCAGACCTCTGGAGGAAGTTGAGATGGATTGTCCACTCAGCACTTCTGGCTGAAGATTACTGAGAATGCTTTAGCCTTATCTTTTGCACTTGTATGTTTGGTTCTTCCATCATTGAGGACGAAGATATTTGTGGAGCCTCCTCTTCCGCCAGTGAGTTGTTGAATTGTCCATCACCTTTCACAACTAGCTGCAGCAGGCCTACAGAGTTTAGATCTGATCCATTGGTTGTGGGTCACTTAGCTGATTAGATTAGATTAGATTCCCTACAGTATGGAAACAAAACCTTTGACCCAACAAGTCCACACCAACCCCCTGAAGAGTAACCCATCCAGACCCATTCCCCTACCCTCTATTTATCCATGATTAATGCACCTAAGCTCTGTCTATCTCTGTCTGTTCGTGACGTAGATGGGATATCACAACAGTCAATGTTAGCTTTACATTCCAGTTCAATTTCACCGAATTTAAAATCCATCATCCACTAGGCTGGGTATTGCACTCATGCCCTGAGAGTATTAGAATGGGTTCAGGGTTATTAGACTACATAACACAAATATGTCTCATTAAAAAATGTGGACCAAAGGTATTGATTCAGACTTGTATATAAAGGCACCAAGTTCTTTTTGACAATACTGAAATGCACAAAATAGAAAAATCATGTCACTCACTTGGACTGTGGCTGCGAACTGGAAGGCTTAGTGTTGGCAGAAAGGTTCAATTCAATTGTAAGTCTCACACCTTTCAGATATTTGTGCTTGCAATTTGTATAATAACTACAGACATATAAATGGACATCTTTAAAGTTCCCACTAGCATTCTAAAACAGCAGCTTTGGCATCTGGTTTCAGCAGTGTTGTGGATATCAATAATAAAAGAACAAAGTAAGTTGTTCCACCTATTCATTCATCTATAGGGAAAGCAAGCAGTTTTAAAAAAAAAGTATTTGGAGTTAATTTATTGAGGACATCAACAAATAATCATGGCTCACACTTCGGTTTGGAATGGTATGGTCAAAGGTGCTTCATTTGAGTGGAGATCTCAGCTGAATTTTACCATCTCGCTGACGTCCTGAAGCCAGGAGGAAGTGAGGACTGCAGATGCTGGAGATCAGAGTTGAGAGTGTAGTGCTGGAAAAGCACAACCGGTCAGGCAGCATCCCAGAAGTAGGAGAATCGATGTTTCGGGCAAAAGCCCTCCAACAGGAATGAGGCTTGTGGGTTGGGGCTGTGAGATAAATGAGAGGGGGGTGAGCTTTGGAGTAAGGTAGCTGAGGGAGCGATAGGTGGATGAAGGCGAGGGAGAAGGTGATAGGTCAGAGGGGGAGTGATGGACAGGTCCGGAGGGTGGTGCCAAGTTGAAGGTTTGGGACTGGTATAATGTAGGGGAGGGGAAATGAGGAAGCTGTTGAAATCTACATTTATCTTGAGTGGTTGCAGGGTCCAAAGGCGTAATGTGAGGTGTTCTTCCTCCATGCGTCGGGTGGTAGCAGTTTGGTGGTGGAGGAGGCCCAGAACCTGCATGTCCTTGACGGAGTGGGAGGGGGAGCTGAAGTGTTCAGCCATGGGGTGGTGGGGTCGGTGGGTGCAGGTGTCCCAGAGATGTTCTCTGAAATGATCTTCAAGAAGGCGTCCTGTCTCCCCAATGTAGTGGAGAGCACATCGGGTGCAACGAATGCAGTAGATGACATTGGTAGAGTACAGGTAAATTTCTAACGGATGTGGAAGGATCCCTTGGGGCCTTGAACGGAGGTGAAGGGAGTGGTGTGGGTGCAGGTTTTACACTTCCTGCGATGGCAGGGAAAGATGCCAAGAGTGGGGTGTGGGCTGGTGGGGAGTGTGGACCTAACGAGGGAGTTGTGGAGGGAATGGTCTTTTCAGAACACTGATAGGGGTGGGAGGGAAATATATCTCTGGTGGTGGGGTCAGTTTGGAGGTGGTAGACATGGCGGAGGATGATGCGATGCATGCGGAGGCTGGTGGGTGGAAGGTCAGGACCAGGGGTTTCTATCCTTGGTGCATTGGGAGGGGTGGGGTTCAAGGGTGGTGGTGCATGAAGTAGAGGAAATGTGCTGGAGGGTATCATCAACCACATGGGAAGGGAAGTTCATGGAAGAAGGAGGCTTTCTGGGACTTTCTGGGAATAAATTGTGGCATTTTTACAGGAGGTACGGTGGAAGGAGGTATAGTCTAGGTAGCTGTGGGTGTCAGGGGTTTGTAGTAGATGTCCACGGTTAGTCAGTCGCCAGTGATGGTGATGGAGAGGTCCAGGAATGAGATGGAGCTTTCCGAGATGGTCCAGGTGAATTTGAGAATCCCATCTCCAAGAGCTGGCAGCAACCAACATTAAGGTTAAGGGGGTGGGTTGAAAGTACATCACTGCCTGGGTGCCTTCAAAGAGTGGTCATTGAAATCTCCTGACATCAGGACCTGGCAGAGAGATGCTGGTAACTAGAGGTGGACCTCTGAGGGCATGCATTGCATTGCCATTGGTACAGCGATGACCACCAGGAAGATTGTAAATGAGTCACAGAGAGGCCAAAAAAGGACCTCCCTCCTGTTCCCTGTCTCCTCTCCCCTTTCATCCCCATTTGCCCCTTGAGGTAAATGTAAATAATCCCACCTAACTATTCAATGAAGAACAATAGAGTTCTCCAAATGGCTTGGTTAGCAATTATTCATCAACCAGCAATAGCAAATAGATTTATTGCTATCTGACTTCCAGGCTTTTTTTATTACTCATTCATGGGATGTGAGTGTCAGTGGCTGAACTAACATTTATTTATGAGAAAGTGGTCACAGTCCATTTACTGCAGGTAGACACACAATGCAATTACAGAGGGAGTTCCACCACTTTGTACAAGTGACAGAGAAGAAATATTTCGAAGTCAGGATGATGAGTGGCTTGGAGGGGAACTTGTAGGTGGCGATGTTCCGATGTATCTGCTGTCCTTGTCCTTCCAGATGGTAGTGACCATGGGTTTGGAATATGCTTCTAAGGAGACTAGGTGAACATCTGCAGTGAATCTTCTAGTAGTACACACTGCTGCCTCTGAGCATCAGAAACGGAGGGAATAGCTGTTTGTAGATATGGTGCCAGCAGGCTGCTTTGTCCTGGATAGTGTCAAGCTTCATGAGTGTTGTTGGAGCAGCACCTATCCAGGCAAGTGAGGAGTATTCCATTCACAATCCTGAATTTACTAATATAACCAACATGGATAACACCTGACCATGAAAGGCCACTTCTGATCTATAATAAAGAACCTATAGAAATGCAAGAACTTTCCTCGTATTGCATTCAGTCAATCATACTTCATATCACTTAGATATTTGATGTCACATTTCACAATCTTCTCACCTAATGAGTCACAGTGGGTCCAGGAGAGCAGACAGTAGCACAACTACACTGGAGCCTCGACTAGGACTCAAATCCTCTATCCAGGCACATCGTTGATATATTTAGAACTCATCTTTCACACAAAATAATTTTATAACTGTAGAATACCAGTAAATGTTTCTCCATCGTTAAAATTAATTTATACATCAGCGCACAGTTTGAGAGTAAAACTCTTCATCAGTAGCAAGCAGCACACACCCACACTTGGCAATTTAATTTTAATGATGCAAATGTCTTACAAATACTTCTACCGTTGTAAAACCATAGAGTGTGTGAAATGCATGTGGGTGTCAGCCTCAATTGAATAGAAGTAATTCTTCCTCTTAGACAGAAGATAATGGACTCAAATCTAACTCCAAAAACTCAGGGGCAATATCCAGGCTAATATTCAGCTTCTGTACATAAAACATGCTAATCAGAGAGCAGAAGACTCCCGCTTGTCCCGTGAAATATTTAGCCGATGTTTATTCTCAACATAAGCGGATTGAACCAGAATTCTGACTGGTTTCTCAAGGCACACTCAACAGACGCAATTTGTCTGCAGCAACTTGCTAGCTGTAGAGGAATTGAAGGTCCCTACAATTTGTAATTTGATCCAGAAATGATGAGGAAGTGCTGGTCCCCAGAATGCACAGAGCTGCTGTGAATGCACATTATGACTAAAGAAGGTAGATTAGATTAGATTAGATTAGATTACAGTGTGGAAACAGGCCCTTCGGCCCAACAAGTCCACACCGACCCGCCGAAGCGAAACCCACCCATACCCCTACATTTACCCCTTACCTAACACTATGGGCAATTTAGTATGGCCAATTCACCTGACCCTGCACATCTTTGGACTGTGGGAGGAAACCGGAGCACCCGGAGGAAACCCACGCAGACACGGGGAGAACGTGCAAACTCCACACAGTCAGTCGCCTGAGGCGGGAATTGAACCCGGGTCTCTGGCGCTGTGAGGCAGCAGTGCTAACCACTGTGCCACCGTGCCGCCCACAAAGGTACTAATCACATGGCAATGATGACATTGCTGAATGTACAAAGTCAAATTGTAGTTAGCTTTGTGAAGGTCCCCTTACCTAGAGTTTTGCAATTATAAGGAGAGTTGGCTGGGTTTGGTAAAATGTACTCCATCTAACTAGTTGATTTTATTCTGTTTGTGAAACATGGGCATCATTTGTCACCATCTTTAATCACCCTTGCATTGAGTTCTGGATGTAGGTTTGCTCGCTGAGCTGGAAGGTTCATTTCCAAATGTTTCATCACCCTAGCACCCAGAGGCCCACTGAAGATGTTACCTAGTAGGATGACGAAATTCTGGAAATGAACTTGTCAGCTCAGCGAGTGAACCTACATCCAGAACCTAAGCTACAAATCTTCTCAAAACTCGCTTGAATTGAGTGGTTTGCTGGGGCCATTTCAGAGGGTAGTCAGGAGTCAAAAACATTGCTGTGGTTCGAGAGACCAGAAAAGTAACGATGGCAGATTTTTCTCCCTGAAGGACATTAGGCAACGAAGCAGGTCTTTATAACACTCAATGATCATTTCATGGTTACCATTACTGATGCTAGCTTTCAATTCCAGATTTTATTAACCAATTTTAAATTTCACCAAATGCTGTTGGGGGATTTGTACCACATCCTCAGTGTATTAGCTAGTCTCTGTATTATTTGTCCAAAGATATTCCCATTATACCACTATCTCCCCATAACACCTGCTTTCAGAGAGCAGTGCACTTTGAAGTAGCCATCCAGGATATCTTGGGATGTGGGTGTCAGCACATAAGCGATTGCTGCTTGTTCCTCAACATTAATTAAGTTTCTTCAACTCTTGTAATATAACACTCCATTATTTACATCTGTACAGAGAAGGTTCTCAATTACAGTTCTCCAGTGTGTGGACTCTCTCTTCACATGCTCATACTAGACTGGTATCTTCTTGCGTATGGATATCAGACTCATTGATCAGTTACATCATTGTGCTTTACATGAATCTCATTATAACACTCTCAAGATTGAAGCTTTAGGCAGAAGCATTTATTTTTATTCAGTAAGGTGCTGCATCCATGGCAGTGAATGGCCCTTCTACTCTGGGCACACATGGGAATGGCTTAGCCTGGGCACCTTTACATCTAAGAAACAATTCCTTCTGCTTCTCAGCCTGCGGGAGAGATTTTGTTGAGTCTGATGTCCTGTGCAAGATACATCCATACTGAGGAAAAGCCCTTTTCTTGCAAGGGATGTGGCAAATGGGCCCTGTACTCCATCTATAGGACAATCCACCATGGCATGCACCCAGGGACAATCTCTCACTGTTATGAATCTAGTAATGATTATGAAACCATTGTTGAGGGAATAGTCTTTAAATAAAAGGCAAGCCCTTGAGACTTACCTGAAGAGGAGTCTTTTTTGGGGTGACTCAGTGGCTCCATGATTAGCACTGCTGCCTCACAGTGCCAGGGACCCACGTTCAAATCCACCCTCAGGTCACCGCCTGTGTGGAGTTTGCACATTCTCCCTGTGCCTGCGTGGGTTTCTTCTGGGTGCTCCGGTTTCCTCCCACAGTCCAAAGACATGCAGGTTAGATGGATTAGCCATGATAAATTGCCCATATTGTCCAGTGATGTTTAGCTAGATAGTCATGATGTGGAGGAGCCGGTGTTGGACTGGGGTGTACAAAGTTAAAAATCACACAACACCAGTGTGGAGGGTAGAGTGGTGGATCGAGGTGGGATAGTCTTCAGAGGGTCAGTGTGGACTCAAGGGGCCAAGTGGCCTGTTTCCACACTGTAGGGATTACTTTGATTTCTGAGGCCTTCAGGATCCTGAGCAGGCACCAAAATGATTGGGGTTGGGGGGAGGTGGAGAGGTCCACACTGGACAACAACCTTGGACAAGTCCTTCATCCACTCAGATAATATCGAGCCTCAGCCAGGGGCTCAAGGGAAAGACGCCATTTTGCTGCAAGGAGTCTTTCAAATGCTTCCTACCTTCAACATTGTGGCTGTGCAACAGCAATGCATGCAGTCACTCTGGCTGACAACACAAACCTCCAGGCTGGGCAAGGCAACATGTCTCGGCAGAACCCAATAACACTCCATAGCGACTCGGTGGATGTATCACTGAAGGCACCCACTACAGCAGCCTGAATTTTCAGGCAGCCACTATGGGAGCTAGACCTCATATGTTTTGCAAGGAAGCATATTGCAATTTTTAACTGTCAAGCAATACCATTAAAACAGATGATCTGATGATTATCACATTGGTGTGTTTGTTGGACTTTGTGGCACAAATTAGCCGTGTTATTGTTTGTTACATTAAAAGAATGCTTACATTTCAGAACTGCTTCTTTGTCTATTAAGTGATTCGGAATATCCTGACCATGAGAAAAACGAATCATTAACATGACTTCTACTTTCTTTATAATCATTGGACATGTGCAATGTTTCTTATTAATTTCTCAATTAGTCATTGAAGCTCGTTTGCCTGAAAAATCATGAGAAGGTTTATAGAGAGTGAAACTATATGCACAGCAAGCAGTATTAGCATTAAGCAAGAACATCTAACTCACACGCTTGAGCTGTTAAAGTTCAATGGTAGTAAAGCATTCGGAGCTATCGCTGCTGTTGTAAAATGCAGAGTGGCTGAGCAGAAGCTGACAGCAAAGTTCAGAACCCATGGGAATGGCACACACACACACATACCATCCATCATACACAAGCTCTCTCTCATATGCACCAACACACACACCTTCTCACACATACCCCATCACACTCACACACACACTTAAGCAGGCTTATACACACACACTTACATGCACACTCAATCTGTCGCTACTACATGAGCACATATATAAATTTACAGGGTGAATTTGTTTTTGCAGAACTACATTTTATTTTGCCCAAAAACTGCATGAATTCATGTAAAACTCTGTAAAACAATACAGAGAGTTTATCAGTCTGACATTGCATTGGGACACTGACAGACCTCACAGCTATTGTTTAAAAAGCTGAGTGATCTTGAGAATGTAATTTAAAAGAAGTTCTGGGATTTACATATCAAAGAACAGAAACCAGCATATCCCATTATAAAAGATAAAATTTTAATCTAAGATTGTTTACTGTATCACATCTCCATGAACTGGACTCCTTTTGCTATAAATTCTATGAGCATGGTTTTAACCTCCCCAACCACCTGATGAAGGAACAGCACTCTGAAAGCTAGTGCTTCTAACTAAATCTGTTGCACTATAACCTGGTGTTGTGTGATTTTTAACTTTGGATCAATGGTGCTGGAAGAGCACAGCAGTTCAGGCAGCATCCGAGGAGCTTCAGCAAAATCGACATTTCGGGCAAAAGCCCTTCATCAGGAATAAAGGCAGAGAGCCTGAAGCGTGGAGAGATAAGCTAGAAGAGGGTGGGGGTGGGAAGAAAGTAGCATAGAGTACAATGGGTGAGTGGGGGAGGAGATGAAGGTGATAGGTCAGGGAGGAGAGGGTGGAGTGGATAGGTGGAAAAGGAGCTAGGCAGGTTGGACAAGTCTGGACAAGTCAAGGGGACTGGAAGTTTGAAACTAGGATGAGGTGGGGGAAGGGGAAATGAGGAAGCTGTTGAAGTCCACAGATTTTGCTGAAGCTCCTCGGATGCTGCCTGAACTGCTGTGCTCTTCCAGCACCATTGATCCAGAATCTGGTTTCCAGCATCTGCAGTCATTGTTTTTACCTTGATTTTTAACTTTGTCCACCTCAGTCCAACACCAGCACCTCCAAGTCGGTTGTAAAACTAGGTAACAAGTGATATTGGGCTGAATTTTAACCTGTTGGTGAATGTGAGAAGTTAAAGAAAACTTCCAACTTCCACATTGGCTGTCTGTTTTCGTCAACACACAGGAAATCCAAAGGGACAGGCAGATCTGTCATTAATATATGTCAAACAGCAATAGGTAGTAAAATTAACCTAGGATTCTGGCTTTAAACACAGATGCAAAGTTATCCTGGGTAATCTGAAACTCACCACAGTGATTAAAGTGAGAGGAGGCTGCAGAATAGGAGAATTCAATCATCAACAAACTTGAAAACCTTTTAATTATAGAGTCCTTCTTCATCTATTTGGAAATGCCGGTGTTGGACTGGGGTGTACAAAGTTAAAAATCACACAACACCAGGTTATAGTCCAACAGGTTTAATTAGAAGCACACTAGCTTTTGGAGCGACGCTCCTTCATCAGGTGGTTCTTCATTTAGGTGTACAGAGGAACCTTGGTTATCCAGCATTCGATTATCTGAATTTCGTCTTATCTGGACAAGATCACAAGGTCCTGATGCTTGGCCAAAGGTCCTGATGCTGTGTTATCCGACATTCTATTATCCGAACATTTGATTATTCAAACAAAATACTCCCCACTTGCGTCGTTCGGACAATCGAGTTTCCTCTGTAAAGTCAACTAACCTTTTTTTCTAAGTATATATTTTCTTTGCTTGAGATATGATTATCAAGAATTTGGAAGCAATTTATGCTGCTTTGGAAATTTTATTTTGCTTTGAGCTGCACTTTCCAGTGGTCACCCTTCATGGGAAATTTTCTATTTCATAATTTTCTCGCAGTATCCACATATCTCTTGATATTTTCAATATCTAGAAATCTACTAATCTTAGTCTTAAACATTCTCCATGGCTCAGTCTCCACTGCCATTTGGGGTGGTAAATTGCAAAGATTCACCACCACTGTTTCTTCTCATCTCAGTGTTAAAATGGCTTGACTTTTATTCTGAGATGTGTCACCTCGTTCCAGACCCACAATCATTTCCTGCACCCATTTTGTAACATTTTCTAACTTTCCATGAGGTCACATCTCATTCTTCTAAACACTAGGTAATACAGCCTCAGCTTCCTCAATCTCCCTTCATTAGACAGGTCTCCAACTCTCAGATATCAGTCTGGTGAACCTTCATTGCATTCCTTGTGTGGCAAGTATATTCTTCCTTGAGTAAGGAGGCCATAACTGCACAGGTGCAGCATCACCAAGGATCGATGTAATTGCATCAAAACTTACTTACTCCCATACTCATAGCTTCTTGTCGCAAAGGCCAACATACCATTTGCCTACTTAATTGCTTGTTGTACTTTCACATTAACTTTAATGGCTCATGAATAAGGGCATTGAGATATCTTTGAGCATCAAAATTTTATAATCTCTCATCATTTAAGATACAGGAGAAATGTTGGAGATCAGAGTCAAGAGTGTAGTGCTGGAAAAGCACGGCAGGTCAGGCAGCATCCAAGGAGCAGGAGAATCGACCTTTCGGGCATAAGCCCTTCATGAAGGGCTTCGTGCCCGATTCTCCTGCTCATCGGATGCTGCCTGACCTGCTGTGTTTTTCCAGCACTACACTCTCTCATTTAAGATATATACAGATTTTCCCACCAAAGTGCATCACTTCCACATCACACATTGTTTCTAAACATGATATTCAACATGTCTAAATCCCTTTGAAACTTATTTTTTTTACCCTTCCCATCTGAATTGTGTCATTAAAATATTATACTTGGTCCCTACATCTAAATCATTTCCATAGATTTTGAATAGGTGAGGCCCAAGAACAGATGTTTGTGGTAGCCCATGAGAAACAGCCTATCAGTCTGAGA
The DNA here is from genome assembly GCF_037043375.1 of Chiloscyllium plagiosum. Lineage (NCBI taxonomy): Eukaryota > Metazoa > Chordata > Chondrichthyes > Orectolobiformes > Hemiscylliidae > Chiloscyllium > Chiloscyllium plagiosum. The sequence goes on from NW_028270152.1 coordinate 65,265,908, forward strand.
AAGGCAAATTAATTCTCACTGTCTACTATTGAGTTCTTAAATCCAAGCCAGCATATTCCTCCAATTCCATGGTCTCTAATTTTTGTTTCCTAACCTCCAATGTGGAACGTTACTGAAAGCCGACTGAGCAGCACCAAAATCGCTATCAGCAAATGTAACACCGATACAGACATCAGCCAGCTTCTCCTCAATCGCTATAGGACAGAGAGCATGTGCAGTTATCCCCAACTCCCATTGGATGGTTAATCAGCACAGAATATGAAGGTTCAAGATGGGCTTTCTAGAATGGACTGAACTCTAGTGCCTCAAAGATCTCAGATTGTCCCACCATACCCACTGGAGCCAAGGGCAGCTGGACCCTGAAATTCCCTCGCCTCTGGCATCCTCCAGGGATCTGAAGCATCGTGTGTTCTGTTGTCCACATATCCACCTCCCAGGTGATGGGATGCCACTTGTGCCAGCATTGTAACTTACACCAACCTTGTTTCCAATGGGCTGAAAAATGGGTTGCTGGAAAAGCGCAGCAGGTCAGGCAGCATCCAAGGAGCAGGAGAATCGACGTTTCGGACATAAGCCCTTCTTCAGGAAGGCTTATGCCCGAAACATCGATTCTCCTGCTCCTTGGATGCTGCCTGACCTGCTGCGCTTTTCCAGCAACACATTTTTTTCAGCTCTGATCTCCAGCATCTGCAGTCCTCACTTTCTCCTTGTTTCCAATGGGGCCAGTCAAAACAACAGCCTTCAGATTTACAAAGTCACCTGGAAAAAAACAGGAGCAGGAGTAGGCTATCCAAACCTTTGAGCTTGCTCCACCATTCAATGCAACCGTGACTGATCAACTGACTCAGTAGGCTGTTTCCACTTTCTCCCAATAACCTTTAGGTCGAAGAAATATATCTAGTTTCTTCCAGAAATCATTCACTAATTTGGCCTTAACCATTTCTGTGGCAGAAAATTAAACTGACTATCCACTCTCTTGGTGAAGAAAGTTCTCCTCATTTCAGTCCTAATTGGCCTACCCCTTATCCTTAGACTGCACCCCTGATTCTGGGCAGTCCAATTATCATGAACATCCTTCCTACATTTACCCTGTCTAGTCCTGTTAGAATTCTATAGTTTTCTCTGAGATTACCCCTTGTTTTCTAAACTCCAGTGAATATAGTCCTAAGTGATCCAGTCTCCCTTTATATATTAGTCCGGCTATCTCATGAATCAATCTAATAAAGCTTTGTCGAATACCTTCTATAGCCAGAATGTCCTGCTTCAGAAAAAGAGCCTAAAACTGCACCCAGTACTCCAGGTTTAGTCTTACCAAGACACTATACAATTGCAGCAAAACATCCCTATTCTTGTACTTGAATCCTCTTGCTATGGAGGCTAACATACAACTTGTGTTCTTCACCACCTGCTGCAACTGTAGGCTTATTTTCAGCAACTGGTGGATTAGGCCACCCAAGTCTCATGGAACATGGAAATGTACAGCACAGAACAGGCCCTCAGGCCCATGATGTTGTGCCGAGACTTAACCCTAATGTAAAATATAGTAATTTAACCTACGCAGCCCTCAACTCACTGCAATCCATGTGCATGTCCAGCAGTCGCTTAAATGTCCCTAATGACTCTGCTTCCACCACCACAGCCGGCAATGCATTCACAGCTCTCTGCATAAAGAACCTTCTGCTGACGTTCCCCTCTATACCTTCCTCCTAATACCTTCAAGCTATGACTTCTCATACCAGTCAATCCTGCCCTGGGGAAAAGTCTCTGGCTATTGACTCAATCTATTCCACTTATTATTTTGTACTTTTCCTTGTCCTAATCTACCTTCATTTAGATTATCATCTGTCTTCCTGTTTTTGCTCACATTTATCCACACTGTACTTCGCTTGCCCATTCACTCAACTTGTCCAAATCACACTGAAGTTTCTCTACTTTCTCCTCACAGTTACCCTCCCATCAAGGTTGGTTCCATCTGCAAACTTGGAGATATTACATTTACTTCTGTCATCATTAACATGTTATGAATAGCTGGGAGTCCAAGCATTGAACCCACTACTCACTCAGGAAAAGACCCATTAATTTCTACTCTTTGCTTCCTGTCTGCCATCCAGTTCTCTATCTATGTCAGTAGACAACCCCCAAAACCACACATTTTAATTTTACATGCTAATTTCTTATCTGGAACCTTATTGAAAGCTTCTGAAAGTCCAAGCAAATGACATCCACTGATTTCATCCTATCAACTCTATTAGTTATAACCTCAAAAGATTCCAGTAGATTTGCCAAGCATGATTTTCTTTTCATGATCCTGTCCAATCCTGACATTGCTTTCTCAGTGCTCTGCTGTCAAATCTTGTATAATAGATTCCAGCATTTTTCCTACTACCGATGTTTGGATTTCCCAGTTTTCTCTCTGCTCCCTTTTCTTCACACGCCTTCATTCAGAGGGTGGTCAACCTGTAGGATTCTATACCACAGAAGGCTAAGGAGAATGGAACATTGAGTATATTCAAGAAGGAGACTGATTTTTTTTTAGATACTAAAGGCATCAACAAAAAGCGGGAGTATGGTGTTGACAGAGCGGATCAGCCGTAATCATATTGAGTGGCGGAGCAAGCTTAAAATGCTGAATGGCCATGTGGCTAAGGTATCTATTTCTGTCTCCAAGTATTTGACCCCTCACTTCTCCACTTTCAATAGCCATGCCCTCTGCTTTTCAGCTTATTTTTGCTTATTATCTCCTCCTTCTCAGTGGTCAGGCAATGAATGGATGGAGTTCCTCCGATTCTCAGCTTGTTCGAGTAGATCTAAAAGCTGAAGTTCTAAGTTGGAGAAAGGCCAATTTTGACGGTATTAGGCAAGAACTTTCGAAAGCTGATTGGAGGCAGATGTTCGGAGGTAAAGGGATGGCTGGAAAATGGGAAGCCTTCAGAAATGAGATAACAAGAATCCAGAGAAAGTATATCCCTGTCAGGGTGAAATGTAAGGCTGGTAGGTATAGAGAATGCTGGATGACTGAAGAAATTGAGGGTTTGGTTAAGAAAAAGAAGGAAGCATATGTCAGGTATAGACAGGATAGATCGAGTGAATCCTTAAAAGAGTATAAAGGAAGTAGGAGTATACTTAAGAGGGAAATCAAGAGGGCAAAAAGGGGACATGAAATAGCTTTGGCAAATAGAATTAAGGAGAATCCAAAGGGTTTTTACAAATATATTAAGGACAAAAGGGTAACTAGGGAGAAAATAGGGCCCCTCAAAGATCAGCAAGGAGGCCTTTGTGTGGAGACGCAGAAAATGGGGGAGATACTAAATGAGTATTTTGCATCAGTATTTACTGTGGAAAAGGATATGGAAGATATAGACTGTAGGGAAATAGATGGTGACATCTTGCAAAATGTTCAGATTACAGAGGAGGAAGTGCTGGATGTCTTGAAACAGGTAAAGGTGGATAAATTCCCAGGACCTGATCAGGTGTACCTGAGAACTCTGTGGGAAGCTAGAAAAGTGATTGCTGGGCCTCTTGCTGTGATATTTGTATCATCGATAGTCACAGGTGAGGTGCCGGAAGACTGGAGGTTGGCTAATGTGGTGCCACTCTATAAGAAGGGTGCTAAGGGTCCTGAAGAAGGGCCTGTGCCCGAAACGTCGAATCTCCTGTTCCCTGGATGCTGCCTGACCTGCTGTGCTGTTCCAGCAATAAAGTTTCAACTTTGATCTCCAGCATCTGCAGACCTCACTTTCTCCTGCTAAGGACAAGCCAGGGAACTATAGACTGGTGAGCCTGACCTCGGCGGTGGGCAAGTTGTTGGAGGGAATTCTGAGGGATAGGATCTACATGTATTTGGAAAGGCAAGGACTGATTAGGAATAGTCAACATGGCTTTGTGTGTGGGAAAGCATGTCTCACAAACTTGACTGACTTTTGTAAAGAAGTAACAAAGAGGATTGATGAGGGCAGAGCAGTAGATGTGATCAATATGGACTTCAGTAAAGCGTTCAACAAGGTTCCCTATGGGAGACTGATTAGCAAGGTTAGATCTCACGGAATAGAGGGAGAACTAGACATTTGGATACAGAACTGGCTCAAAGGTAGAAGACAGAGGGCAGTGGTGGAGGGTTGTGTTTCAGACTGGAGGCCTGTGACCAGTGGAGTGCCACAAAGATTGGTGCTGGATCCTCTACTTTTTGTCATTTACATAAATGATTTGGATGCGAGCATAAGAGGTACAGTTAGTAAATTTGCAGATGACACCAAAATTGGAGGTGTAGTGGACAGCGAAGAGGGATACAGTTTAATTCAGATAAATGCGAAGTGCTGCATTTTGGGAAAGCAAATCCTAGCAGGACTTATACACTTAGTGGTAAGGTCCTAAAGAGTGTTGCTGAACAAAGAGACCTTGGAGTGCAGGTTCATAGCTCCTTGAAAGTGGAGTCGCAGATAGATAGGATAGTGAAGAAAGCGTTTGGTATGCTTTCTTTTATTGGTCAGAGTATTGAGTACAGGAGTTGGGAGGTCATGTTACGGCTGTACAAAACATTGGTTAGGCCACTGTTGGAATATTGTGTGCAATTCTGGTCTCCTTCCTATCAGTCCAATCAGAAAGATGTTGTGAAACTTGAAAGGGTTCAGAAAAGATTTACAAGGATGTTGCCAGGGTTGGAGGATTTGAGCTGTAGGGAGAAGCTGAACAGGCTGGGGCTGTTTTCCCTGGAGCATCGGAGGCTGAGGGGTGACCTTATAGAGGTTTACAAAATCATGAGGAGTATGGATAGGATAAATAGACAAAGTCTTTTCCCTGGGGTCAGGGAGTCCAGAACTAGAGGGCATAGGTTTAGGGTGAGAGGGGAAAGATATTAAAGGGGCCTAAAGGGCAGCGTTTTCACACAGAGGGTGGTACGTGTATGGAATGAGCTGCCAGAGGAAGCAGTGGAAGCTGGTACAATTGCAACATTTAAGATGCATTTGGATGGGTATATGAATAGGAAGGGTTTGGAGGGACATGGGCCGGATGCTGTTAGGTGGGACTAGAATGGGTTGGGATATCTGGTCGGCATGGACGGGTTGAACCGAAGGGTCTGTTTCCATGCTGTACATCTCTATGACTCTATGACTCTACTCTGTTCTGAGAAATGGGGTCTGTTAAGACGATTAAGTGATCACACTTGTGAAGAGTGATTGTGAGGGATGGGTGCAAGACATCAAGAAGATGAAGATGAGTCTTGGTGGTGGCTGTTCAATGAGACTGTGAGAAGGTACCTCAAGAGGAGCCACAGGATGTGTTAGTTTATAATTGAAAGGTGGAGAAATCAGAATGTGGGCATTGGCACTTGAATTGTACTCACCTTCCCTGCCCAGCATCTTCTGAAACTGCATCCAGATTCAAGGGATCCATCCCCTCCTAACCAAGTTTGCTTGGCTTCAGATGCTGCCTCAATCATCTCCTCTGCCTGCCTCTAACATGATATTCACGCATGTCGCAGAGAACTGTCGGTGGGGTGAGGCACACTGCACAGATCAGCCTTCCCCTTTCGATGCTCTATCACTCCAGTTGGTACCTCTCAATTGCCAGTCACAGGCGGTCTCTTTAGGTCCTGAACTTCAGCAGTGAGCTATGGGTATTGATCAACTCTGACTGCTCAGTTGATCAGCAAATCCTAACTCAAGGTGGTAATGCCAATCCATGGCTATTCCAATTTGGAAATGTGTCACCCTTCCATTGCCACCACTGGGTCAAAATGCTGGAACTCCCCTCCTGAGATCAATGTGGATGTCCCTACATCCCCAAGGATTGCCACGGTTCAAGAAGACAGCAGGTGACTGCCTTCTCCAGGTCAGGTTGGGATGGGAACTAAATACTGGCTTGGCCAGTAGCACACATCCTAAGGGCATACAAAACAAATGCTACACCTCTATTAAAGAACATTAGAAAAACCCAGTCTGGGAATATTCAGTTTCCCGACCCACTGTTGGTATCCCTTTCCTATTAAAATCCAGCTTCATTATGTTCAAGTGTAACAATGCCTAGCAAAAGAATTTGAAAGACTCTCACTTTTTCTAAACTTTCAGGTACCAAATTAGAATGACCGCAACTATGTTCTGCAGCCCATACCACAGGTACACACATCCTGCTTGCTTTGGGCGGGCTCATGCTGAACAGGGTTGAGAGTGTGTTGTTGGAAAAGCACAGCAGGTCAGGCAGCATCTGAGGAGCAGGAAAATCGACAGTTTGGGCCAGAGCCCTTCATCAGGAACATGGTGAACAGAACTCAGTCACAGAGGACTATGGTAAAGTTGAAATACAGGAACTCAGTATTGCACATATATGTCACTCTGCTGACACCAACATACCTTCTCTTCTGATTGAGGATTTTCAATCAATGAGACATTCGGATCAAAAGGCAGATGATGTCTCTTGAGTTGATTGTGGGTACGCCACAAGTAACAAGCTGAAATTTGCCAATGTAAGAATAAAATGGATGTTTTCCATTCTAAGAGAGCAGTCAGCCTCTGAAAAATATTGCCAGCTTGGGGTGGTGGATGCTGACTTCCTGCCTTCAAGAGGTTTTTGGACTGATTCCTGACAGGGGCAGAGATTATATATAGCAGACTGAAAGTGGGTACCTTTATAAATTACATCATGATCTTGTGGACTATGTTTAAATGCCTGAGAGACAGAGAGGAGTTTTCCTGATTATTTCCTCTTCAAGGAGATGATGCGTCTGGCTGCGGGAGAGCGACAGGAAATAATTATACTCCAGGCATCACGATTGTAGGTCAGGCCAGGTGGGATAGCTAATCTTCTCTAGCCTGTCAGTTTTAAAAGTTCATAAAAAGAACTATTTTCAACCTCCAGATGAACTAAAAAAAGGCCAAACCAGTAAATCAAAAAATATGTGAGCTACTTGAATTGAGCTGTTGAATCTTGGAGAACATGAGCTTAAATTTCCCTACAGGCATTGGGACTTGATGCCAAGACAATATCCTGGTCAATCCCTGTAGTGTTTATGCCCCACTTTCACGAAGGATCTTCCAGGAGGTAGCCTATTAATTTACTTTGCCACATCTGGGAGACCCATCCAAATTGAGCCTGGGCCCGAAGGCTATAACTGGCTGGAGATGCCACCAGAGGAGGTAGGTGCCACCATTGTATGGAGGAAGAACACAAGCGCACCTCAAGATTGAGGTGCCCTCTGAAGATTTCTAAAACTGCCCAAACAATGTGGAGAGAGACTCCTGTGCATGTGGCCTGTGGTCTTCTGGCTCCCAAGCCCCAGAGATGCTGGGAGTTAAGGGAGTGTCGATGGAAACACTCACCATTGTGACCATGTGCCGTACATCCCCCACCACACCCCAGCCTGCTTTTGGGGAGCCACTCTTGAGGGTTGCAGGATCCATGGACGGTGCGAAGATCTTGCCTCCCATTGGAAATAGTCGCTAATTAGAGAGACTGGCTGCAGCTGTTGGAGCAGACTGCCAGCTTTGTTTCCTGACCACATTGTGGACATTCCCTAAAGGGAGTCATCCCAACAAGCCTCCTTCCAATTTTCCTGGCTCCTATACCCAAGTCCAACCTTGTCTCCACAGCTAGGACCACGAAAATTCAGCTCCATATCTGATGTACAGACTAATAGTAGGAACAGAAAAGTTCAATTGTCCACTCATTTATCTCCTTTGGGAGGAAAGGGAAAGGCACCATGGAGAAAATCTTTTATCCATTCAAAACATGCATCTGGCTTCAGCTATGAAAAGTTTGTTGCTGCTAACCACATTTAGTTAGCATTCCTCAGGACAGAGTTACTCTTAACATAGAAATATAGAAAATATGTGCCATAGCAGAGGCCATTCGGCCCTTCGAGCATGCACCACCAATCAATATGATCGTGTCTGATCGTGAAATTTCAGTATCCCCCTCCCGCTTCCCTCCATAAGCCTTGATTCCTTTAGCTGTAAGTGTCACATCCAGCTCCCTCTTGAGTATTTCTCATGAACTGGCCCCATCAGCTTTCTATGGCAGAGAATGCCACAGGGTTCACAACTCTGAGTGAAGAAATTCTTCCTCATCTCAGACCTGAAATGCTTACCTCTTATTCTTGCATTGTTACCCCTGGTTCTGGACTTCCCCAACATCAGGAACATTCAGCCTGTCCCGTCCCATCAAGATTTTCTACGTTTCTATGAGATCCGCCTCATTTCTTCGAAGTTCCAGTGAGTACAAACCCAATGGATCCAATCTTTCTTCATATGTGAGCGCTGCCATTCCAGTAATCAGCCTGATAGTGATATTGTCTGAACTGTAGGTTGAGATAGATCTAAGAAGGAAAAGGGAAGACATGGAATATTCACTGTGTTCTGAAGGAGATCATATCAGAACTGAAGCATTAATTCTGTTTCTCTCTCCACAGATGTTGCCTGAATTTCCCCAGCACTTCCTGTTTTATTTCAGATTTCCAGCATCCGCAATATCTTGCTTTTTGTTTATTGGTGTATTCATTTGCTGGGCAAACACAGAAAAAGATAAGCCAGATGTTCCAACAACCAAAATGGATAACCTCACACCTGCCACATTACATTCCATCTACTACTGCGTTCCCACTCAATTAACTTGTCTATAATCTCTTTATGATCTCTTTGTATCCACTTTGTACTATCTTAGATTCAAACTTAGATATATTACTCTCCAACTCTTCACCAATGCCATTCACTTAGATTGTAAATAGCTGAGGACTTAGCACTGATCTTTGTGACACTCCACTATTCACAGACTGCAAACCTAAAACCCACTTAACCCCTACCTTCTGCTTCCTGATGGATAGTTGATGCCCTATCCAAGCTAATACTATTACCATGAGTCCTTATCTTACAGATTAACCTTCTGCATGGCATCTTACGGAATTCCTTCAGCAATCTCATCAGAAATCAGAGAATTAGCACAGAATCCTAATGAACTCTCCAGTAATAAAGAGGAAATGTTACATGACACCAGGAGATTACAAAATGGATCAGAGAATGTAAAACTGGCACCATTTGCCCATTCAGATAATGTAAAACTGGCACTATTTGAAGAAGAGAGTAGGGATTCATCCAATGTCTTAACAATATTGTCTGAGCCAACAAAACTCACGATGGTGCAACCTTCCATGCATGTGCTTCTGATATGTCTTCTTTTTCATTCAAATCAAGATCCTAATCCCACACTCATTCCAAATCCCAAACCCAATGGCGAAAGGTTCTTTGACCTTGTCTATAGATATGAAGCTGGAAGAGCCCAGCAAGTCAGACAGTATCCAAGGAGCAGGAAAGTCAACGTTTCAGGCTGAAACAGACTTAACATTTCAGGCTGAAACCATATAACAGGACTCTGTAAGCCCTGACAAAGGGCTTCAGCCCAAAGTGTTGACTTGCCTGCCCCTCGGATGCTGTCTGACCTGCTGTGTTTTACCAGATTCACATTTATTGACCTTTGGCTTCCAGCATCTGCAGTCCTTCCTGTCTCCAAGTCTTTGACTTTCTCTGATCCATTTTGTAATCTCCTGGTGTCATTCTTTTCAGAACTCCTTCCCCTTACATATCACATTTCTACATTTTCACAATCCTGAAACATTAACTCTGTTTCTCGCAATGAAGGTGCTTCTAGACCAGCAGAGGATTTCCAACAATGTCTGTTTTAAGTTCCAGCATTTCCAGCATTTTGCTTTTGTAAAGTGAATAATCCATATGGCAAATAAATCCACTAAGCGAATTACTCAGTTCTATCTTATGTAGTGTCATGTGATCTTTGATACATACCTAAGAAAGGAGGCAAGTTTTTACTTTAATGTCTTATCCAGAAACAGCACCTCCAACAATACTCCACCTCTGTACTGATCTGAAGTGTAACCTTGAATTATACGCCAAAATCACTTGAGTAGGATTTGAGCCGACAATCTTTTGATTCAGGGACAAAAATGTTACCAACGGAGCTTATGACTGATAGTCATGAACCTTAGCAGGAAAGATAGATTTTGAAGAAGTACTTGAAGGTCAAGTGTTTGAGATCAGAGTTTCGAAGTGCAGGTGCAGGTTGCCTTAGTGTTCCATTAGATGATAATATCTGAGTATAGCTTTATAATGTGCTTTAAACTAATACAGCTGGGTGCTCAAACTGATGATTGTCTTTAATATCTCTAAGTTGAGGATGACTAAACATACACAGACTGTTGGATCCTTAGACGTAGCCTCTTCCATTCAATTTACTTATTTTTACATATTTAAATTACTAAATACGACTCTATGGAGTAGTATCTAAGAACTCTCTGTTTACTTGTTTCTTATAGTCTGGTATCTTTTCTTGATCTGTCTTATTGATGTTAAAGTCATCAGTTGCCAGATCATTTCCAATAATCATCACATTACATTTCTCCAAAGCTTCCCTCTCCATCTGTGTTATGACAGGAATTTGCTTTTACCTGAGACTTTATAATTGTTTACATCACCATTAATAAGATGGAGGTAGTGTGTAGTGGTAATGTCACAAGATTATCAATCCAAAGCCCTACTTATGGGGACATGAGTTCAAATCACACAGATGGTGAAAGTTGAATTCAATTTAAAGGAAAAGAAAATACAGAATTAAGTAGCTAGCAATATAATGACAACATGTCAAATGTCATAAGAAAACCATCTGGTTCATTAATGCCTTTATGGACATCTGCTGGTCTGACTTATATGTGGTTGACTCTGAACTGCTCTCTGAGAAAATAGCAAAAAATACTAGCCAAGCCAGTGACACCTACATCCCATGATAAAGTAAAATATCACAATTATCACTATCTGCTGCCCCATCAAAGTTTGAATCTCCCAAATCAAGACAATCTACAGGTCTGATTTGCTTGATTTTGAACACTATGATGATGGCATTGTCGCAATGTCTGGAATTATTTTGTAACTTTCTACGTCCCATATTCTGAGATAATCAGACTCAATCTCACTTCTCTGTTCAAGTAAGATCGATGTCTTCCTCCTTCTCCTGAACAACCCCTTCAGGAATACGATAAAGTGAGATGTCAGTTGATCTGTTTCTCTGATGACTGTGGCCTCTAACTTCCTGTTCTGAAACCAAACTTTCTGCCTTGGTTGTCAGCCTGAAAGTGCTTTCACCTCATATCAAAACTTAGTCAAACGTTGGTCCACCTGTCCTGTTTTTGCAGTGCTTTTTTCTCCATATGTTTTACCTTCTTGCAAAGTTGAGAGGGTTAATTTGGCCTGAGGCTGCATTATAAATGGCACATCATTTTTTAACTGCCTTCTTATTAATAACTTGACTGGCAAGTATTCTTTATTCACCAATCTTGCTCTATGACAGAATACAACTAATTCCCAGCCTTGATGGAGTTTAGAAGAAGGATCTAATTGAAACATACAGAATACTGAACAGCCTGGACAGAGTAGATGTTGGGAAGATATTCCATTGTTAGGAGAGACTAGAACCTGAGGGCACAGCCTTAGAATAAAGGGAAGACCTTTTAGAATGGAGATATGAAGAAACTTCTTCAGCCAGACAGTGGTGAATCTGTAAAATTCATTGTCACAGAAGGCTATAGAGGCCAGGTCACTGAATTTATTTAAGACTGAGATGCATAGGTTCTGAGTATCAAGGGTATCAAGGCTTATGGGGAGAAAGCAGCAGAATGGGGTTGAGAATCTTATCAAACATGATTGAATAACAGCACAGACCCAATGGCCTAATTCCTGCTCCTATGTCTTATGATCTTATGGTCTACATTCTCACGCATCAAAGATTACAGAGTTTTGTCTGCTCTCTGTGTCTCTTCATTTGAGCAAGGTTAGATCTCATGGAATACAAGGAGGACTAGACATTTGGATACAGAACTGGCTCAAAGATAGAAGACAGAGGGCAGTGGTGGAGGGTTGTTTTCAGACTGGAGGCCTGTGACCAGTGGAGTGCCACAAGGATCGGTGCTGGATCCTCTACTTTTTGTCATTTACATAAATGATTTGGATGTGAGCAGAAGAGGTACAGTTAGAAAGTTTGCAGATGACACCAAAATTGGAGGTGTAGTGGACAGCGAAGAGGGTTACCTCAGATTACAATAGGATCTGTATCAGATGGGCCAATGGGCTGAGAAGTGGCAGATGGAATTTAATTCAGATAAATGCAAGGTGGGAAAGCAAATCTTAGCAGGACCGATACACTTAATGGTAAGGTCCTAGGGAGTGTTGCTGAACAAAGAGACCTTGGAGTGCAGGTTCATAGCTCCTTGAAAGTGGAGTCGCAGGTAGGTAGGATAGTGAAGAAGGCGTTTGGTATGCTTTCCTTTATGGTCAGAGAATTGAGTACAGGAGTTGGGAGGTCATGTTGCGGCTGTACAGAACATTGGTTAGGCCACTGTTGGAATATGGATCAGTGGTGCTGGAAGAGCACAGCAATTCAGGCAGCATCCGAAGACAGGCAAAATCGACGTTTCGGGCAAAAGCCCTTCCTCGGCTTTTGCCCGAAACGTCGATTTTGCCTGTCTTCGGATGCTGCCTGAATTGCTGTGCTCTTCCAGCACCACTGATTCAGAATCTGGTTTCCAGCATCTGCAGTCATTGTTTTTACCACAGTTGGAATACTGCATGCAATAGGTCTTCTTCCTTTTGGAAAGATGTTGTGAAACTTGAAAGGGTTCAGAAAAGATTTACAAAGATATTGCTAGGGTTGGAGGATTTGAGCTATAGGGAGAGGCTGAATAGGCTGGTGCTGTTTTCCCTGCAGCATCGGAGGCTGAGGGGTGACCTTATAGAGGTTCACAAAATTATGAGGGGCATGGATAGGATAAATAGGCAAAGTCTTTTCCCTGGGGTCAGGGAGTCCAGAACTAGAGGGCATAGGTTTCGAGTGAGAGGGGAAAGATATAAAAGAGACCTCAGGGGCAACGTTTTCACGCAGAGGGTGGTACGTGTATGGAATGAGTTGCCATTTCCCTCCCCACCCCTATCAGTGTTCCGGAAAGACCACTCCCTCCGCGACTCCCTCGTCAGATCCGCACACCCAACCAACCCAACCTCCACTCCCGGCACCTTTCCCTGCAACCGCAAGAAATGCAAAATTTGCACCCACACCTCCCCCCTCACTTGCCTCCAAGGCCCCAAGGGATCCTTCCATATCCATCAGGAATTCACCTGCACCTCCACACACATCATTTATTGCATCCGCTGCACCCGATATGGCCTCCTATACATTGGGGAGACAGGCCGCCTGCTTGCGGAACGTTTCAGAGAACACCTCTGGGACACCCGCACAAACCAACCCAACCGCACTGTGGCTGAACACTTTAACTCCCCCTCCCACTCCGCCAAGGACATGCAGGTCCTTGGCCTCCTCCATCACCAGACCAAGGCAACACGACGCCTGGAGGAAGAGCGCCTCATCTTCTGCCTAGGAACCCTCCAACCACAAGGGATGAATGTAGATTTCTCCAGCTTTCTCATTTCCCCTCCCCCCACCTTTTCTCAGTCCCAACCCTCAGACTCAGCACCGCCCTCTTGACCTGCAATCTTCTTCCCGACCTCTCCAACCCACCCCCTCTCCGGCCTATCACCCTCACCTTAACCTCCTTCCACCTATCGTATTCCCAACACCCCACCCCCAAGTCCCTCCTCCCTACCTTTTATCTTAGCCTGCTTGGCACACCCCCCCTCATTCCTGAAGAAGGGCTTATGCCCAAAACATCGATTCTCCTGCTCCTTGGATGCTGCCTGACCTGCTGCGCTTTTCCAGCAACACATTTTTAAGCTCTGATCTCCAGCATCTGCAGTCCTCACTTTCTCCTAGAGGCTGTGATGGAGGCTGGTACAATTGCAACATTCAAGAGACATTTAGATGGGTATATGAATAGGAAGGGTTTGGAGGGATATGGGCCAGGTGCTGGCAGGTAGGACTAGATTGGGTTGGGATATCTGGTCGGCATGGACAGGTAGGACTGAAGTGTCTGTTTCCATGCTGTACCTCTCTATGACTCTATGACTGAGGATAAAGTGGAGAATTGGCTGATACCTGCCTGTAAATTGAAATTTCTGACATCTTCATTCATGAATTGAGGTTCAATAACTTATAGCAAATCTTTAGGGAAGCCACGTGTCATGAAAACCCTTGTCAATGCTCTGATCACTGAGTCTGCTGTGATTGAATGAAGTCTTGCCTCTATAGTCCTCTCACCTCTTGAATATTAATTAAGTAAATCTAAATATATTTACCCTTTCTAATTAAACAAAACTCTTACCAGTCTTTCTGTTTCTGTAAACCTTGATGACGTTATTGCTTTGTAGGTACTTGGTTGTATATAGCAGATGGAGATGGAAATGTGTTGCTGGAAAAGTGCAGCAGGTCAGGCAGCATCTAGGGAACAGGAGAATCGACGTTTCGGGCATTAGCCCTTCTGTATATAGCAGATGTCTGGCATGATGAGATTGAAACTGTATCTCTTGCAAAATACCTGACCACTACACAGATTGGTGTGCTCTAGCTCTGCACTTTGTGATGCCTAGATGTCCCCCATTGAGTGTCTGCAAAACTTCCCTCCTCATTGACTTTTGTCTAACCATTCCATTGTTGTACATCCATAAATCTTGCACTACCATCAAGTGTTGCTTCTGCTCGTGGTATGTTTTTTGTTTTGTACTTGGATTGATGAATTATATTTCATTGAACCTTGCAAACAGGGCTGGCTGACTTTTGTACATACCTTGTCTGATTTTAAAGTTGCAAAAATCTTTCTGAGTTTACCTCCAGTTGCTGGTAAAGTATTGGCCACATCCATAGAACAAGACTTTGAAAATAAGCTCGCTTTTTTCTACTTGATCCACAGCTGTTGCCCTCAAGACTGTATCTGCTGTTTGTTGCACCTCACCTGGAGCATAGCCTATAACATATTCATTTTAAACCAGAATCTTTGTGCACATAGAGGCATTCTTGAGATTTCTTTCAATCCCAGTGACAACACCAAATTGTTATGCTCTACATTGGCTCGTCCCATGAGGTAATTCATGAGCCAGTTCACATCTCCATGTAACTGCTAAAGCTTTCTCTCCATGACTCCTTTGTTCAGCCTCTATCAAAGCTTTTGATGTAAAATATGCCATCTCTTCTTCCCTCTATTTGAATAAGGACTGCTCCTAGTCAATCCTGGAACCAGAAGTCAAGGCCACAGTTGACAGGCTGATACTGATTGTCATGCATGGAACCCTGGAGTGATATGTGTGTGCAGTTTAGAGGGAACATTGTTCCACGTCCTATCGACAATGCATTAGTAGTTACCTAAGTGAGTAACCCGGGATTGTAATGTGCCAGAAAAGCAGGCAAGCAGACCTTCAAACTTTTCAAAAGCTGCATTTTTCTCCTGACTGCAGCATCACTGCTGGCTTTCTTTTGCAAAGCTCTGTTCTCAGTTGAGTCAGACAGAGTGAGTTGGGAATACACTGCCCCACTTGAGCCATTGTGTGGAAAAGGCCCTGGTCATCATTTATACATGTTGGTTCTGCAAATTCAATGACTGCTGCTGTCTTCTTCAGATTGAATGTGTTTGAGGCTGTTGTTGCAGTGTTACTGGTAGAGATCCAGCAATGCAAGATAATGTTCTGGGGACATAGGTTCAAATCCCACCAGGATAGATGATGAGCAATTCATTTAATTAATCACTCTGAAATTAAAAGCTGGCAGCAAGCAGTGATGAAATCTAATGGCATGCTGACCTTAATACAGGAGGATTTGAGTACAGGAATAGGGATGTCTTGCTGCAGTTATACAGGGAGGAGAAAGTGAGGACAGCAGATACTGGAGATCAGAGTCAAGAGTAAAGAGCATATGCCCGAAACATCGATTCTCCTGCTCCTCAGATGCTGCCTGACCTGCTGTGCTTTTCCAGCACCACACTGCAGTTATATAGGGCCTTGGTGCACAGTTTTGGTCTCCTCATCTGAGGAAGGACATTTTTGCTATTGAGGGAGTCCAGCAAATGTTCCCAGGATGGCAGGACTGATATATGAAGAAAGACTGAATCGACTGGACTTGTACTGACTAGAATTTAGAAGAAATGAGGGGGGTATCTCATAGAAATATATAAAAACCTAATGGGACTGTACAAGCTAGATATGGGAAGAGTTTTCCAAATGTTGGAGAAATTCAGGACTAGGAGTCACTAGGATAAGAGATAAGCCATTCAGGATTGAGATGGGGAAAAGTTTCTTCACTCAGAGAGTTGTGAAACTGTAGAATTCTCTCCCACATGAAGCTGTTGGGGTCAGTTCATTAGATATATTCAAGAGGGAGCTGGACATGGCCCTTGTGGTTACAGGGATCAAGGGGTATGGGGAGAGAATGGGAGTGGGATACTGAGATTGCATGATCAACATGATCATATTGAATGGTGATGTGGGTTTGAGGGGCTGAATGGCCTACTCCTGCACCTATTTTCTATGTTGCTAAGTGACCACAAATCATTTGTTGTAAAAAGCCATCTGGCACCGTAATGTCGTTTCGGGAGGGAAACCTGCAGTCCTCACCTGGTCTGGCCTATACATGACGCCAGGTCACAGCAATGTGATTGGCTCTTAAATGACCGAGCTCAGTTGTATCTAACCACTATTAAGTTTCCTATTAGGAATGAAATCATATAATCCATATGGCCTTGGCAAAACCACAAAGAAATGTTAACAGCACACACAGATCTGACGAGCCTGTGAAGTCCTCCTTTTATTAGCTGGGAGATTATGCTATAACTGGGGGAGAAGGCTTACTGATTAGATACAATCATTCTCCCAGAATCATAGCTCACAACCAATGTCCTCACACGCCACCATCATCATCCTTGGGTACACTGAGTTCCACCGAGAGAGCAGGTAACCTCAAGGTGACAGTGATGTACACTGGTGTCAGGTTGGTGTTGTTCGGGGAGTCCATAACACTGATGTTTCATGGCAGCAAGTCAAACATGGGTGAAGAAACTTCCATCGAGTCATAGAGTTATACAGCACAGAAACAGTCCCTTTGGTCCAACCAGTCCATATTGAACATATCCCAAACTAAACTAGCCCCATCTGCATGTTCCTGGTGCATATCCCTCCAAACCTTTCTTATTCATGTACTTATCCAAACATTCTTTAAATGTTGTAATTGTACCCACATTCACCACTTCCTCAGAAAGTTCATTCCAAACACAAACCACCCTCTGTGTAAACATTTTGTCCCTTATGTCTTTTTAAAATCTCTCTCTACTCACTTTAAAAGTATGACCCCTGGTCTTCAAATCCCCCGTCCAAGGGAAAAGACAACCACCATTAACTCTATCAAAGCCCTCATTATTTTATGAACTTTGAATAAGGTTTCCTCTCAACCTCCTGTGCTCCAGCGAAGAAAGTCCGGGCCTAGTCAACCTTTCTTTATAACTCAAGCCTTCAATATCAGGCAAAATACTGGTAAATTTTTCTGAACCCTCTCCAGCTTAGTAATATCCTTCTTATAACAGGCTGATCAAAACTGGACGCAGTATTCCAGAAGAGGCCTCATCAATGTCCAGTATAACCTCAACCTCAACTCTTACTTTTAATGGACTGAGCAATGAAGGCAAGTGTGTCAAAAACCTTTTTCACCCACCTGCCTATATGTGATGCAAACCTCAAAGAATTATGTACCTGAACCCCTGGGTTCCTCTGTTCCACAGTCCTACCATTAATTTTACTCTTGTTGGTTGTACCAAAATGCAATATTTTGCATTTATCCAGATCGTACTCCATCTGCCAATTTTCAGCCCATTGACCCATTTAATCAAAATCCCTGTGTAATCTTAGAAAGCCTTCTTCACTGTCTACTATGCCACCAATTTTGGTGTCATCCGCAAACTTGTTAACCATACCTTCTATATTCTCATCCAAATCAGCTGGTTACCACGCACTGCGGCCCAACAGCTGATGAAACTGTTCTCTTCAATGCTGAACACCACTTGGAGCATGCATTGAACGTGACCAGAAGTGACTTGGTAGCACCACCTCAATCAAAATGGTCAAGTCCACAAGGACTCAACGGTCTGAGTAATAGGGAGAGGTTGGTCAAGGTTGGACTTTATTCTTTAGAGCGTAGAAGGCTGAGGAGGGAATCCTTTAGAAGTGTATAAGATCATGAGAGGCATGGATAGCGTATATGCACATGGTTTGGGAAGCAAGGACAAGAGTGCATCAGTTTAAGGTTAGAGGGGAAAAAATAAAAGGGAACCTGAGAAGCAACATTTTTACACAGGGGGGTGGTATGCATATGGAATGAGCTGTCAGTCGAAGTGGTTGAGGCGGGTACAGTAACAACATTTAAAAGGCATTTGGACAAATACAAGAATAGGAAAGGCTTCGAAGGACATGGGCCAAGTGCAGGGAAATGGGGTTAGCGTGGATAGACATTTTGGTCAGCATGGACCAGTTTGGGCCATAGGGCCTGTCTCCATGCTGTAGGACTCTATGACTCTATGACATAGCTATAAGAATAGGTCAGCTAATAGTACGAGGGAACCAACAGCAGGTAAAAGCAACCTTTTTTTATACAATCATTGTATGTGGGCATAGTTGCATGAGCCACATTTATTACCAACCTTAGTTGCCCTGAGGGCATGGAGGGGAGCTGCCTTCTTGAATTATTGCAGCCCATGTGGTATAGTTAGACCTATAATGTTGTCGATAAAGGAGTTCCAATATTTTGACCCAGAGACAGAGAAGGAACCATGATATATTTCCAAGTCATACTTGGAGGCGATTTTACAAGTTGGAGTATCTCTGTGTATTGGCTCACTTGCTCACTGCTCAAAACCTATCCACTTCTACAAGGTACCCATCAGAAGTGTGATGAAATACTCCTCACTTACCTGGAGTGCAACTCAAATGACACTCAAGAAGCTTGACGCCATCCAGGATAAAACAGCTCCCTTGATTGGCACTCTATTGAATATTTAACTGGATTCAACTCAATTGGATTCACCTCAGTAGCTACAAGAGCAGGTCAGAGGCTAGGAATACTGCAGCAAGTAGTACACCTCCTGACTCCCCAAAGTCTGGCCACCATCGACAATGCACAAGTCAGTAGTGTGATACAATACTCCCCACTTGCCTGGATGAGTGCAGTCCCAACAACACTCAAGAAACTTGACACCATCCAGGACAAAGCAACCCGCTTGATTGGCACCACACCAACAAACATCCACTCCCTGTACCATCGACACTCAGTAGCAGTGATACACTTTCAAAAATCACCAAAGATCCTCAGACACAACCATTCAAATGCACAACCCCATCCAGCAGATAAATGGGAACACCACCATTTTCAAGTTCCCCTCTAAGCTGCTCACCACCCTGACTTGGAAATATATCGACGTTCCTTCACAGTCACTGGGACAAAATTCTGGAATTCCCTCCCTAATAGCATTGTGGGTCAACCCACAGCAGGTGGACTGCAGCGATTCAAGAAGGCAACTCACCACTACCTTCTCAAGGGCAACTAGGGACAGGCAATGAAAGCTGGTGAGCTAGCAATGCCACACCCTGCAAATTGATAAATAAAAAGTAACTTTTACCATTCACTTCCTCCAGCACCAATGCACAGTACCATCTGTAAAATTCACTGCAATGACTCACAAATGTTCTTCCAAGAGCACTCTCAAACCCATGACCACTATCATCCAGAAGGACAAGACAGCAGACACATGGGCACAAGTTCCCCTCTAAACCACTCACTATCCTAACTTGGAAATGTATAGTCATTTCTTCATTGTCACTAGGTCGAAATTCTGGAATTCCCTCATTCGCACGGCATTAGGGTTCCATCTGTAACATATAGACTGTAAATGTTCAAGAAGGCATTTCACCACAACCTTCTCAAGAGCAACTAGCAATGGGTAATAGATGCTGACCTAGCCAGCAATGTCCAAATCCTGTGAATGATTAAAAAAAAAGATTTTGTTCTTGCATTACATGTACTGCAAATGTGACTGTCATTCTTGAGAATTTACATTTCTCATTAAGGATAAGACCCATGTTCTTCATTTTCTTTTAACATGCCCCAGAATCTCTGGTTGTGTTTCCTCTTGACTATGCTCTTGGATGCTGTTCATATGCCAAATAGTTCCATATTTCCCTGCCAGGATTCTAGGTATTATCTTTTATAAAATCTCCAGTGCTGAAGAGATCTCAAATGTCAAATACTTGAAGCAATACCATGCAAATGATGTCATAAATGTTTTCAGCAATTTTAGCACGTGGTCTCAGGGTATCTACTTCCACTTTTGTAGAAAACCTTTTGTTGCCAATTTTTCCAAGCTAACATTGAAAGACAAAATAGAATGGATTTCCCTTTTAAAAGTTTTAAATGAATGAGATCCACACACTCAGTCCTAGTTCTGCACTTGTCTTTAGACCAGTCAGTAGCCCTGGACACCACTGTCAGTTTAGTCACTAGTGATTTGACCCTGCTTTCAATCAAGCTGTCAAACTGGGATTTTAACTTTCTCATCTTTCAAGGTTGAGGACTTTCCTGGGAATGTACAAGTAAATGGGCTTAGCATCTTCTTGTCAAGTGTTGTAATATACCTGCTTCAATTTACCTGAGTCTTTGAATAACTTTGGAAATTCTTACTGAAATTCTTTCCATCGTCAATCTGAACTATTGTATCTCCACATTCTAAGAGACTTAGATAAACACATGTATTGCCATTCAACAATGAAGTATTCTTATTTTTCAGTATATAGAGTGCCTCACTGACATCCCATCCTCTGTGATTAAGCTTTCTAACGATTGTCCCACACACCTGAAGATATGTGCTTTCAAACCTTGAAACTGCTACTCCTGTATTGAAATTAAATTCTGATTCAAACCCTTGTTTTAAACCTTTCGTTTTGAATATTTAATTTCTTGACGTTTTTTACTTCTGGTCAGGTTTAGGATGAGGTTAGGGTTAGGATAAGGGTTAGGGTCAGTGCGAGGGTTAGCGTAAGGGTTAGGGTTAGGGTCAGGGTGAGGGTTAGGGTTAGGGTTAGGGTCAGGGTGAGGGTCAGGGTAAGATTTATGGTTCAGGTGAGGCTGAGGGGTAAGGTTAGAGTGATGCCAAGGGTAAGGGTGAGGGTTGGGATGAGGGTCAGAATGAGGGTTAAGGTTAGGGTTATTATTGGGTTATGGTTAGGGTGAGGTTCAGGGTTAAGGTTTGGATGCGGGCAAAAATAAGTGTTAGTGTTAGGGTTAGGATTAGGGCCAGGTTAGAGTGAACGTTCGGGTTAGGGTTAGAGTGAGGGTGCAGGTAAGGGTTAGGGTTAGGTTTAGGATGAGGGTGAAGGTAAGGATTAGGGTGGGGATGGGGGTGAGGGTGAAGGTAAGAGTTAGGGTTAGGGTAAGGGTTAGGGTTATGTTAAGGGTGAAGGTAAGGGTTAGCGTTACGCTAAGGGGTAAGTTTAGGATGATGCCGAGGGTGAGGTTTAGGGTTAGGGTTCAGGTGCTGGCAAAAGTAAGGTTTAGGGTTAGGGTTAGGGTGAGGGTGAAGGTAAGAGTTAGCTGTCATGGTCAGTGTTAGGGGTAGGGTTTGGATGAGGTTTATAATTTCCACTTCTCTACATGTTTTCCTTTTGCTGGCCTTTCCCTTAGTTGATGTGGGAGTGAAGTTTCTAATAACCGACAGTGTTTATTCTACTGACCCAACTCGTCCCATCTATAGCACTCAGCTCCTTATGCTCGACATTGATTGTCATTGTGGGGTCCTGGTTTCACCTGCCTCTTGCACAACCTGATTTGGTCAATGATATTCATTCCCACATTTTGGGGATTTTCCAAGAGCGACAGCAATATCTTGCAACTTACCCATCCAATTGAGGCAGAGGCATTCCCAAAATTCCTCACAGAACTGATTGCTTTTATACCACTTCAACAAACCATCTGTGTTCCCTGGCCAACATCTCTGTCTCGGGAATTCTGCAGTTCTCCAGTGATGCTCAGTACAATCTTGAAGAATAGCACCTAATTTTCTACTTGGGGATCCCACAGCCTTCAGGACTCAATATCAAATTTAATAATTTAGACCCTGAACACCTCCTGCCATGTCCTTTACCCCACCCCCACACACCACAGGCCCTGCCATGATTTTCAGTAAACTAAACCTATTTTCATCTACACATTGTCTCCATTATCAGCTTTTCTCTTGCCCCTGCTTACTACCATCCATCCGTTTATCTAGCTCACTGTCTGTCTGTCTCCCTCTGGGCTCCATCTCCAACTATCCATTCATTCCTTTTCTTCCCACCCCCTGTCATCAGCATATATGTTCCTAGCTACCATCAGTTCAGAGGAAGGGTCTCTGTACTCAAAACGTTACTCTTCTTTCTCTCCACAGATGCTGGCAGACTTGCTGAGTTTCTCCAGCAATTTCTGTTTTGTTGACCCTGACTCCTGCCTCTGGAGCAAACCTACAATCCAGATGTCTGGATTATTTGTTCCAACATTGAAACATTCTTGAATTGGAGAAAGTTTGACAACTTCTCATCCATCTACACTAAATTGCTGTACAGTCTCTAATTAATTGACCCATCCAAGCCCTAGACCAGCAACATCCTGTTCAATAATATAGATCTGTTTAAAAGGCTTCTATTGATTCACCCAGATGCTGGATTGCTCAATAAATCTCACCCATTCTCTTACTAATTTCTTTTACCACTAAATTAGGTGACAAATGCATTAATAAATGCATCATACACTGTACCACTTTCTTCTAGGCTTTGTCTTACTAGAACATCATCAGCTATTGGATCTACAGAATATAACAATCTACTCGCTTGATGTTGCTGCTGTTTCTTGTCTAAATGTGCTGCGTGAATAAATTCTGTAGCACTGAAACTGTCCGTTCCAGAGCTGCCACTCCTGTACTCATTTTGGGAATTCTGCATTATCAAATGCCTGTGGTGATGGCAAACATTCTGTCAGAGATGTAACTCTTACAGATCACTGTGCATTTCTGATCAAGGTGAGTATTTACATTTCCTTCCTTACTGTCAAGGAACTTCATTTGTGTGTTTTCTTTTCACTTCAGCAAATTGACAGTTCACAGCTTAGGCTCAAAGTCTTCTGAGTTTTGTTTTCCTACCACTTGGAATCTTCCTGCTCTGTTGCCTTTGATTTGACTTCTTCTAAACACCAGTCTTGCCTTCAGAGTCTTCTCACTTTCTTCAGCTATGCTTTCAAAGCCTTCCAAACTCCAAATCTGTCCCTTAGTCTCTCTACCCTAACTTCAGATCAGGGCCCGGGAGGTCTCTTTCTTCCCAGTTACCGCCATGCTTTTTCATGTGACTTAACTATTCCTATTACCTGTTCATCTGGATACTGGTCCTTAGTACCCTTGGGCTATGGGTGTCTACGTAGACTTTGATGTGGAGGAGCGGTTTTGGACTCGGATGGACAAACTTAAAAATCACACAACACTATGTTAGAGTCCAACAGGTTTATTTGGAAGTCCTAGCTTTCAGAATGTTGCTCCTTCATCAGATAACTGTGATGAAGGAGCTACCTGATAAAGGTACAGAGCTCCAAAAGCTAGTGCTTCCAAATAAACCTGTTGGACTATAATCTGGTGTTGTGTGATTTTTAACTTTGTACATAGACTTTCATTGCAACTGTTGCCTCCTTGTTGTAAGGAATTTTCACACTTGATGCAATAGTCCTTTCTTCATATTGCTATGTTACTGGTTACTAAATTGAGCTCTCTAGTGTAATGTCAATAATCTCTTTCCTCCCATGATTCTTCTCATCTGACATTTTCTCCCAGTCTCTCTGAAGGCAATTTGCAATGTGAAATGGAAGCAGCTGATGGACATCACACTATCTAGAACCATGAAGGGGTTTGTAGACAAAGACTGAGATTTCAAAATGCATGGGGAACCAGTAGAGATCAGTAAGTACAACTGACTGTCATAGGATTCCAATAATTGAGGTATGGATGCATTAAAACTTCATTATGAAGCAGTCTGTGAACCTGCCAAAGAGTTTTCTATAATCAAAATCTTGAGGTACTCTTGGCATGAGTGTGAGTTTCAGTAGACCATCTGATTTAGTGCTGGTTTGCACAGAGCAGGCAGAGATGCAGCAGAATTACTTCTCTCAGAATCTGTGGAATTCTTTATTGTACAAAGGTGTTGAGGCTGGGTTGTTAAATATATTCCAGGCTGAGATATAGGCAAACAGGCAGGAAAGTGGATTTGAGGATTATTTGGTCAGTCATGATCTCATTGACTGGAGGAGCAGACCTGATAAGCTGTATGACCTGTTTCAGGTCCCATGGTATTATAGTAAGTAGGAACATGAACAGAACATATCTTCTGTACTTAGATTGCAAAAAGGTGAAATGGTGGGCAGGACATCACAGAGAACTCCTCTGGTTTTCTACAATACTACATAAAATCTTTTCCATAGACAAGCTGAAGGAGAGAAATGTCATTGTTGAACAATTCATCAATATATTCCCCCCCCCCCCCAATGATTCTAAAAACAACTTGTTGAATCTTCTGTCTTGGCGTCAAGGATATCTTCATATAATTCCCCAGTGTTGCCATCGCCACAGACACTTCCGCCCCCAGTGACATCACTCACCTGCGCACCGACCACGCCGCATGCGTCTCCGCCCCCACGCCGATCTCCTTCACCACGCCTAACCCCGCCCCCACGCCTATCTCCGTCCGCACGCCTAACCCCGCCCCCACGCCTATCTCCGTCCGCACGCCTAACCCCGCCCCCACGCCGAACTCCGTCCGCACGCCTAACCCCGCCCCCACGCCGAACTCCGTCCGCACGCCTAATCCCGCCCCCACGCCGAACTCCGTCCGCACGCCTAACCCCGCCCCCACGCCGAACTCCGTCCGCACGCCTAACCCCGCCCCCACGCCGATCTCCGTCCGCACGCCTAACCCCGCCCCCACGCCGATCTCCGTCCCCGCCCGATTCCCGCCCCCAGGCCTAACCCCGCCCCACTCCCAGCTCCAGCCCCACACCAGGTCCTAGCTCCCAGCCCTGCCGTGTTTTCACCATCCCTCCAGACCCTCCCTCTCTGAGAATGAAAGATCAGTCCTCAGCAGAGGCCTCACCTTCATTCCCCTACGCTCTCGGATTAATGAGTTCAACACGCGGCGTGACATCAAACAATTCTTCCGCCACCTTCGCCTCCGCGCCTACTTCTTTAACCAGGACTCTCGCCGACCCTCTGATGACCCCTTCTCCCGCCTCCAACACACCCCATCCACCTGGACACCCCGTGCTGGCCTCTTACCTGCCCTCGATCTCTTCATAGCCAACTGCCGCCGCAACATTAACCGCCTCAACCTCTCCACCCCTCTCACCCATCCGAACCTCTCACCCTCGGAACGTGCAGCCCTCCACTCCCTCCGTTCCAACCACAAACTCACTATCAAACCGGCAGACAAGGGAGGCACAGTGATAGTTTGGCACACCGATCTTTACACCGCTGAGGCTAAACGCCAGCTCGCGGACACCTCCTCCTACTGCCCATTTGACCATGACCCCACCTCCCACCACCAAACCATCATCTCCCAAACCATCCATAACCTCATCTCCTCAGGGGATCTCCCATCCACCGCCTCCAACCTCATAGTCCCACAACCCCGCATCGCCCGTTTCTACCTCCTACCCAAAATCCACAAACCTGACTGCCCCTACCGACCCATTGTCTCAGCCTGCTCCTGCCCCACCAAACTCATCTCTGCATACCTCGACATGGTCCTGTCCGCCTTAGTCCAAGAACTCCCCACCTACGTTCGGGACACCACCCACGCCCTCCACCTCCTCCATGATTTTCGCTTCCCCGGTCCCCAACGCCTTACCTTCACCATGGACATCCAGTCCCTGTACACCTCCATCCCCCATCACGAAGGACTCAAAGCCTCAAAGCCCTCCGCTTTTTCCTTTCCCGCCATACCAACCAGTACCCTTCCACTGACAACCTCCTTCGACTGACTGAACTGGTCCTCACTCTGAACAACTTCTCTTTCCAATCCTCCCACTTCCTCCAAACCAAAGGAGTAGCCATGGGCACCCGCATGGGCACCAGCTATGCCTGCCTCTTCATAGGATATGTGGAACAGTCCATCTTCCACAGCTACACTGGCACCACCCCCCACCTTTTCCTCCGCTACATCGATGACTGTATCAGCGCTGCCTCGTGCTCCCACGAGGAGGTTGAACAGTTCATCCACTTTACTAACACCTTCCACCCCGACCTCAAATTTACCTGGACCATCTCAGACTCCTCCCTCCCCTTCCTAGACCTCTCCATTTCTATCTCAGGCGATCGAATCAACACGGACATTTACTATAAACCGACCGACTCTCACAGCTACCTAGACGACGACACCTCCTCTCACCCTGCCCCCTGTAAAAACGCCATCCCATATTCCCAATTCCTTCGTCTCTGCCGCATCTGCTCCCAGGAGGACCAGTTCCAATATCGAACAACCCAGATGGCCTATTTCTTCAAAGACCGCAATTTACCCCCAGACGTGATCGACGATGCTCTCCATCGCATCTCCTCCACTTCCCGCTCCTCCGCCCTTGAGCCCCGCCCCTCCAATCGCCACCAGGACAGAACCCCACTGGTCCTCACCTACCACCCCATCAACCTCCATATACATCGTATCATCCGTCGTCATTTCCGCCACCTCCAAACGGACCCCACCACCAGGGATATATTTCCCTCCCCTCCCCTGTCAGCGTTCCGAAAAGACCACTCCCTCCATGACTCCCTCGTCAGGTCCACAACCCCCACCAACCGAACCTCCACTCCCGGCACCTTCCCCTGCAACTGCAAGAAATGCAAAACGTGCGCCCACACCTCCCCCCTTACTTCCCTCCAAGGCCCCAAGGGATCCTTCCATATCTGCCACAAATTCACCTGCACCTCCACACACATCATTTATTGCATCCGCTGCACCCGATGTGGCCTCCTCTATATTGGGGAGACAGGCCACCTACTTGCGGAACGTTTCAGAGAACACCTCTGGGACACCCGGACCAACCAACCCAACCACCCCGTGGCTCAACACTTCAACTCCCTCTGCCACTCCACCAAGGATATGCAGGTCCTTGGATTCCTCCATAGCCAGACCATAGCAACATGATGGCTGGAGGAAGAGTGCCTCATCTTCCGCCTAGGAACCCTCCAACCACAAGGGATGAACTCTGACTTCTCCAGTTTCCTCATTTCCCCTCCCCCCAACCTTGTCTCAGTCCCAACCCTCGAACTCAGCACCGCCTTCCTAACCTGCAATCTTCTTCCTGACCTCTCTGCCCCCACCCCCACTCCGGCCTATCACCCTCACCTTATCACCGTCACCTTAACCTCCTTCCACCTATTGCATTTCCAACGCCCCTCCCCCAAGTCCCCCCTCCCTACCTTTTATCTTAGCCTGCTTTCCTCATTCCTGAAGAAGGGCTCATGCCCGATACGTCGATTCTCCTGCTCCTTGGATGCTGCCTGACCTGCTGCGCTTTTCCAGCAACACATTTTCAGCTCTATCTTCATATAATTTACTACCAGTTATGTTATCTGAAACTTTGGCAATAAGTTACTGTTTGAGCTACGTGTAATAAAATGCAAAACTCATTCTTTATAAGTAGGTTTATAATTTAATTGTACATAGAATACACTAAGCAATCTTGCCACATGAATACAAAATTGCTACGAACTCAAAATAATAACTTCCAATATTTAAAAAGAAACACTGGTGTTTAATGACCTCCTTGTTCATGTGAAGAATATATTCTCTTCACAACTATCGTTAATGAATACGGCACTACATAGCGAAAGATATACCAAGCAAGCTTCTTGTTATAAGGTTCTTAATTTTATTATATCAACCCTTATTTCCTATGTCTTGCATTATTCAGCATATAACCAAATGGCAAAAGTATGACATTAAATAAGAGAATGAGTGGTCCCAGAGTTGGACTTTGTGATCGTAAAATAATATACACCTCAGGATGGCACAGTGGCTAAATGGTTAGCACTGCTGCCTCACAGCGCCAGGGACCCAGGTTCAATTCCCGCCTCGGGCAACTGTCTATGTGAAGTTTGCACATTCTCCCCGTGCCTGCGTGGGTTTCCTTTGGGTGCTCCGGTTTCCTCCCACAGTCCAAAGATGTGCAGGTTAGGAAAATTAGCCATGCTAAATTGCCTGTAGTGTTAGGTGCAGGGGTAAATGTAGGGAGGTGGGTTGCTCTTCGGCGGGTCAGTGTGGACTTGTTGGGCCAAAGGGCCTGTTTCCACACTGTAAGAAATCTAATTAAATCTCTCTTCCTTATAAAATGTACATGAATGCCTTTGTAATTAACAAACGTGATAGCCTTCATTGCTCTAAATAATAATAGGACGGTGCTCTCCCTTGGTTGAAGCGGTTGAGTTTATCAAGTAATAACATTTATCTACTGCAGTTGGTATTCATATAGTGGGGTAAGGAGTTGTCATCCACAGCTGGGCCAGATGCATTTTCACTGAACTTTCCCATCCTTCCTTCCAGTGACAAATTAAAAATTAACCCAAAACCTTTAATGTAGAGAGTGAATAATTCCCAGCCATTAGAATCAGAGGGAGTCTCAAGAGGAGAAAGAAGAAACTGGACTGGGCATTAACAGCTGGGCTCAGGTAAATGTATTTCTAAGGGCATGGCCGTGCTACTTTCAATCAGCAAATCGGAAATTGTGTTGCTGGATTCCTGCCTCGCATCAGCTGGCATTTATCCACTGATAAAATGACAAAAAGGGAAGATACACTTTAAATTGGCATTATTTTTGCAATAAATAGCAGGCAGATATCTTTCAATATAAAGGCTGCGGCAAAATTACTAAAGTTACAACCAGCTTGCAGAGAGCTTTTTTGAACCTTGTACACAGCATTGCCAAGTAGCAAGGGTGCTCTTGTGGTCGTGTCTTGACTTCTGAGCCAGGTGAACAGGTTCAAGTCCCACTGCTCCAGAGGTATGTAATAAGCAGGTTGGTTCGAAAATATCTAGCCAACGGGCAACCCAACACTTCAGCTATGCATTTAAGGTAGAATGATGAGATTTATTAATCACTTAATGCTCAGGGGAGACAAGAATGATAGCTAATGGAAGAAATCTTTGAGGAGAAAGTGAGGTCTGCAGATGCTGGAGATCAGAGCTGAAAATGTGTTGCTCCTGAAGAAGGGCTTATGCCCGAAACGTCGATTCTCCTGTAACCTGGATGCTGCCTGACCTGCTGCGCTTTTCCAGCAACACATTTTCAGCTAATGGAAGAAGGCAAGTCAGATATTTAGATAGAATTAAAACACCGAGCCTTTCACACTGATAGTGCAGTTCCAATTTCTCTGGCAAAAAAAAATTGTTCTCGTTTCTACATGGAAGGTTTGTTAAATAATTATCACCTTGCATTCCCCAGCTCTGGCTCTGCATTTTAGTGCACTCAGCTTCTTATTTTGTACTTTTACTTTCAACATTAATCGTTAGTTTCCTTCATTATTAAACATCGACCCGTGTGAACTGGTACTTGCTGGTGCAGTGGCAGTCAGTAAATGTAATGAATGAATGCACATAGTAATACACCTTCTCCCTTTCCCACTGGCTTCATAAATCCCACCAAAGCAGCACCATTACTGATGTCAGTGCTAATGATTCCAGCTATCGCTAGCTCTCTTACAATGTTTCGAATGAGAAGCAGTAAAGATAGGAGTGGGTCGATTAAAAATTGATTCCTGCAGGGCTTCATGTGAAGTCCCAGTCTGACTGTTAGGAAAGCATCCTTGATTAGAGACTGCAGTGCAATGTGCTTAAAACATTCTTTACTGTTAATCCTATTTCATTATTATCTGAACATAACCATGCAGAATTAAGTAATATTGGTGCAAAATATGGATACATGGCATTATCATTTTGGACAATATCCCTGGTCTTTATGATCCAAAATGATTGAATGGCTGCTGATGCAAGTTCAATCGATGCAATGTTGATAGTGTGCAACATGTAACACTGGAACAACATCAGCATATTTGGGGCTCAATGCTCCAGAGACCATCCTTTTTCAATCACTCACTTTTTACATTTCTTCATAGTTTGTGGATGTTGCTGGCTGGGTCTGCACTTATTGTCCATTTCTAACCGGTCCTGAGAAGTGGATGGTGAGTTGCCTTGTTGAACCATAGCAATCAGTGGCGAGTAGGTAGACCAATATCATTAGGGAGGAAGTTCCATGATTTTGACCCAGCGATACTGAAGGAATGGTGATACATTTCCAGGTCAGGATGGTGAGCAGATTGGAAAGGAACTTGCAGGTTGTGATGTTCCCATGTATTTACTGCCCTTGTCCTTCAAGGTGGTAAAAGTTGCAAGTTCAGAAGAGGTTTTTGCAGAAACCTTGACAAATTGCTAAAGTTCTCTTGTGCATTGTACACACTGTTGCTGCTGTGGTAAAGGGATTGAATGCTGACAATAGTGGTAGAGCAAATGTTGATGATGGTGGTAAGGGGAATCAATGTTGACCATGATGGATGGGATGACAGTCAAGCACAGAGCTTCATCCTTGATAGTGTCAAGCTTCTTCAATGTCTTTAGAGCGGCACTCATCCAGGCAAATGTCCAACTTTCTATCACACCCCTGACTTGTGCCTCGTAGATGGTATACTGGCTTTGGGAAGTCAGAAGGGATGTCCTCCTTACAGTATTCCCAGCCGGCTCTTCCAGCCACAATATATATATGTCTGCTCCAATTCAGTTTCTGATAATTGCCATGATGTTGGTAATGAGCATATGACTGAAAGCATCCATCTTTACTTTTTAAAGGTAACATCAATAATTTTCAGGTTAGTTGCTTATTGATTTCTATCCACTACCATTACATTGTGCAAATGCTTAGCTCTTTTATGTTTAAAATTGCTAAAGTTTTTTTTTACAGGGAGTAGTGTGGCTTCTGCTGAAGGATTTGGACCTGCTTTCTATGTTCTGCACAAATGAATGGGTTCCAGATATGGACAGTGCAGAAGCAGACATTCCCCTTGAACTAAAGAATAACTAGGAGAATAAACAGAGCTAACATAAACTATTAGAGAGGGATTTAGAGAAGGAGGAGAAAAAGCTTTCAGCAGGAAACTATGTCTGGCCACTGTGGTTAGGAGGGAACTCTCCAGGCTGAACTTCAGTGAGGAATAGTGTGTGTGATGTCAGTGCTTCAGGAATATCCTGACTGAAACCTGTTCACTGTTGCAGCCACAGTTACAAATCCAGGGCTGGGCAAGGACTGCATGGCCATGAAGTTGACCATGGTCATGAACCTTAATGCATTGGCCTTCTTCTCAGCTGCAGCAGGTCATATTACTGGCTCACTGGATTGAAAAGCAACCAACTATATTTCAGTCTCTTTTGTTGGAAAGTAGCTGGCAAAGTGAGTACGTGACTACAGGCTTGGCAATGGCACAGGATGCCAGGAACTCTACACGTGTATACTGCATGTCAATTCTAAGTTGTACCAGAACTGAGTTCAACTAGAAAGGAGCTCACACACTCACTTTGCCAGCTACTTTACAACAAGAGAGACCGAAATGTTGGTTGGCTGTTCTTGAATCCAAGGAGCCAGTGATATCACCTGCTGCAGCTGAGAAGGAGCCCAATGCATTAAGGTTCATTAGGAAGTCAACAGTGCATGTAATTCCATTCACACCAGTCCAAAATGTACCTTCCTTCTGTCACTGAACATTTGCAGTGCCAACCTGACCATAAGTGAGATACAAAAGCCAAACTATTCGAACCAATTTCTAATTGACATCACGTCATGTTACAATGAAATCTCAAATAATCCCTTCAACGATATCATTAGTATTTGTCTTGCAGGTGTCTATGGCAGTCCTAGTATTCCAATACAACATGATGTGCTGGTAAACTGTGCTGATTTTAATAGGGAAAGTCACACAAGGCCATAGAGGATGACCCAGGCAAAGGTCCTGATTCAAACTGGACCACCTCAGCACAGGAAACAGCGATTTGACTGCCTTGGCGGCAGTCTACAGTTTGCTCACCAGAGGGGAAGCAACAATGAGACGATGAATATGTTCACTGTGAGAGAGAACTATACACAATGCTCCAGGAAATCACTGCCACTGCTCTAGAATGTTGAACCTTAGCAATACTAACAATTTTGCTGGAGGGCAGATTACTGGACCCTTCAAGCTCTGTAAACACAGGTATCCATGGCTGTAATGAAGCAAGCAGCCTGAGGGTGAAACTGGCTACACAGAACAGAAGCCTGAACATGCACTGCAGCACTAGGACAGTCAGTAGCCTCTGCTCATGGAATGAAGCTGAGAAATATCCATCAGATATTGTAATAAGCTTGGGCCCATATGTGTACCAATGTGGTGACCTATTGTTTCCACATTGGCCAGGAGAAGCTGGACAGTCTGGGCAAACTCTTGTATCTAATTGGTGTCAGACACCTCAATGCCCCATTACTTTGCACACAGGTTTTCTGGCAAGTCTAAGATTCATTGTGTACATCCATCAGCCTTCCTTCTGTAACGTGTACCATCGAATTGTTCATCTGACTCCTCTGCATTAGAACCTCTGTGTGGATCTAACCCTCTGGCAAGTCAGCAACTGAGTTGTCCTTGTCCCCACCAATCCGAAAACCATACGTACTCTGTATCTCACCACATATAGACACCACCTTTGAACTTTATTCCTCTAAAGAGCACACAGTGTCAGGATGTGAGCTGGTGGCTGCGAGTGTCAGAGTGAGTGACAGTTAATCATTACAACCTTCCTGCTCTTCCTCCTGGTCAGCTAGTACTGTTAGGGTGTCCAAACAGAGGAAGGAACAAGGTGAGAGCTGCAGTAAGGTGAAGATGGAAGGTAATTGGTGCATGTTTTACAACATTTGCAGGTTGTAGAGGTGGAATG
Organism: Chiloscyllium plagiosum; assembly: GCF_037043375.1. Taxonomy (NCBI): domain Eukaryota; kingdom Metazoa; phylum Chordata; class Chondrichthyes; order Orectolobiformes; family Hemiscylliidae; genus Chiloscyllium; species Chiloscyllium plagiosum. The sequence goes on from NW_028270152.1 coordinate 65,298,877, forward strand.
ATGGGGAAGTAAGATATGAAAAGGAGATTTTGGAATGAGATTAGTCTTACTTTCGATGGTTTCAGTTCCCTTACTGGTTACAATCTTGTGGTATACACTGCCTCTGTTTTACAGGGTCTCATGCCTACCCCCTAGTTGCTGCTGTCTCCAGTTATTCCTCTCCTTGAAGGAAGTATTGTTTACTATCATGCAACTTTTTCATGCAGTGTGGCCTAAGGCGATAAAATGTAGGAGCAAGTTTAGGCCATTCGACCCATCAAGTCTGCACTACCTTTCAAATCATGGCTGATATATTTCTCAACCCCATTCTCTGGCCTTCTCCCTTTAACCCTTGATCCCCTTATTAATCTAGAAACTATCTATCTCTGTCTTAAATACACTCAATATCACAAAATCTGCAATCTGAGTTCCACCATTTAACCACCCGCTAGCTGAAGAAATTCCTCTTCATCTCAATTCTAAAGGGCCATCCCTTCACTATGATTTTGTGTCCTCAGGTCCTAATTTGCCCTACTAGTGGAAACATTTTCTCTACATTCAATCTACACAGGCCTCTCCTTATTTTGTAAGCTCCCCTCTTCGCCCACCCTTCTAAACTCCATCAAGTACACGCCCACAGTCCTCAACTGCTCTTCATATGACATTCTTGTAGACCTCCTCTGGACCTCCACCAATGTATGCACATCCTTACTTAGATTCAGGGCCCAAAACAGCTCACAGTATTCCAAATGCAGTCTTATACAGCCTTCACAGTACACCCCAGCCCTTGTATTTTAGCCCCTTCTAAATGAATGTTAATATTACATCTGCCTTCCTAACTGCCCACTGAACCTGCATGTTAACTTTAAGAAAATCCTGAACTTGGACTCACAAGTCCCTTTGTGCTTCAGATTTTCAAAGCTTTCCCCCATTTAGAAAATAGTCCATGCCTTATTCTTCCTATCAAGGTGCATAACTTCACACTTTCCCACATTGTATTTCACTGCCCACTCTCCTACTCTGTCCAAATCCTTCTGCAGCCTCTCCACCTCCTCAACATGATCTGTCTCTCCTCCTATCTTTGTGTCATCTGCAAACTTAGCTATAGTGTCCTCCAGTTCCTTCATCCAGACCATTAATGTACAACGTGAATATTGTGGACCCAACATGGGCCCCTGAAAAATAATGGCTACCATCCTGAAAAAGACACCTTTATTCTCTGCCTTTGGCCAGTCAGCCAATCCTCTGTCCGTTCCAGTACCTTGCTCCTAACACCCATGGAGTCTTCTCTTATTTAGCAGCCTCCTGTGCAGCATCTTGTCAAAGGCTTTCTGGAAATCCCAATAGATCACATCCATTGGCTCTCGTTTGTCTAACTCGCTTGTTACTTCCTCAAAGAATTCTAACAGATTAGTCAGTCGTGATCTTCCCTTGATGAAGCCATACTAACTCAGCCCTATTTTACCAATAACTTTCAAGCACTCCACAATCTCATCCTTAATAATGGACTTTGAAATATTACCAAAGATGAGGGCAGACTAACCAGCGTATAATTTCCCATCTTGCACCTCCCTCGCTTCTTAAACAGGGGTGTTACTTTATCCATATTACAGTCCTCTGGGATTATCCATCAGTCTATTGATTCCTGAAAGATCACCACTAATACTCTACAATCTCCTTAGCTAACTCCTTCAGAATTCTGGGATATAGCCCAACTAGTCCTTCAGATATTTCAGCTTCCCCAGCACCTTCTCCTTAGTGATGGTCACTGCACTCATCTCTGCCCCGACTCTCTTGAAGTTCTAATATACTACTAGGTTTTCCACTGTGAAAACTGATGCAAAGTATCTATTCATCTCCTCCGTGATTTCTTTCCTCCCCATTATTACTTACACAGTCTCATTTTATTATGCTCAAAACGTCGATTCTCCTGCTCCTCGGATGCTGCCTGACCGGCTGTGCTTTTCCAGCACCACAATCTCAACCCCAATATCTACTCTTGCCTCTCTCTTACCTTCTATACATCTACAAAAACTCTTCAATCTGCTTTTATATCACTAACTACCTTACCCCCATATTTCATCTTCTCCTGTCTTTATTGTTTCATTTTTTAGTCCTAATCTGGTTTTAAAAAGCTTCCCAATCTTCTGGCTTCTCACTGATCTTCACTACTTTGCCAGCTTTTTCTTTTGTTTTTATGTAATCCCTGACTTCTCTTGTCAGCTATGGTTGCTTCAACCTCCCTTTAGTATGTTTGTTCTTCATTGGGATGAATTTCTGCTGTTCCTCCTGAATTATCCCCAGAAACCCTTGCCATTGCTGCTCCATAATCTTTCCTGTTCGGCTCCCCTTCCAATCACTCTGACCAGCTCCTCCTTCATGACTTTGTAGTAACTTTTGCTCAATTGTAATATTGTGACATCTGATTTCTACTCCTCTTTCTCATACCGCAGGGAGAATTCTATCAAATTGTGATCAATACCCCTTGGCATTTCCTTCACCTTAAGTCTGCCTCATTGTACACAAATCCAGAATTTCTGTTCCCTGGTGAGTTCTACTACACGCTGCTCCAAAAAGCCATTTTACAGACAATCCACATACAGAGGAACCTCGATTGTGCGAACGATTTGGGCGGGCACTATTTCATTTGGATAATCCTCAGATGCTGCCTAACCTGCTGTGCTTTTCCAGCACCACTCTAATCTAGACTCTTGTCTGCTGTGCCCAAAGTGAGATTCTTGACCTTTTCCTACTCACTAGAGGTCCTACTACTTGTTCTGAAAACTTTAATAACCTCTCTTGAGCTTTCCCAGACTTTAATTTATTTGAAGTCCTGGTGACCTCTCTATTTAGCCTTTCCACTAGGATCCTTGTCCAAGGTTGATTCAGGTGGCTCCCATTCTGATGGCACAGTCCCTTCCTGTCCCAATACTGATGCCAGTGCCCCATGTAATGGATGCCCTCTTTATTGCATTACTCCTTTAAGCACATGTTTATTTCCCTAATTTCCTTATTTCTATGCCAACTTACACAAAGCTCATGTAACAATCCAAAGATTATAACCCTTGAGGTCCTGTTTTTGAATTTTGTTCCTAATTCCAAAAACCTCCTGAACAAAACATCTTGCCGACTGTTGCCAATGTTGTTGGTCCCAACATGGATCTTAACAAATGAATCCTCCTCCTCCCACTCCAATATCCTTGCAAGTTGGTTCGAGATGTTCCTTACCAGGCAGACAACACACCCACTCAGAACTCCCCATCCTGCTCATAACGGATGCTATCTGTACCTTTAAATATAGAATCCCCGACCACTAACTCTTTTCATTTTGCTCTCCCCGCTTAAATGGCCTCCCCTACCACAGTGTAGTAGCCAATTTGCTTATCCTCCATACAATCTTTTTACTCCCACACAGGGAGAAAGTACCTCATAACTGTTGGACAAGGTCAAAAGCTGAGGCCGCTCCAATGCTAAATTCAGGTTCTCTCTACCTGGCTAATTTGTAATCACACACCCCTGTCTCTGACCAGTGGCGAAATTTGAAGTAGCCAACCTACACGGGGTGACTTCCTCCAGACCCAGTATCCTGATATGTCAGGTGTTCGAAGCTCAGGACCCAGCTTATCAAACTCTGAGCTGGAGGTCCTCAAGTAACCAACACTTAATACAAATGTAGTCACTAAGAATCACAATGGGGTCCACCAATTCCTGCATCGTGCAACACATCACCTGTTCCTACATCCCCAAATTATTAATTTGTTAATTAGTTTTTAATTTGTATTTTTAAATTTCCTACCGGTCTTTAGTTGTTAATCTGCAAAATATTTCTCCAATTTAACTCTATCTGAAGCCAATTAAGAGATGGTATTCAAATTAGCAGCAACTTACTAACCTTATGTTATTTTCTGTGATGTTGCTCAGTTTTTCCTCACTGTTTCTGATCCATGCTTCCTCCTCCATTGGCTTCCCCCTCTCTCTCTCTCTCTCTCTCCTTCTCAAAATGTCACCAGCGATCTATCTTGGTCCATCAACATCAACGCTACATTCAAGAAAGCACACCAACACCTCTACTTCCTCAGGAGGCTAAGGAAATTCACCATGCCCACAACGACTCTTACTAATTCTTACAGTTGTACCATAGAAAGCATCCTACCTGGATGCATCACAGTGTGGTATGACAACTTCCCAAAACCGTGAGAAACTGCAGAATTGTGAACACAGCCCAGTCCATCATGCAAACCAGTGGAATGCAGTAAAGCATAAATGGGAAGGTGGTGATGGGTTGGTATAGGAGGTCAGGAGTACCCTGGTTTCAAAGTGGACTGTAAGCATGGTGACTTTCTATTCCAGGATCTCTGGATAGGTTCAGCCTCATGTGGACAATTTAAGTGGGGACATGGGGAGGTGCAAGGCCTGTATGGTTTTTGATAAGGGCTGAGAGAAAGGGAATTCAGGTGCTTCAGTGACACAGAAAAAGTGTGTCTACAGCGCCAATGAAATAAAACAACCAATCAAGTACTATTTGAAGTAAGAATAAACGAGAAGTGTGGTTTTGTTTTGGTTAGTAAGCAAGATGAGCAGCCAGGATTTTATTGACAACAAAAACAGAAATTGCTGGAAAAGTTCAGCAGGTCTGGCAACATCTGTGGAGAGAAACCAGAGTTAACGTCCCAGAGTCAAGTGACCCTTCCTCCTTAGTTGCCAACTGGTTGTAACAGATGTGAGCTGGCTGCACTGATCATTCATTAACAGTAAAATTGCTGCTACTTAAAGTCATAGAATCATAGAGTTGTACAGCACGGAAACAGATCCTTCGGTCCAACCTGTACACTTAATGGTAAAGTCCTAGGGAATGTTGAACAAAGAGACCTTGGAGTGCAGGTTCATAGCTCTTTGAAATTGGAGTCGCAGGCAGGTAGGATAGTGAAAAAGGCGTTTGGTATGCTTTCCTTTATTGGTCAGAGTATTGACCAGTTGGGAGGTCATGTTGTGGCTGTACAGGACATTGGTTAAGCCACTGTTGGAATATTGCGTGCAATTCTGGTCTCCTTCCTATTGGAGAGATGTTGTGAAACCTGAAAGGGTTCAGAAAAGATCTAAAAGGATGTTGCCAGAGTTGGAGGATTTGAGCGAAAGGGAGAGTCTGAACAGGGTTGGGGCTGTTTTCCCTGGAGCGTCAGAGGCTGAGGGATGACCTTATAGAGGTTTACAAAATTATGAGGGGCATAGATAGGATAAATAGACAAAGTTGTTTCCCTGAGTTGGGGGAGAACAGAACTAGAGGGCACACGTTTAGGGTGAGAGGGGAAAGATATAAAAGAGACGTACGGGCCAACATTTTCACGCAGAGGGTGGTACATGTATGGAATGAGGTGTAAGAGGAAGTGGTGGAGGCTGGTATAATTGCAACATTTAAGAGGCATTTGGATGGGTATATGAATAGGAAGGGTTTGGAGGGATATGGGCCAGAAGTAATCGGTCCCCGTTATTCCAAGAAGCAAATGCGACCTCTTCTTTGTTATTCTTTTCCATTGCTGTTGCTCAATGAATGCTAATGTCTTCAACCATTTGTTGGAGTTCCAATATTTGATTAGGGAAGGAGTAGCGCTCCCTTAGACACTGTATTCAGGTGGGATGGATCCAAGGACAGGGTAATCTGTGCAGCTTGATTCTTGTAGCTGTAAATATAATGAGAGTTGATCAGACAGGTGATGTTGTAAACTAGCAATACATTTTAAAATGTAAGCTTGTCTTTACAATGTAGCTACTGATGTGCCCTCAGAAATGTTACCTTTTCTTTTTGCCATTAAATACATAGTCAGGGGTAGCGTCTGGCTGGCAGCACTTGGCCAGATGTTCAGTTGGGCATTAACTATGGTGCTGAGAATCTCAGGAGATCCCTTCCCAGTACTTCTGCCACTGCTAAGCATGTGATATGTGAGCAGGGAGTGATGGACGCATGGTACATATATGAGCATTGGAGAATTGTATGAGGCAAAAAAACCCTTCATGAAACGCCCTGGAATAGACGCTCAGCTGAGTTTTGGTAACATTCAGCCCATGGACTATGATTGGTAGCCTCTTAACAGGTAGAATGTTGAGAATTAAAAATGGAATGTTGCAATATCTTTCGGCCTTCATTGGGCACATTCTGTGGCAGCCAAAAAAAAAGATTTTCTTAATTACTGTGTCAGACATGACAGGCTCAACTTTCTGGGTATTTTTTTGGTTGGCAAGAAAATAAGTAGCAAGCTGTTCTGTCTAGGGAACCAACAGTGGAGATCCAGTGCTTTATTCAAAACAATTTGTATTTAACAACAGCAGTTCATAAGCCTTGCTGTTCTGCTGCTGATGTTAGTGGCATTTATTTGGTTAAAGAAATGCTGAGAAAATACTGCATTCAGCGGATTACACCATATCCAAGGGCCTTTGCAAAACCTTACTTTTCTATGTCAACAAATCATACAACACCAGGTTATAGTCCAACAGGTTTACTTGGAAGCACTAGCTTTCGGAATGCTTGAGGTGATTGTGGAGCGTTGTATGATTTTTAACTTTGTACACTCCAGTCCAACACTCCAGTCCAAATCATTACATTTCTATAACAGCTTTAATCTGGGAAAGTCATGAAGTAATAATTTCATGAGCTGTACAGCATGTGAACAGACCCTTCAGTCCAACTCGTCCATGCCAACCAGATATCCGAATTTAATATATTCCCTTTGTCCAGCATTTGGCCCATATCCCTCTAAGCCCCTTCTATTCATACACCCATCCAGATGCATTTTAAATTGTACCAGCCTCCACTACTTCCTCTGGCAACTCATTCCATACCTTCTGCATGAAAAAGTTTCCCCTTAGGTCCCTTTTAAACCTTTTCCCTCTCATCTTAAATCTATGCCCTCTAGTTTTGGACTCCCCCATCCTGGGGGAAAAAACCTTGTCCATTCACCCTATCCATGCCCCTCATGATGTTATAAACTTTAATAAGGTCATCCCTCAGCCTCTAACGCTCCAGGGAAAACAACCCCAGCCTATTCAGCCTCTCCCTCTAGCACAAATCCTCCAACCCTGGCAACTTCCTTGCAAATATTTGCTGAACCCTTTCATAGTTCACAACACCCTTCTAATAGCAGGGAGACCATAATTGAAGACCATGATTTGGAGATGTCGGTGTTGCACTGGGGTGTACAAAGTCAAAAATCACACAGCACCTGGTGTTACATGATTTTTAAAATTGAATGCAGTATTCCAAAAGTGAACTAACCAATGTCCTGTATGGCTGCAACATGACCTCCCAACTCCTATACTCAATAGTCTGACCAATAAAGGAAAGCATACCAAATGCCTTCTTCACTATCTTGTCTACCTGCAACTCCACTTTCAAGGAACTATAAACCAGCCTGTGGGAGCCAACAGGTTTGCAAAGACCGACATTACTGACTCCATACATTTGAAGGGGACAAGGAGCTCTCTATAGGTGTGGGGCCCACAGCTCCACTTGGATAGAATGGCTTGCAGTGGAGTTAATGTTTTACTACAACTAGGCTGTATGAGATCTGATTTCCCACCAGTAATTTGTTTCATATGCTGTTACAATTGAAAGAGGCACAAATGGGAAATATACCATTGTCCCTACACTGGTGCCATCTACTAGCTTTGACTGAAATATAATTTGCTGAATTCCTTGATAAAGTGAAAATAAAAGTGTAATGCTATAATAAGGGAAATGGCAGAAGGTAAATTCAGCCACACTGATCCTTATTGATGTTATCATCTGCTGCTGAAATGAGATTATTTGGTGCCAGGTTTGATAGAATTGGAAGTAGTAATGAGTATGTTAGCACAGACAGTGGCAATTAATCACCTTGGATATTTCAGGCCGACTGAACATAAATCATACCAAAACCACTCTTTAAATTGCTCAGTAGGGCTCAGCCTGGAATTAACAATTTGCTAGTTTGTTAAAGTTCAGTACTGAAACTAAAACTGAGGCGAACAATTTTTAAAAAAAATGAAAGTTATATTCAATGAACCTATTCTCCAGTGTACCTTTTGATGTGGATGAAAGCAGGACTAGCCATCAAGCATTTTATTGGTATTAATGAATATCATTGATCTAATTCTATTCAAGTAGTATTATAGCTTACTTCAGTAGCACAATTTTAATAAACCTCAGTGTATCACCATTCAATGCACAAAAAGCTGGTGCAGAATGTTGGCTGTGTTTTCTCCACAGATGCAAAGAAGCTTATCAAATATTTATTCACTAAAAGACTGTGATCGTTTTCAATCACTTGCACAGGTGGTGCAGTTTTGCAGAAATGAGCCACACACATGAGCGAATGTCCATGTATTACCCAGTGTTGAGCCAACTGACCAAGAAAGGGTTGGGGTCATCATTCTACATTTAGTATCAGGGTGGGTTGCTCCTGAGAAGCAGAACCAGCCATGGATTTGGGATAAAGCAGTGTGCTGACCTCAGGACTTAATTGTAGCTAATCAACATTGTGGAGGAGGACATTCATTTTCAGCAAATAAATGTGTTGAAAACAAATATCTGTGCATGACTAGTTAAAAGAAACTCATTAGAATTAGCATTGTATTATGAGGAATCCGTCACATGACAAACCTATTGCAGGACTGAGCTTACCATTTGGTTCTTACACTCTTCGTTGTGGTCAACACAGACAATCCCTCTTCAATTAATGATTAAATCATAATATTTTGAAATAAAGGAGCAATAATTAGGAAGACAAATGGAATATTTGGCTTCATTACATGGTTGATGCAGTGTACGTATTGGGAAGTCTTGTTACAACATGAAGTTGTCAGGGAGCCACACCCTGATAGAGTGTACAGTTTTGTTCTCCTCATTTAAGGAGGCAATTCATAGAGCGTTTATTCAGTTGATTCCTTGGATGAAGGGGTTGCTTAATGAGGAAAGGTTAAGAATGTTGGACAATATTCTCATTGGAGCTCAGAAGAATGAGACATGATCTTATTTAATCATAGAATTCAGAGGGACATTGCCAAGGCAGATGCTGGCAAGTTGTTTTCCTTCACTGGAGATTCTAGAACTGGGGTGCACATCCAATAATAATAACCAGCACAATCACCAACACCACCACCACCACTATCATTACTGCCATCACCACCATCACAACTCATCACCATTACTACCACTATCATCACCACTGGCATCAACACCATTACAACCATTACCACCATCATCACCATTGCTACTACTATCATCATCACCATCACCACAACCCATCACCATTGCTACCATTAACATCATCACCATCAGCACAACCCATCATCATTACTACCACTATCATCATCACCACCACCACAGCTCATCACCATCACTGCCATTAACATCATCAGCAGCACAACCCATCACCATTACTACCGCTATCACCACCACTGTCATCAACACCATTATCACCATCATTATAACCCATCACTATTACTAACACTATCACCATCACCATCACAATGGCACCAATATATTTGAAGGCAGGGAGATGTGTAAATTATCACATCTGGTGAACCCACTGTCTTCCTGCCTAAGGTGACCTGCTTCCCAGACACCCTGAGGTTCAATGAAGCCCTTAACTGGCCAATTAACTGTATTAATCCTATTACTTCCTGCCACTGAGTTATATTATTAAGACTGAAATTAGTCACATCAGCAGGGAAGTTCCATCTGGTTTAAGGTATACAGTAGATAGACCTAACTTTTGCCCCAATTTCAATGAAGATTTGGACTAGTAAAACACATCTGGGCAATAATGTCCTTTCAGGAAGAAAATCTGGCACATTCACCTGGTCTGCCTACATGTAATTCTGTTCGCTGAGCTCGGAGTTTGTGTTGCAGACGTTTCGTCCCCTGTCTAGGTGACATCCTCAGTGCTTGGGAGCCTCCTGTGAAGCGCTTCTGTGATCTTTCCTCTGGCATTTGTAGTGGTTTGAACCTGCCGCTTCCGGTTGTCAGTTCCAGCTGTCCGCTGCAGTGGCCGGTATATTGGGTCCAGGTCGATGTGCTTGTTGATTGAATCTGTGGAGGAGTGCCATGCCTCTAGGAATTCCCTGGCTGCTCTCCACAGAGAACAGCCAGGGAATTCCTAGAGGCATGGCACTCATCCACAGATTCAATCAATAAGCACATCGACCTGGACCCAATATACCGACCACTGCAGCGGACAGCTGGAACTGACAACCGGAAGCGGCAGATTCAAACCACTACAAATGCTGGAGGAAAGATCACAGAAGCGCTTCACAGGAGACTCCCAAGCACTGAGGATGTCACCTAGACAGGGGACGAAACGTCTGCAACACAAATTCCCAGCTCGGCGAACAGAACCACAACAACGAGCACCCGAGCTACAAATCTTCTCACAGACTTTGAATGCCTACATGTAACTCCAGACCCAGGTGGTTGACTCTCAACTGCCCTCTGAAATGGCCTAGCAAGCCAATCAGTTCAAGGGAAGCTAGGGACAGGCAAGAAATGTTGGCCAGCTAGTGACACCAACCCCCCAAACCCCCCAACACCCCACCCCCCAACAGACCACAAGTGAATAAATAATAAACAAAATGTGGAGGAACTTTTGATATCTTGTGCTTTATTAATCACTATAAAATTAATAGACTTAAATATGTTTAATTAAGAATGTTCGATAAACTTATAAGCTATCTATTTTATCCTGCACGGTATATAGATCTGCATAACTGTCTCGAAAGTCCTCATTAATTTCACACGACTTCTGTCTTTGTTACTCATCATTCTTTTTGCAAGATTTAAGTCTATAACTATTTCAAAAGCAACTCTCCTCACTTGTTTTCCTGCTTTGAGACAAGGGATTTTACTCCAAAGAATCAAATTGGATTCATATAATGCCTTGCAAATTCTCAACTTGTTCCAAAGCAAACTTCATAGCTTATAAATTGCATTTGAACTGTAATCACAGTTGTTTTGTAGGCAGCCTATTTGAACGCAGTAAGATTTCACAAATAATAATGTCATAGTAACAAATTCATATGCCTTTGTGGTGCTAGTGACTTGATAACTTCACAAGGCAGTCTTGGTCTTCTTTATAATGACTTTGGATGTCTTAGATAGAACCAAAGAAGCAGACAAAGCCATAGTTTTGCTTTCATTATGAAATTCATTATGAAAATGTACTACACTGAAATGCGTAGACTAAGTGTTCAAGTGGGTCGTAAATTGATAATTTTCCCACTCGGATCCCTGAAAACTCCATTTCTCCTGCTAACAGACTTCTCCCACTCCTCACTCTTGCCCTTTCCTGCATCACCTCAGCTTCTTTTCCTTGTCATGCTGCAGACCAAGAGAGATACTGTGCTGACTTCGTGGAGCACGTAGTCTGAGCAGAATCCTTAAAGTCAAAACCAATGCCACACCACTTCCTATAAATGTCAGCAGATTTAAAAAACACCAATTCCATGACAAACCAGGTAACAACCAATGGTAACCAATCAATAACTATCCTGAAAGTAAAAAAGCGATCTCTGTAAATCACATTGGTGGAGAAGGGGAAGCTACTTCCCTCTGCTGATGATATCATCATGTATGAGAGTGAGAGTGTGAAGTCAAGAGTTAAATAGATCTTTCCTGTAAGGGCTACTGAGCATGTCTGTGAGGAGCTATTTCATGGTGATGACAGATCACATGAAACTGGAGTCTGAGCTGATACGTTTGCAGAAGATGGCCTCTCTTCGTATCACTTCTATATAGTTATGTTCAATATAGGCTGTTAATATTCACTCAGCTAAGTGTAAATCTGATCTTATTGCCGGTCATAGTGATGACCAGAACCACAGAAGTGGCGGCATGCAACAAGTTAGCACCTGATGTCCAGCCCAGCGGCTTTGCAGAATATTGTGTGAAGCAGCAGGCAAGCCCAATGATTCAAGCACAGATGAGGGGCAAGACTAGCAAGTAACCCAGCAGCAGTCTAGAGCAATGGAGGGAGTACTTCATAGCCTCAAGTCAATCCTGTCATGGGATCCAATCAGTTGGCTAACACGCCAGCCTTGATTCGGTTAAGCAATGAATTCTGTCCTAACCAGCCTGACGTTATTTTGCATAACGCACAGACCAGATGACCAGGATTGTGGTATTGCTCTGCCACATGCCAGCTTTGGTGGTCTACCCAGGTTGTGAACTCAACTACCCTCCCTTTCTCATACAGTAGTGCCAAATGACATAGTAGAGAAATGTTACCAAAACACATCAAGAAGAGGAATGGGACAGTGAGAACCATGCCCACACCTCATGACCTAGCCTTATTGGAAAAGAGCTCACAGCCCTACGGTGAGAGGGCAATGATCTGGTGTCTCTATGACATAGTGCTTTATGCACATGCTATCAGCAATGATTTTTAGACTAAGAATGTAATTCACCTGTCACTTCACATTTTCTCTTAACCCTATTGAAAATCTAAACTATTTATACATCTTATCCCACACCCATTCTCCAAAGTCTCTCTGTTTCACAGGGTAAATATGAGGGAGGACGGTTGTATTTGAGGTTGTGGAAGGGCTGTGCATGCCAGTCTCTGAGGGCCATGATGTTGTAGTTTCTTTCTGAGCATCAGGGCGTACAGACATACCTACTGGTTTCTTTTTTTAGTGAAACCAAAGTTCTGCCATTTCATCAAACATTGCCACTTGACATTCAGATGAGCTCTCACCTCAGTTTAGATTAGATTAGATTCCTTGCAGTATGGGAACAGGCCCTTCAACCCAACAAGTCCACATGACCCTCCAAAATGTAACCCACCCAGACCCATTCCCCTACATATACCACTGACTAATGCACCTAACACCTATGGGCAATTTAGCATGGCCAATTCACCTGACCTGCACATCTTTAGATGAGGGGAGGAAACCGGAGCACCCGGAGGAAACCCATGCAGACACACAGGGAGAAGGTGCAAACGTCACAGAGGCAGTCGCCTGAGGCGGGAATCAAACCCGGGTCCCTAGCGCTGTGAGGCAGCAGTGCTAACCACTGAGCCACCATGCTGCCCAAGATCCTTACTGGAAGCAGACTGTAGGGTTCCAGACAATGTCTACCTTACCATTCTGTGTACATAGTTATGTTCAATAAAGTTCACTCATTTGAGTGTAGACCTAATCTTCCCACAAAGAGGAGCTGTTAACAGGGAAGTTCACGTCGCAGACGGCGCACTAGCCTCAAAAGAGTTGGCATCCCAATTTGCCTTCTTTATATATTTCTGTCTCCCACTCACACATAGCCTGCTTATGAAAATGGTATCCAAGGAGACCTATAGTGGATGCAGTACCATGCTTGTCTTTTAAACTCATTAACAACCCTGAATACTGAAAATAGGAACCAAATTTGGCAACATTGACATCGAGTTAAGTAAAGTAGTATTCTATAATCCAGTAACGTCAATATGAAACAATAGATTTCTCTTTCCTGAAGAAAACAAAAGCAATGCTGGAAATCATGGCAGATCAGGCAGCATTCTTGGAGAAACAGCAAGCTAACTTTTTGAGTCTAGCTTTCTCTTCATCATCTAGACTCTAAGCATTAACTTGCTTTCTGTCCACAGATGCGGCCTGACCCATTGTGACTTCCAGCATTTTTGGTTTTCAGTACAGATTCCAGCACCTGCAGTAAATTGTTCAGAGATTTCTTTTTCCATTTACTTTGGATTACCCTGGGGCGAGTTGATGGTTTGATTAATCAGCTTTTACCTGTGTCCCGCAGTGCAGTTCTAAGGCAAAATTGAGTGACTTCCTCAATCGTTCGAAGGAAGTCTGCACAACCTCATTAAATCAACACATCAAGCATTTGATGGAATTGTATCATTGGCCGGATTGCAGTAGACAAGTGTAGCAACAGACACAGTCAGACATTGTCTGAATTGCTACATTCTCCAATATCTTTAGTTGTGAGTTCAACACAGACTGCGACCAAGTGAGAGCAGATACTGAGATTATTGAAAGATAATGTGCTGCTTCTTAAAGATTGGACAATCTTCAAACAACAGGTAGATTTAGTTCCATCAGTGATATAATTTTCCAATTTATGCAGAGTTCAGGCAATGCTCTGAAATGAGATCCTCTGGGGAGAAGGCAAGAGAATGAGGTTGAGGAACATGTCAACCATGATCGAATGGTGGAGCAGACTTGATGGGCTGACTGGCCTAATACTACCCCTTTGTCTTATGATCTACCCCTTCCTATTGCACTTGGAATTGATCTAAATTAACTCAAGTACAAAACCAATTGCCTATTCAGTCTTCTGTTTGCCTTAAACAAACAGAAATATATCCAAAACATAATAGTTTAGCTGCGAACATAAAATTGAAGACATTACAAGTTTTGTAGTACTGCTCCTTGCCCCATTTTTTACCTCTTTGCAAGAAAATATCCTCACACATATGGGAATGGTGAATCAGGAAAGCTCCTCCAATGGCAAAAAATTGAAGTAAAAGAAATGCCCCAGTTCAATGAAATGTAGAGTAGTGTTACTAGGGGCATTGAAGAAAAACACGGGGGGGGGTTGATTAGGACTGGTATATTTCTGTTTGCATGATGTTTGTGTTTATGAATAGGAGCTACAAATTGCACCACCCAGAGCAGTTCCTCTGAGATATGAAGTGGAAGAACTCATTGGCGAAAACTGCCTAGAGAATAACATTAAGGAAAATAAACACAATCTGGAAATTTAATGCATTAAATACATATTAAGAACACATGGAGTTAGAAGATTGATATTGAAACAGTCACAATGCCTGTCTGTTCCTTAGATAATTCTGAAACTTTGTAAATACCTCATCCAGTCTCAGCTGGGGATACTGTGTCCAATTCCAGGTGAGGAAGTATATTAAAGCCCTGGTTAGGGCTGTGGATAATTAATAGATGCAGCCAGAGATCATCTTCTTGCTGTGTTTCATTATTTATCATGAACTCCAAAACAATATCAATTCCTGGACTATTTATGTCTGCCAACAGTATATGAGCCTCATGGTAAAAGGTCACATGACCATTGCAAAATATGAAGGACATTTGTACGTGATTGAATTTCAGTTCAAATAATCATTCTATGTGACTAGGGACACTTCATCATCTGTCTCCCACCTACACCACACTTAGAGCTGTGATAGCCAATTTCATCCCACTTAGTCCCTTCAGTTCTCTCATTCCGACAGAAAACAGCCCATAATCGGGTTGCAAGGTGCACAACATTCAGGGAAAGGAATAGAACGCTAGATGCTAGAAATCAGAAAGAAAAGTGGAAACTATTAGACAAACTCAGCAGGTCTGACAGCATCTGTGGAGAGAGAAAGCAGAGTTAACATTTCAAGTCAGTGATTCTTCACCATAACCTCAGTGATGACAATGATGATGATGCGTTGAATGAAATATCATTGGATTGAAATGTTAACTCTGTTTTCTACCCACAAATTGTGGCCGGCACAGTGGTTAGCACAGTTCCTCACAGCGCTAGAGACCCGGGTTCAATTCCCGCCTCAGGCGACTGACTGTGTGGAGTTGCACATTCTCCCCGTGTCTGCGTGGGTTTCCTCCAGGTGCTCCGGTTTCCTCCCACAGTCCAAAGATGTGCAGGTCAGGTGAATTGGCCATGCTAAATTGCCTCTAGTGTTAGGTAAGGGGTAAATGTAGGGGAATGGGTGGGTTGCCCTTCAGCGGGGCAGTGTGGACTTGTTGGGCCGAAGGGCCTGTTTCCACACTATAAGTAATCTAATCTAATCTAATCAGGTGTTGCCTGATCTGCTGAGTTTCTCCAGCAATTTCTGATTTGGATTCAGAGAAAGGAATTTGGCTTTTGCCACTGACCACCAGGACCAGGTGCCGAAAGATCCATGTCTCGGCAGCCAAATGAAAACCATTGCTCATTATTATCACCAACCATCTCCCTTTCGCCCCACTGTCAATGTCCTGGTAACATGCCGTAACTTGGCCATGAAGTTTTCTCTCTTGTGTCTCTTGCAGGTTACAAGTGGGATTCTCATAGTGTCGGTGTTCAAGAGGTCAGTGCCGTGAGACATCCCCTTCTCTATCTCTGAGGAGATACCTCGGGGGAAGCACTGGCAAAGCCACCTTCTGCACCCTCTACCTGCTCAGATACTGATACCGCAGTGGGTATGTTGGCTAGATTAGAGTCAAGAGAACCTGCTGCTAAGCATAGCTTGGTGGCTGGTCAAGAGAGTGATGGCCCAGGTCACTAGCACTCTGAGAACTGCCAGAGACCAGGCCCCTGCTCAGCCCGAGGCCCCCACATGTTTTCATTAATCAGCCAGTGCAAGAGGGGCAGGCAGGCTTTTCATCAGGAGGACGGGCAAGCTGGCACAGATGTTGCAGGTACTTGGACCTTGTTGCCTCAGGCATCAGAGTACCTCGCTGCCTCCAAGAGCAGGTCAGGGAGCCACCAGGTCTCAGAGGCTGCTGAACATCCACACAGACAGCTCTCAAAGTCGGCTGAACATCCACACAGACAGGTTTCAGAATCTGCTGAACATCCACACAGACAGGTCTCAAAGTCTGCTGAACATCCACACAGACAGGTCTCAGAGTCTGCTGCACAACAATGCAGACAGGTCTCAAAGTCTGCTGAACATCCACACAGACAGGTCTCAGAGTCTGCTGCACAACAATGCAGACAGGTCTCAAAGTCTGCTGAACATCCACACAGACAGGTCTCAGAGTCTGCTGCACAACACTGCAGACAGGTCTCAGATTCTGCTGAACATCCGCACAGATAGCTCTCAGAGTCTGCTGCACAACAATGCAGACATGTCTCAAAGTCTGCTGAACATCCACACAGACAGGTCTCAGAGTCTGCTGCACAACAATGCAGACAGGTCTCAGATTCTGCTGAACATCCACACAGATAGGTCTCAGATTCTGCTGAACATCCACACAGACAGGTCTCAGAGTCTGCTGCACAACAATGCAGACAGGTCTCAGAGTCTGCTGAACATCCACACAGACAAGTCTCAGAGTCTGCTGCACAACAATGCAGACAGGTCTCAGAGTCTGCTGAACATCCACACAGACAAGTCTCAGAGTCTGCTGCACAACAATGCAGACAGGTCTCAGAGTCTGCTGAACATCCACACAGACAAGTCTCAGAGTCTGCTGCACAACAATGCAGACAGGTCTCAGAGTCTGCTGAACATCCACACAGACAAGTCTCAGAGTCTGCTGCACAACAATGCAGACAGGTCTCAGAGTCTGCTGAACATCCACACAGACAGGTCTCAGAGTCTGCTGCACAACAATGCAGACAGGTCTCAGAGTCTGCTGAACATCCACACAGACAGGTCTCAGAGTCTGCTGAACATCCACGCAGACAGCTCTCAGAGTCTGCTGAATGTCCGCTCAGACAGGTCTCAGAGTCTACTGAATGTCTGCACAGTCCTCTGCTTAATCACACTAGCGTCTCAGGATATGGGGGACATCCGTGCTCACGCCAGTTTCCTCACAGACGATATTGTGTTTAAGCTGCGAGGCCGTGAGCATGTGGCTGTTCCAAGGTTCTCTGCAGGACGATTGGTGGTGGCACCCTGATCACGGCCATTGTCCCTCAGTTTTGTGCAGCCAGTGAAAATAACTGTGAGAACGCTGCTCACCAGGGAGACAGGGTGCTGCCAGAGCCAGAGGAGAAACCATCACCACAGGCACCCCCCACCCAGAAATCTCCTCTAAGGACAGGTCTTCCACTTGCACGCTGCCTGCCACCCTCAGCCCTGCGGGTGCCCAAACGCAGGAGTGTGTACCTGCCTTGGGGCACCATATGTATAACATGCTCTGGCCTTCTAGACAAAAGCTCCACCTGGGGCATCACTTCACCAACCTTCAGAGCCAGCAGGCTCCATTGTAGGGCAGGCTCCAATTATGGCCTGCTCTCAGACATGGCAGGATAGAAAGAAAGAAGAAGACCTGTTGAGGGCTGCTAGGTGGCAGGGTGAATATATTACCACAATGTGTAAATGCATTGACTTTTCTTCAACACTGTGTGTACCAATATGCACGTAGCCCCGAGTAAATCATTGAAGGAACAGAAATGAGTCGCACTTAGCACTGAGCAATGCTTGATGACCCAAAATGTGAGTGAGCAGCTCCTGCACCACATGCAGTCTACAGGTAAATGGTAGATGCTGGTTACTGTGACCACGAGGGGGCCAATCTTTCCAGAAAGGAAAACAATGCGAGTACATGCGAGTGAGATTGGTTCATGAAGCTTGACGGAAGGATTTAGACTGCACACAGCAGGTTAATGCCAAGCACATAAGTTCTGGTAGGTTTCCCTTCGGTGTAGAGTATCTGTGTATTGCTATTGCTCTTTGAAGGCTCTCGCATTGCTCAAAAAAAAGGCACTCCCTCACAGAGGCACCCTGCCCACTTCGAAAAGCCACACCTCCTAGCTTTGATCCATGTCTCCAGAATGTGAATACCCCTTTGCCTTTATTTATGCCATTAATTAACTTATTTTGTTCGCTTTCTGCTGCCCTCAACTTTGTCCTCCAGAAGAAATCGCTGTTCCTTATCAGCTCTAATCAACTGGTCGAAACATTGAAGCTTTCTATTCTGGATGTCGCTTTTTAGAATTCTGTTTGTTCTTGCAATTTAAAGTACCTCTGCCGCGTCTTATGGTCAGAGTTTAGAATTTTAAGCATGCTTCTTAGCATCCTCATTCCAAATCTGTTTATTTACTTCCACAGGGCTTAACTTGTTTTTTAAGTTCCTGAAGCACATAGGAAAGTGGATACATTATTTATTTAATTTTGTTATAACTTTGTGCTTTCCTTCAGTGAACGTTTTTTTTCCTTCTCCTTTTTTCACAAAATTACTAACCCTATCCTTCTTCTGACTTAGGCTTTACACCCATCCTCTTTTATCATTTTAGAAAACAGACAAACTTATCCTGATATTCCGTTGTGACACAATTGACTTTTATCTTAATTCTACTTTCTTATAATGTAGTGCTTCTAGCTTGAAATTATTCTTATCTTTGTTGGTGTTCATACTTAATCCATATTCCAAACTGTTATATTTTACTCTACGATACTTAAAGGGGCTTCTTCTGGTTTTGCCAGCAGTGGGATGTTACTTGGTTTGTTACGCTCTTGCTTCCGATTTTTACCCCTGGAAGTACACCTATTTTGCTAAATGTTTGTTTTGTGTACAAATTGGTACGTACACAGCCTTACCATACTCCTCTCTTCATTACAAACATGTCTTATTGTCCTTTTTTCTATCCTGTTGCTCATTATTAGGTTGCAAAATAGATTACAGAAATATCTCATGTTTTCTGTCAATGTCACTTTTCAACGT
Source organism: Chiloscyllium plagiosum (assembly GCF_037043375.1). Lineage (NCBI taxonomy): Eukaryota > Metazoa > Chordata > Chondrichthyes > Orectolobiformes > Hemiscylliidae > Chiloscyllium > Chiloscyllium plagiosum. The sequence goes on from NW_028270152.1 coordinate 65,318,221, forward strand.
AATGTCTGTTAACTTTCATGGCTAAACATGTTAAAATACTTGTTCGTGGTCAATGAAGCATAATTAAATATTTTTGATTACTTCCAGAAACGAATTGAAGCTTGCTCCGAGGTTAAGTCTCTCTATTTATTCCTGTTCCAGGCTGAAACCCAAATTATATTGAACCAATCTTTGCTTCAAAATCATGCTGTTATTCATTTCCGTTTGGATTTTCATGATCACTTTACTGAATGACTCCATAAGTGTATCGTTCTAAAATGATTGTACTCCATTAAAGTGCCTTATGTAACAAATAATTAATGTCTCAAATCACTTAGAATGTGAACGTTGGGATATATTTGATCACAATTTTTTGTTATCAGTTCTCATCCTAGCTTTCCAAAGGCTCTAAGATGTTCTGTTGTCATTTCATCTGCACCTGGAGCTTTTACTGTACTCATCAATGTCACATTATATTTGTCCATTTGCTTTCACAACTTGAGGGTTCCCTTGATTTGGATCATGGTATAATTCACAGGTATATATCTTCCACCTTTCACAAAATATTTTACCATCTTTGTCTTTTTTTTGCACCCATTAACTGTTGTTACCTCTTTCTTTCATTGAGTAGCAAACAAAAGCTTCTGAATTTTGTGATTATTTTCTAACTCCAATCTTTCGTCATACATTGCTTTGCCCCATTTCCCTGAGCCTGCCTGCAGGAAATCATTTAATTTTTAAATTTCACCATATGTAATTATGTTTCTTTCTTTCCCATCAATGTTTGTGTCTCACCTGTCAACTCTCCTTTTTTTTTCCATTTGGTAATAGCTCCTTTGCAGTGTATTAAATGCTGTCTTTCACATTTCTTTCAATTCCTTTCTACTTCTTATACATGAGAAATATATTTCTTCTGATTCCTCAATCCTGACAAAGAAAACTTTCTTTGTTTAACCTTCAGAATGGCTCTCAAATGTTCTTATTGTCCAGCAAGTCAAAGGCCAAATAGTCATACATCCCTTGCCTTTAGGATGTTTTGGTTTCTTTTTTTTTCCACAAGGAGATAATGATCTAAATTAATATCCACATTTCTCTCAATAATTTACTTCATATAAAATTCACATTCAATTGTTGGAGCTGAGCAAAACAAGGAACAATAAGATTGCTACAAATAAATGCATGAGGGAATACAAGCGAAACTTCTTCTGATTCCAGGATTGAAGTATGGAGTTGTCATTTGTTAGCAGTGTAAAGAAAAGCTGTTACACACATAGGAATTAATGATATCCTTGCATATCTCTGACATGGTGGTCTCCCAGGTTGGCGTGGCGATCTCCCGGCCTGACATGGTAGCCTCTCAGCTGACATAGTGGTCTCTCAGACTGGGGCATAATGGTCTCCCAGGCTGGCATGGCGATCTCCTGGCCTGGCCTGGTCTGGCCTGGCAGTCTGCTGATGGCACTTGGCAGTTTCTTGGTCTGGTGTGGTCTCCAACCTTGAAGTGGTCTCCCAGCCTTGAGTTGAAGCTGTGCACAGTCTGGAGTCAAGGTTGGAGGTTGGAGGACTGTTGGTGTGAAGATTTTATTGCTCTATTTTCTAATTTATTCCTATGATTTATTAATGCTGGACTTTTTAATTTCTTTATTTTTCTGATTGTTTTTCCTAAGAACTTGCACTGAAGAACCCGCACCTGAGTACCTTGTATTTAAGTTGGCATCATAAATCCTGTAAACGTTTCACTATACTCATTTCAGCATATGTGACGATAAAGCTAATTCAGTTCAGTTCAATATAAATTATCCAACAGCCACTGCCCACAGATTCTATTTCTTCGATAACTAATTATTTCTTGGGAGCTGGTGTTGTTGACAATGTCAGCAATTTCTGCAAATCCAGTTGCTCTTGAACTGAAGGTCTTACTATTGCCATCTCAGATTGTAGTTATGAGTCATCTACATTGCAGTGAGTCTGGAGCCATGTGTAGACTAGACTCGATAAGGACATCAGATTTCCTTCCCTAAAGGACATTTGTGAACCATGGACAACATTACTGAGACTAGCTGTATATTTTAGATCTATTTGTTTTCATGGTGGGATTTGAGATCTCATCCTCATACCATTAATGTGAGCCATTAAATTATTAGCTCACTGACATCATCATATTATTGCCATCTCTACCTCTCTTTAGTGTTATCATTGCACTGACTCCAGAGGTGGGAGCAGGGATTGAGTTGTGGAAATGGGGGTTTGTAAAATATGTTGCCATCCTTACTAAGAACTGCAGCCACTCATATGGTGCCACATTCTGATGTTTCAGCCCATTTTTGGCTGGACACTGGGATTTCTGCTTCCCATGTATAATTCAGCTCAATATCTCAAATCAATTATGCTCAATGAGGCAACAATTCACAAGAAGACCAAGGTCATTTGAAAGCAGACCTCTGATCATTCTCTCACACAAAAGCAACAAAGAAATTATTAATGTGCTTCAAAACACTGAACGTGCTATCAAAAGAAAGTTTGATTATGCACTATACACTTACAATGTGCTTTTTATTGCCACTTATGTTCGTAGTGCTTTTTTGTACTATCCTGACACTGTTGTTAGTTGTACACTCAAATGAAGCTGAGGGGAGGAAGGAATGTCAGAAATAATTGACCCTCATGTGTTAAAGGCAACTTTCTGGAATTGGAGTATGCTTTATCTTTGTGCTTCTAGGTACTGGGAGAAGCTGACAATACAATTCATCAATGTGACATTGGCATACTGCATTTATACAGGATCAGACTCTGAGATCGCAGTCTAGAAGGGACAGTGGGAAACAGGACATAATTGTGTGGTAAATTCTAGCCAAACCATCCATTCAACATCCTGCAGTAGAGTTCCTATTGATTATTGGGAGGGCAGATCCACTGGTGTTAGTTAGAAAAGGCAGGAAATCAATGAGACCTTCAGAATAGCTTCTACTCTCTTCACATCAGGATGGGATTCAGTGACCAGGAGAGTAAGGGTTCATGAAAGAAGAAATGTGTTTTGCTGTAGGTAATAGTTAAAGTAGCGATCGATGTGAAACATAAATGTAACTGCCCATACGTCTTGCAGAGTGCTGATACCATAAGTACTGATATGCGTAGAGAGGTCGAACTCAGAAAATATATTTTGTCCTTTTAATGAGTAACATTTTCTTTAGCCATGAGAAATAGAAATTGCAGGCCTTCTATATACTGATTATTAGTCGTGTTATAATCATCCAGAAATACAAATATTTCCATCCAGTTATTCCACTCTGAATGTGACTCACATAAGTAACCTATCATTCTGTTGCTGTTAATCTTTGCAACCCATCAATAATTGTATTTCATGAAAGCAGAACGCCACAAACACGAATTTAAAGTAGGTTAGGATGGCCTTATATACTTTTAATCCTTAATTCAAGATTTAGTAGTCCCTGGTATATCATTGAATACTATGAATTTCACAGTAACTGTTTGGTCTGGCAAGTGTTCTCTATATGGATGTGATGTGTGGAAAGTTCTTTTCTTTGAATAGACTCAAACTGATATAAAATGAGGGATGTCAAGTCAATGACTGTTGAACAGGAAGGAACAATGAAGCAACTAATTGGGGAAGAAAGCTGCCCAAGTAACCCCAGCCTCAAAGAAGAGAGATCTTTAAAGATGAGTGCAAAAGATGAGGCTGTAGCAGTTGCAACCATTTTCAGTCAGAAATGCCAGCTTGGTATCCTGAGGTTCCTAGTATCACAGATGCTAGTCTTCAGCAAATCAATTCACCCCATGTGATATAAAAGAATGGCTAAAGACATGAGGCACATCAAGGCTATGAGTCCAGATAAAGTATTCTACAGTGACATGTTCTCCAGCGATGCCATGCCCCTAGCTGAGATGTTCCAGTGGGGTGATAACTAATCAGCAATGCCAAAAGTTGCCCAGGTATGTTCTCTTCACAAAAACAAACCCAATGCAGTCAATTAGCTCTCTACATCTAATTTTGATCATCAGCAAAGTGGTGCCAACAGTGCTATTAAACAGTAGTTATTCGCCAATATCAGGTTCTACCAATATCACCCAGCGCAAAGACCATGTTACAGACTCCATTCAAATATGGACCAAAGAGCTGAATTCAGCGATGAAAGTTTGCCAGACTAGTGTAGACATCAATGCAACATTTGACCAAGTGTGACATTAAGGAAATCTAGCAAAACTGCAGTCAACGGGAATCAGGGAGAAGCTATTCCACTAGTTGGAGTCGTAGTCATCAAGATATACAGCATGGAAACAGACTGTTCAGTCCAACTCGTCTATGCCAACCAGATATCCTAAATTAATCAAATTCCATTTGCCCGCAATATTTCTGTTTGTATACCCACACAGATGCCTTTTAAATACTGCACCTGTTTCCACCACTTCCTCTGGCAGCTCATTCCGTACACACATGACCCTCTGGGTGAAAAGGTTGCCCCTATTAGGCCCCTTTTAAATCTTTCCCCTCTCACCTTAAATCTATGCCCTCTAGTTTTGGGTTCCTCTACCCTGGGGAAAAAAAATTTTGTTTATTCACCCTATTCATGGACCTCATGATTTTATAAACCTCTGCAAAGTCACCCTTCAGCCTCCAACTCTCTAGGTAAAACAGCTCCAGCCTATTCAGCCTCTCTGTATTGGCTCAAACCCTCTAACCTCAACAATGTCCTTATAAATCCTTTCTGAACCCTCTCGGGTTTAACAACATCCTTCCTATAGCAGGAGACCAGAACTGAATGCAGTATTCCCAAGATGGCCTAACCAATGTCCTGTATATCTGCATTATGATCTCTTAAGTCCTATACCCAAAGCAGTGACCAATAAAGGCAAGCATAGCAAAACCTTCTTCACTATCATATCTACGTGTGACTGCACCTTCTAAGAACTATGAACCTGTATCTCTAGGTCTCTTTGTTTGATAACATTCCACAGGCCTCTACCATTAAGTCAATAATCCATGCCTGATTCAGCTTATCAAAATGCAGCATCTCATATTTATCTGAACTAAACTCTATCTGTCATTCCTGAGCTCATCTGATCAAGGTTCTGTTGTACATTGAGATAATTTTCTTCACATTCCATGATACCACCAATATTGGTATCATCTGCAAACTTACTATACATTCCTCCTATATTCACATCCAAATCATTTATATAAATGAGAAAAAACAGTGAACTTTGCAGCACATCGCTGGTCACAGGCCTCCAGTCTGAAAAAGAACACTCCACCACCATCTGCTGAATCCTACCTTCAAGCCAAATTTGTATCCAAATGGTTAGCTTTCCTTGGATTCCATGTGATCTAACCTTGCCGACCGATCCACCATGTAGAACCTTGTCAAATGCCTTGTCTTAAAGTCCATGTAGACATCATTCACCACTCTGCCTTCATCAATCTTTTTTGTCACTTCTTCAAAAAACCCAATCAAATTAGTTCATTAATGACCTTTCCTCCATCATAAAATTAGAGGTGACAACGTTCGCTTATGTTTGAACAATGTTAAGTACAATTCACAACAGTTCAAAGGCTGAAGCTGTGTCCACACAAATCAAGACCTGAACGACGTTCAGGCTTGGGATTATAGGTTGCAAGCCAAATTAAGTCACACAAATGCCAGATAATGACTATCTCCAACAAGACAGGATCTAAACTTTGCCCCTTGTCATTCAAAGCAATATCATAATTGAACCCTCCACTATAAACATCCTGGCTGTTACCAGTAACCATAGAATTAATAGAACCTCTTTCAGTATAAATATTGTGGTGACAAGTGTAATATAATGAAATTCTGAAGCAAGTAACTCACCCCTGACACACCAGACCCTGTCAGCCATTAAAAAATGTCAAATCAGGTGTGTAATGGAATACTCACCATTTAGCAGGACAACTGCAACAAAATTCAAAAAGGGTGACATATTCATGACTTGATCAGCACTCCATCCACCGCTAAAAACATTCACTCCATCCACCACTGGTGCACACAGGCAGCAATATATACATCTATAACATTGACAGCACCTTCCAAAATCCATATCTTCTACCATTCCAAACAATTAAGACACAAAGTAAATGGAAACACCATTAATATAGACCAGACCAAACCCCCTCAAAACATGTCAAGGAGATAGCCTACAGCCTTTTTTTTCTTAGGTTATAGGCATGTGCCAAGCATCACATTCCAGATGCAATTTAATTGTCAAACTACCAGGCCTGAAATAAAACAAACTCCATTCGTATGCTATAGTTAAAATACAGACAAAAGAAAATTAAATAAAAGAATTGGCTTAACTGTAATTCTATTGAAATTGTTAACAAAATAATAAACTACTCATTAACTGTTCCAATATTGTAACATCCCATAAACATTGGCAAAGGCAAATTCAGTAAAATAGATTGTCTTATGGTAGCAGGAAGAAGAGAACCCCAGCTTTTAGCTCTAACAGAGAGAGGAACAAAAGTTTCCACATCCAGCATCATCACCGCAGCAACTGCTACCAAAGTTCCTGGCTCTGAGGGAGCTTCACTCCACCCATTCAGGCTGCTTCTATTGTTCCAACTGCAAAAAACAACCTAAGGCCTCACAAGCTATTTATTGGCTTGAAGCAGACTTTTTTACACCTTTGTCTCAACATCTCTTCATAAAAACAGGACAAAATATACCTCTCAAAGCCATAATATCATCACACCTCTCCCCTTAACTGAAGAATAACCAATATACAAACATGGCTTCATTTTTAGTCCTACTCCATTAATACACAGCAAGGATATAGATAGTCCTTCTATAATGCGATGGTTGCATTCTCGTACAATCCCGCATTATAGAAAAACCATGCTTTAGAAACAACGCTGAAAGTGTTGGTGATACAATTGTGTTACAGCCAACACACGTTTTAAAATTTTGCACGGTAGAAACAGTTTCTCCAATTTATCGATAGTGTTATAGCGATAGTGTTAATATGCTCCAGATAAGCAGTCTGATATTTTTATACTTATATTTTTCCAAAAACGTAAAGGGGTTATGATCAGTATATACAACTGTCGCAGACATGTTACTGGCAACATAGATGTTGGAATGTTGCAACTCCAACACCAAACTCAAGATCCCCTTCTCAATTATGAATATTTTTGTTGATGATTATTCAATTTTCTGGGAAAAGTTTCCAATAGTTTTTCTATCTTCTCGTCATCTTCTTGCAAGAGTACAACACTGACACCCACATCACTTGCATTGATAGCTACTTTGAATGGCTTTGTGTAATTAGGTGGGAACAACTCTGGGGCAGCGGCTAACACAGCTTTCAGGTTGTCAAATTCCTTCTGACATTCCTCTGTCCACTGAAATTTTCTACACTCCTTCAACAAGTCAGTCAGTGGAGAAACCACATTTGCGAAAATTTGATACGAATTTCCGATGAATACCATTCCAGAATCGTAGTACCTCCCTCTTCGTTGGTTTGGGAAACTATCCAATAACCTTTGTTTTCAAATCCCATAAGGCCATTTGCCCATGGCCAATAACTTAGCCCAGGATTGTGATTGGGCTTTTATGAACTCACTCTTAGCCAAGTTTATTATTAGGCCTGCCCCTTGAAGTCAATCAAACAATTCTGACAGATGCTCCAAATGTTCCTTCCATGTGTGACTAATCCACACATAACCATTGGGTACCATCTGGGTTTGGCTCCAGTTACTGCAAATTTCTTTGATTGTATTGTACTTGAGCATGCTTCAATCTCTTATTGAACCAGTGCCAACTTTAGAGGGCTAAATCTATAAGGATGCTGATTAATTGGAAGAACATTTCCTATATCTAAAGGATATATTGTTCACAGCTTATTCCCACATGTATCCCCATGAAATTCTAATAACTCGTTCAGGTCATTTCAACTCTCCTCTGGAAAGTAAACCAATAATTTATCCCAATTTTTGACAATTTCCTCACTGTCCAATTTAATTTGAGGAATGTCCAATTCAGAATCCTCTGAACTTGGTTCTTCACTCTGTGTTGCAACCAGTGACACATTCTCCTTTTGCTTTCCTTCCCTGTCAAAATACCTTTTGAGCATATTCACATGACACAATTTGTGAGATTTCTTTCAATTTGGTGTTCTTCTCAAATAATTCACCTCACTCAATTTTATAAACTTTGCCTTTAAAGATTCACCTATCACTGGTATCAATATTAACATAAAACATAGAACATAGAAAAATACAGCACAGAACAGGCCCTTAGGCCCATGATGCTGTGCCGAGACTTAATCCTAATGTAAAATATAGTAACATAACCTACGCACCCCTCAACTCACTGCTATCCATGTGTATGTCCTGCAGTCTCTTAAATGTCCCCAAAGACTTTGCTTCCGCCACCTCAACTGGCAGCGCATTCCATGCATTCATAATTCTCTGCATAAAGAACCTACCTCTGATGTCTCCTTTATACGTTCCTCCTAATATCTTCAAATAATGACTTCTCGTACCAGTCAATCCTGCCCTGGGTAAAAGTCTCTGGCTATTGACTCTATCTATTCCTCTCATTATTTTGTACACCTCGATCAGGTCTCCTCTCTTCCTCCTTCTCTCCAGAGAGAAAAGTCCGAGCATATTCAACCTCTCCTTCAGTCCAGGCAGCATCCTGGTGAACCTTCTTTGCACCCTCTCCAAAGCCTCTGTATCTTTTCTATAGTAGGGCAACCAGAACTGGACACAATATTCCAAGTGTGGTCTCACCAGGGACATGTAGAGCTGCAGCAAAACCTCGTGGCTCTTAAACTTGATACCCCTGTTTATGAAAGCCAAAACACTATATGCTTTCTTAACAACACTTTTCACTTGGGTAGCAACTTTGAGGGATCTATGTACTTGCACACCCAGATCCCTCTGTTCCTCCACTCTGCCATGAATCCTGTCTTTAATCCTATATTCAGCATTCAAGCTCAACCTTCCAAAATGCATCACTTCACATTTATCCAGGTTGAATTCCATCTGCCATTTCTCAGCCCAGCTCTGCATCCTGTCTATGTCACGCTGTAGCCTGGAGTAGCCCTCTATACTATCGATGACACCTCCAACCTTTGTGTCATCTGCAAATTTACTAACCCACCCCTCAACCTCCTCATCCAAGTCATTTATAAAATCTACAAAGAGCAGAAGCCCAAGAACAGCGCCCTGCGGGACCCCATTCAACACTCTCCTCCAGGCAGAATATTTTCCACCTACAACCACTCTCTGCCTTCTGTCAGCCAGACAATTCTGAATCCAGATAGTCAAATCTCCCTGTATCCCATACTTCCTGATTTTATGAATGAGCCTACCATAGGGAATCCTATCAAATGCCTTGCTGAAATCCATATACACCACATCCACTGCTCTACTATCGTCGACCTGTCTTGACACTTCCTCAAAGAACTCAATAAGATTTGTGAAGCATGACCTGTCCCTCACAAAGCCATGCTGACTGCCTTTAATCGCACTATGCTTTGCTAAATAGTCATAAACTCTATCCCTCAGAATTCTTTCCACAACTTTGCTGACCACAGACGTAAGACTGACTGGTCTGTAATTGTCAGGGATTTCCCTATTACCCTTCTTGAAAAGTGGAACAACATTTGCCTCCTGCCAATCCTCCCGTGGAGAGTGAGGAGGCAAATATCCTCGCCAGCGGCTTAGCAACCTCCTTTCTTGCTTCTCAGAGCAGCCTAGGATAGATCTGGTCTGGCCCTGGGGACTTATCAATCTTAATGTTTTCCAAAATTTCGAGCACATCAACTTCATCAATCTTGATCTGGTTAAGACTGTATCCCAGCTCCTCTAGGTTTTCATTTACAACAAGTTCCCTTTCCTTGGTGAAAACTGAAGCAAAAAACTCATTTAGGATTCCCCTATCTGCTCAGACTCCCCGCACAAGTTCCCTCTGCTATCCCTGATAGGCCCTACCTTCGTCCTGAGCATTCTCTTATTCCTCACATATGAGTAAAACGCCTTTGGTTTCTCCTTAATCTGTCTTGCCAAGTCCCCTCCTGGCTCTCCTCAGTCCATTTCTGAGCTCCTTTCTAGCAAGCCTGTAATCCTCTAAAGCTGTGCTAGATCCTTGCTTCCTCCACCTTACGTAAGCTGCCTTCTTCCTTTTGACAAGAAGTTCCTTTGTTCTCATCATCCAAGTTTCCTTAATCTTACCCCTTCTTACTTGTCTCAAAGGAACAAATTTGTGCATCACTCGCAACAACTGCTCCTTAAACAGTCTCCACGTGTCTGCTGTGCCCTTTATATGGAACATTTACTCCCAGTCTATACTTCCCAACTCATGTCTGATAGCGTCATTATTTCCTTTTCCCCAATTAAATATCTTCCCTCAGTAACTGCTCCTTTCACTCTCCAAGGCTATGCTAAATGTGAGGCAGTTATGATCACTTTCACCAAAGTGTTCTCCCACCGCGAGATCTGACACCTGTCCAGGCTTGTTGCCGAGCACCAAATCCAAAATGGCCTCTCCCCTCATCGGTCTGTCTACATACTGAGTAAGGAAACCCTCCAGAACACAGCTGACAAAAACGGCTCCATCCAAACCATCTGCACTTAGGAGGTTCCAGTCGATATTGGGAAAGTTGAAATCACCCATAACAACAACCCTGCTACTTTTGCATTTTCCCAGAATCTGCCTACCTATGTGATCTTCAATCTCTCTGCTGCTATTAGGTAGTCTGTAGAAAATTCTCAATGCGGTGGCTGTTCCCAACTTTCACCAATACTGACTCAGTAGACAAACCTTCCTCAACAACCTTTGTTTCTATAGCTGTGATGCACTCTCTGATTAGCAATGCTACACCCCCTCCTCTTTTTCCACCCTCCCTGATCTTTTTATATGTTCTAAACCTGGAGCATCAAGCAACCATTCCTGTCCCAGTGAAACCCACATCTCCGTTATGGTCACAACATCGTAGACCCAAGTACTGATCCATGCTCTAAGTTCGTCACTCTTATTCCAGACACTCCTTGCATTAAAGCAGACACACTTTAACCGATCCTTATGTTTCATTGCATGAGCATCCTTCCTGATAGATTCAATATATCCTGTCACTGTCCTGTCTGCAACTGACCCCCTCTCAGACATGTGGCTCTGATTCCCACCCCCCGTGCCAAACTAGTTAAACCCTCCCGAATCGCATGAGCAAATCTCCCACCCAGGACATTTGTACCCCTCCAGTTCAGGTGCAACCCATCCTTCATGTACAGGTCCCACCTTCCCCAAAAAGTATCCCAATAGTCGAGGTATCTGAAGTCCTCCCTCCTGCACCAGCCTCGCAGCCATATGTTAAGCTGTATTCGCTGACTGTTCCTCATTTCACTATCTCATGGCACTGGTAGCAAACCTGAGAACACTACTCTACTCGTCCTGCTCTTCAGCTTCCAACCTAACTCTCTGTAGTCACTTTACAGATCCTCAATCCCTTTCCTGGCTATATCATTGGTGCCAATATGTACCACGATTTCTGGCTGCTCACCGTTCCCCTTCAGAATCCTGATCGGCAACATCCCAGACCCTGGCACCAGGGAGGCAACATACCTCCTGGGAGTCCCGTTCCTGACCACAAAACGTCCTGTCAATCCGTCTAATTATTGAGTCGACGTTTCGGGCATAAGCCCTTCTTCAGTCCTCACTTTCTCCTAATTATTGAGTCCCCTACCACTAGCGCTTTTCTATTCTCCCTCCCTTCCCTTTTGAGCAACAGTGCCAGGCTCAGTGCCAGAGACCTGACAACGATGGCTGTTCACTGGTAGGCCGTCCCCACCAGCAGTATCCAAAACGGTATACTTGTTGCTGAGGGGAATGGCCACAGGGGATCCCTGCTCTGACCATCAGTTCCATTTCCTCCCCCTGATTGTAAACCAGCTGCCCTTATCCTGTGTCTCGGGAATGACCGCCTTGCTGTACATCCTCTCAATTTCCCCCTCAGCCTCCCAGATGATCCGTAGTTCATCCAGCTCCAGCACCAGTTCCTTAACTCGGTTTTGGAGGAGCTGGAGTTGGGTGCACTTTCCGCAGATTTGTCGGTAGAGACATGTGAAGTGTCTCTCACCTGCCACATTGCGCAGGAAGAACATGCAACTGCCCTAACATCCATATTCCGCTACTCTGAAAGCCCACTTAAAAACTGCCCAGACGTCCTTCACTCCTCCCTCGCACCTCTCGGCAAATGGAGGCCCCGACACTTGAAGTAAGTGTTTTAAACCGTTAGACTCACCTTCCCAGAAGTCCGTCGCTTCTCCCTCGCACTTGTCAGCAAATTATTTCTTTAACACTTTATTTCCTCTAGAAAAACTATTAATTTTTAATTTCTTATGTACTTCCTTCTTTATTACATGCTGTCGAGTCAACTCATCCACTCTTTTTAATCTCCATCAAAAATTTGATCCATAGTCCAAATAGGTGGACTCTGACTCATTAATTCTTTCTTGATTAATTTCAGTAGCCCTCTCACCTCATGCCCAAAAACTAATTCAAATGGACTGAATTTAGTTGATTCATTAGAAGCATCTCTAATTGCAAGAAGTACAAATGAAATTTCTTTATCCCAAACCTCTGGTGAGACTTGAATATAATCTCTATACAATATCTTTAAAGTTTGATGCTACTGTTCTAATGCTCCCTGCAATTTTGGATGGTACACTGTCGATTTAATTGTTTTATTCCTAAGCTAGCCATAACTTCCTTGAATAGCTTTAATGTAAAATTTGATCCTTGATCCAGTTGCATTTCTGTGGGTAGTCCATATCCAGTAAAAAGAAATGAGTAACTCTTCAATAATCCTTTTAGCCATGATGCTGCATCAAGGAATGGTCTCTGCAAATCTAGTAGATACATCCATTATGATCCACAAATACTGATTCCCACTTTTTGTTCTAGGTAGGAGTCCTATGCAATCAATTAAGATTCTTGTAAAAGGTTCCTCAAATATAGGAATTTGTATTAATGGTGCTGGTTTTATCACTGCCTGAGGTTTTCCAATTACCTGACATATATGACATGTCTGACAAAATTCAACCACACCCTTATGCAATCCAAGTCAATAATTTTTATTTTTAATTTTGACTTGAGTTTTCCTTACTCCCAAATCGCCTCATACTTGTGCTATCTGCTCCACCTCCTTCTTATAACACACCAGTAATACAACTTGATGAACTTCTGTCAATTTCTCATCCATCTGAATATGTGAATATCCATTTCCTCATCAAGAGTTCAGTTTTAAGATAGTAACATTCTGGGATAGACTCAGGTTCTTCTTCTGTGTATGCATTTTGATACAAAAGCTTCAGAATTTCACCTTTCCAATGAAATTCAGCTAATTTCTCTGAACTAGAAATATCCACTTTGTCCTCGACCTGTTCTTGATTTTTCCCAAATATTTGATCAAATATAGTTTCTGATAATTGAACTTCCTTATCTGTACTCTTTGACTTCTTGTCCTGCTTCAACCTATGGGTTTGTGACCTTGCTACTACACAGTCAGGAACCAACTCATAATTATCAGCCATTTCAGCTGCTACCCTTGTAGTTTTAACATTCTACTCTTCCAGATGAGTTCTCACTATTTTAGGAAGTGAATTTTTGAAGTCCTCCAAAATAATTGTCTTTAAGAGCATTGTATGCTTGAACTATTTTCAATGCCCTTATCCACCTATCAAAATTACTTGTTTGATCCTTTCAACCTCTATATATGTTTAATCAGGTTCTCCCCGTGGATTCCTAAAACATTGTCTGTGAGCTTCTAGTACAAGCTCATGCACACCCAAGATAGCATTTTTCACCTCATCATACTCCCCAGATACCTCCTATGTTGGTGATGTCTCCACTTCACTAGCTCTACCGCTCAACTTTATTTGGATCAACAATACCTAGATGCTCACTGGTTATTTCATTTTTTTAAGCGACTTTCTCAACTGAAGTGAAAAAGCTTCTATATCCTTCTCATTGAACTTAGGCAATGCTTGGAAATATTTAAACAGATTCCCACCAGGCCTTTGGCTGCCATGGGATTGCTCTCCATTATTGTCATCACTACTCCTAATTTTCACCTCTGTCTTCACCATTTTAAGTCAACTCTGAGCTTTCATTTCCAACCTCTGAAATTCAAAAACTCTCTCTTCCTGCCTTTTTTTTTCTGCTGAGTCTCCCTTTCTTAAAACTTGCAGAAGAACTCTACCATTCTACATCCAACATAGAAACCACCAGCTGCAACAAACAGTTTCTCGGTTTCATATCTGATAGGAAAAAAATCGGAAGTTTACAAAACTCTGCTCCCAGTGGGAGAACTCGCTCACTGTGTGAAATTAGTGCACCTCCTGATGCTGCCTGGCTTGCTGTGTTCTTCCAGCTTCCTGCTGGTCTAGCTTTCTTCTGCTCAGACCATCTTTCGCTTTACTTTTTCCTCTGCTTTTAATCATAATTTCATTTCTTTTCACTTTCTTTTTGTTTAGTCAGAGCTATTCTTTCTTACTTCTTTTTTTCCATGCCATTGCCTCTAATTCAAGTTGCTTCACTTGCAATTGAATCTTCATAATCTCCAATCATTCGTTCCTGGCAATTGTAAATGTAGAGCTATTGGTGCAATTACTTCCTCTTTTCTCACAGACACAGGCAGCTCCGGCATCAACTTGTTTGCCAATTCTGAAAGCAGTCTCTTACTCAGTTTCTGTAAAACTTCTGAAGTGACAAAAAAAAACTCTTACCAACTGAAAGAGCCATTATTACACAAGACACACTCCATTTAAACCCCGTGCAACACCTGAAATAAAAAACACCAACACTCACCACTCACTGCCTTTGAGTCTGATAATCCTAACCCTACCTAGAATTAGAGAGTTTGATAGAGAGCCCCCAGTTTGTTATGGACTAGACCAGACCCTCTCAAAACATGACAAGGAGATAGTTGAGACCCTAACTTTTTCTTCTTTTAAATGTAAGTGCTGGGCATTGCATTCCAGATGCAACTCAGTTGGTCAAACTACCAGGTCTGAAGCAAAACACATTTTATTCATATAGTATAGTAAAAAAATACAGACAAAGAAATACAAAAGAATTAGCTTAACTGTAACTCTATTGAAATACTTAACGAAATAATAAACTACTCATTAAGAGTTCCAAAATGGTAACATTCCATAAACACACTCTTGGCCAAGGAGCATCATGGTGGCTCAGTGGTTAGCACTGCTGCCTCACCCTGTCAGCAACCGGGATTCAATTCCAGCCTCGGGTGACTGTCTCTGTGGAATTTGCACATTCTCCCCATGTATGTGTGGGTTTCGTCCCACAATCCAAAGATGTGCAGGTTAGGTGAATTGGCCATGCTAAGTTGTCCATAGTGTTCAGGGATGTGTAGGTTTGGTGCATTACTCAGGAGTAAATGTAGAGTAATAGAGTAGGGATTGGGTCTGGGTGAGATATTCTTCGGAGGGTCAGTGTGGAGTTATTGGGCCGAAGGGCCTGTTTCCACACTATAGGGATTCTATGAAAGGCAAATTCTGCAAAATAGATTGTCTCGCATACAATTCTAATGGCAGGAAGAGAACCCCCACTTATGCCTACAACAGAGAGAGGAAAAGCAGTTTTGCCATCCAGCTTTCATGATCCCAGCAGTAACTGCTACTGAAAACTAAAATTGAAAAACCCAGTTCTGTGGGAGCTTGGCACCACCCATTCAGGCTGCTTCCATTGTTCCAACTTGAAAAAAAACCCAAGGCCTCACAATCTGTTCATTTGATTGGCATGAAGCAGACCGATCAGCGCCTCTGTCTCAACCCCTCTTCATAAAAAATACAGGACCAAGTACATCTCTTCAAGCTATAGTGTTATCACATCATCACATGCGAATTTCCCTCCAAGTGACACACCATCCTGATTTTTAAAATATGATTCTGTTCTTTCAAAGTTACTGGATTAAAAACTTTGAGTTCCATTCCCATTAGTGCTGCAGATATACCTTTACAGCATGAACTGCAGTGATTCAAGAAAAAGGCTCATTTTTTTCAAAACCAATTAGAGATGGACAGCCAACGTTAGATCAGCCAGAAATACTCAAGCAAATAAAAGATAGTAAAAGTATCTGAACAGAGATGTACATTTTTTTATTTGTTCATGGGATGAATGTGTCGCTAAGACAATATTTATTGTGAATAACTTTGACTCAATCATACCTACTGTACAGTGATGGTTGAACAAATGGTGCTACAATTCAAGAAAATATTGCATTTAGAAAGTAGAAAAGTCTTGAATGCTGCACAGAGGCATTAAAAAGGTTAGATTAGACAGGCAAAGGATTGTTTTCAAGGTAGATTTCATCGATAGTCTTAAAGAAAGAAATAGATTTGGAATGAAATTAAAAAGTATAGAACTGAAAGAGCTGATGCTTACAAATGGTACAGCAAAGGTGGAGGGAATAAACAACAGCAGAGACTGGGCACAAGAGATTGTCTTGAAGATAAGCTAATAATTTTACTCATTCTCCAACAACATTTTGACTACAGTATTGCTTTTCCTCAGAATAGTTCAGAATCACATACAACTCTGAATGATTTCTCTCCACTGATGCTGCCAGACCTGTTGGGTATTACCAAGACTGTGGATTAAATCTTGCACTTCTTTGGCTAAGTCAGAGTCATACTGAGTTCTTTGAAGGGTTTTTTGCCATTAAGACTATCAAGTTATTTTATTATATATTATCAAACTCAAGTACCGTGCCCCTATGGTGTCTATCACACCTGATTTCCTCCCTATCTTACCAAACAACTTCCCACTCAGCAGATATCTGCCAAGAGATCAGCACTTTCGAACAAGAGCCATCTTTGAAAGCCCATGGTGTCCTAATCAAGTACTGTCAGTCCAAAGCTGCTCTTGCATTTGTCCCAGATATAGCAGATAGAGGGGAATCATGAGCCCATGCTGAATGGCAAGACCATAGCATATTACTGTGATACTGATACCTCTGGCTGTCAAAACTCAATGCAATGCAATACAAGGCTGGGATGCTGTGCACATCCAGGTAGGTGCAGAATGACTGAGTGTTATCACAACAAGTGAAAAGCACGGAGATACAGCCTGGTCCAGCCCATGTAATGAATGCATGTCCCCGAGTGTGCATTCTCTCTGCTGCAGCATCACAATGAGAGTTGCTGGTGTAGCCTGAGGTGCAGCATCGAAGTGCTGAAGCATTCTGTAAGTTAATTGGAGATGCGCTGCAACATTTCTTTGAGGCTGCACTTGTCAGATGCCAATGTCTGCAGGTATGTGCGGTCAGTACTCATGAAGGTGCCTTGCCCACCATCTGACGTGGAGGTCATTCCGAACAAACAGTGAACTGAATCCACCAGGTTCTCGCTCTAGTTTCCTTGTTGAGTTTTCCTGACAGTTAGGTTATTTGGTGAGTTTGGTGAATTAATCGGGATGTGATTGCACTGGAGGAGATTCACCAGGATTGGAACATTTTAGGTTGGATCAGCTCGGGTTGTTCTTTCTAGACCAGGGATGTTTAAGAATGCAATGTATAAGATTGTGAGAGGTATGGACGGAGTTGAAGGGTCAATAGTGAGGAGCATCTTTTTAAGGTGGAGGGCAGGTGGTTGAGAGGAGATTTGAAGAAAGACGTTTTCAGGCAGAAGTGGTGGGAACCCAGAATGCACTGCATGAGAAGGTAATAGAGGCGGGAGACCTCACAATCATTAAAAAATATATCGATGAGCACCTGAAATGTCATAACATTCATGGCCATGGAAAGTGGGATTAGTGTAGATGTGTAGGTGCAGACTTGTTGGGCCAAAGGGCCACTTCTGTGCTGTATGACTACGATTCTACAACTTGAGGTGAATTGGACTGCTAATGAGCAATAAGTATTGGTAACACACTGCCATGATAAATCTTGCTGTGCTGTTTATGAAAAACAGAAAAGGTGACACAATTGTGGCATTGACAGAGCTACACAACACTTGTCACCTGATTCTGCCACACAACCTGTCTCGGCACACATCTTGCAGACCCCTACAACATTCTGCCCTTCTTTTCAGCACCTTTGCCAATTTGACTTAAAACTACGGTTGTACTGCCTTCCAGTGAGAGCTAGATACCCACTGTCTGGCCAATGACTCTGACAGCAAATATTATACCATTCACACCATGATCAGCAATCCACCCTCCAATTATTGTAGGCCATGCCATACATCATTTGGTCTTCCTTGTTGACAGCACAATATGATGAGAACAATCTGTTCAGACTAGTAGCATCTATAATATTCTTCAAGCACAAAGGAAAACAGAGCTACAGCAAGATAGAAGGAAATGCAAAAATCTCTTCACACATCTCATACTATCTAACTGATAACTGTTCTGCCAAACACTTCTGCATATGCCATGATTTTGTCATTTATTAAGACATGTGATTGATGTTTTATGAGTACAGTGCACTAAAGAAATCATCAATGTTTTTGGTGGTTCCTTGTATGTGAATAAATACAGCTTAATCAAAAGTATTAGCCAATTTTTATTGTTTATTAACTTGTTTGGACTCAAATAATTCACACCCTGCATTATTTATCTTCTGAATTTTCTTTGCACTGTCATTGATCCATATTGTTGGAAACAAATGAATAAATTCAAATACTAATCATACTGGATGCATACAAGCATGAAAAAATATCATGTGCATTTTGTTGAGCACAGTAAATTATCTGTACAGTTGCCCTTAGTTACTGGATGAATACATTTTGATTTACATGTAGGATGGCAATAGATTTGAGGAAAAGAGAGAGACAGAGACAGAGACAGAGAGAGAGAGAGACAGAGAGAGAGACAGATTTCATGTATTTATTTCACAAAGCCGAACTTCAAGCCAGAACAGACAGGATAAAAAAAACTGAATGAGAAAGACTGAAAAATTACAGTAAGTATTGGAAAAATTGTCACAAAAGTAAATAGGATATCATTATTTATCAAAGATATGGAAATGTTTTGAATTGTGATAAAGCACATAAGGAAAATAATAAAAACAAAGAATGCTGGAGAAACTCAGCTGGTCTGGCAGTAACTATAGGGAGAAAAACGGAGTTAACATTTGAGTCTGATATGGCTCTTCTTTCAGATCTGTTGAGTTTCCCTTTGTATTTCAAATTTTCAGTATCTGTAGTATTTTGCTTTTATTTAAGGAAAATAATATCCAGATTAGTTTTAAATATGAGTTTGAAAACAGGGGCATTAATACAAATTCATTAATTTAAGAGGCTGAGTGTATAACTTTTTGTTTTATTTTCACATACAAAAGTTTCCAAGTTAACATGGTAGTAATGCAATTGCTCCTGACTGGTTCCTTGGGCTGTATTCCAGTGTAACGAAAGAATGTTAATGGAAGAAAACTGATAATACTAAGAGAATTTGATGGCAACAGCATATCTCACCACTGTAATTTTCTAACTGACAAGTGATCAAACCTTAACTCATGTACATCATTATTTGACTGCATACTCAATAATATTTGATGGGATGCATATTTATTGTCGATAAGATATTACAAGTGAGATTTGATCAATATTTATTATCAACATAATTGTGGTCACAAAAACATTGCCATACTACTTGCAACTGATTTGTTATAGTCCGTTTCAGGATGAGGGTGTGGTTGGATAAGTACATGGTCTGAAAGTTTTAATATCAAAGTTGCATTATTTCCACCCAATTTGATGATATCAGATAAGTCAATAATGGAATCGCAGTCGGCAAACAGGTACACAGCAGTCATCACATACAAAAGCAAATGTGTGAATGGTGGGCACACAAATGGAGAACTTTGCTGTCATATGGATGACTAGCCTAACTTTATATTTAGTCTGACTGTTCAAATCAAGCGAAACTGTAAGGAATAGATAGTCATTTGTAAAGCTTAACGTCCATTAGCTAAATAATTCAACATTTCTACTCTGGTCATCTAAAGAAAATGGTAGATGGTAAGAAATGATATAAAGTTTACCAATCTTTATGCAACTAGAATAATTTTGGATATTCTTTAAGATGATAATAATTTACCACTTTTAATAAGAAGGTTGATTTTCCGCAGTATGTCAGAGTTAGTATAATAAGATTCCATTATTATAAAGAAGGCTATATTCATCTTAATCATAGAATCATGGAATCTTACAGCTCAGAAAGACTAGCCAGCCCATTGTGCTAGCAGGAACTCTTTGAGTGAGCTTTCCATCAATTCTACTCCTCTATTGTTTCTCCACAGTCCTATAGTTATCAATTTCTAAGGAAGTATTTTGCAAGTTATGTACACAATAGTTCAGAGCCAAACTAAAACAAAGTTACACTGAATTGATATGAGATTGCTTCAGTGTTATTCTTTGACTTGGGATTCATCATTTGTACAATTACTGCAACCACTAGAGCATCACAATGTATTCCTCATGCACTTGAACGCAATAAAGCAGTGATCTGCAGCTGATGATCTGCTGAAATGAACAAAAAACAACCTAAAGTCTGCCTCTCCCCACTCTCACCAAACAGGCAAAGAGGCCAATAAGTTAATTGTGCTTTCAAACAGCTTAATAGCATTTGTTCCCAATGACTAGCATACAATGAAATACATTTAATAATCCAATTTGTGCATTAGTTACAGAACAGACCTAACATCTGCTGTTTACAAAATGTAACAGCAAAATGAACAGGTGGCATTTTCAGTTCTACATTGCTAAGTCATTTAGAAAGCGTATTAGCTTCAGCTTAAAGTGACAGTCTGCATTCATTATTATAGAGCACAGAAGGAGATCATTCAGCCAATCATGCTTGTGCCAGCTCTTTGAAAGAGACATCCAATTAATTCCACCCTCCTGTACTTTCTCAAAGCCCTGGAATCCCATCCATTTTAAGTCTGATTCCAATGCTGTTTTGAAAAAATTCTGACTGAATTCACATTTTTAGGCAGTGCATTCCAGATCACAACAGTTTGCTGGTTCTTTTATCAATTATCTTAAATTTGTATCCTTTGCTTTTTTCAGATCCTCCTGCTAATAAAAGTCTTCTCTTTTTCAAACACTGTCACAGTGCAAATTGAAGTCTGAGTGTAGAGTACACAATATGAAGGGTAAGGTTTATCTTTGTCTCCCTGAATGACTGAGTTGGTAAAGACTGTGTTATGGAGTCAAATTAAAAGATACTCAGCTCAGGTTGAGGAGTTGGTTGACTATAGCCGATTCAATACGTATGTTGAAACATCAGTAGTCCTGAGTTATAGAGAATGAAATGAAACAGGGTCTCACTTCTAAACATTGTCCAGACACTTGTGCTGGAAGGTGTTTTTATGATGGATTTCATTGAAGACAGGTTTAGATTATATGTCTGAAGAAAGTGATGGAGCAACTCAACAGGCCTTGCAGCATCTGTGGAGAGAAAACAAAGTCAACATTTTGAGACCCTTCGAGGAGAAAGTGAGGTCTGCAGATGCTGGAGATCAGAGCTGAAAATGTGTTGCTGGAAAAGCGCAGCAGATCAGGCAGCATCCAAGGAACAGGAGAATCGACGTTTCAGGCATAAGCCCTTCTTTAGGAAGGGCTTATGCCCGAAACGTCGATTCTCCTGTTCCTTGGATGCATTTTGAGACCCTTCTTCAGTACAGCCTCTCTCTCGCCTTTTACATGCCCTTGACCTGTTTATGAACAACTGTCGATGTGACATTGGCCACCTTAATTTCTGGAACACCCACCCATTCGAACCTAACTCTCTCTGAACTGATTGAACTCCATGGTCTCTGTTCCAACCCTGACTTTGTAAGCAAGCCTGCCGTCAAAGATGATGCTGTTGTTGTCTGACGCACTGACCTCTGCATTGCAGAGGCTGAGCACCAGCTGTCAGATGCATGTTCCTACCTCCCCCCTGCACCATGACCCCACCAGCGCACATGACAGTCACTAATCTAACCTCATCCGAGATTCCCTCTCAAAAGCCTCCAAGCACATAGTTCTCCAACCCAAACAGTCCCCTATTCTCTCCTTCCCAAAATTTACAGACTGGACTGACCAGGCAGATCCATTCTTTCTGTCTCTTCCTATCCCCAAGAACTTATTTCATCTTGTCTTGGCTTAATTCTTTTCTCCTTTATCCAGTCCCTTCCCATTTACTCCCCTGACGATTTACAACACTTTCAGAATTCCCATTTCAGGATCACCTAATTGCCTCCACTTTCCCAATCCCTTTACATGACCTCCAATCCAACTCCCCACCTCCACTCCCCCATCCCCACCCGGGATGATGTCAGGATTCTGCACTTCTTCCGGTCAAAAAAAGACAGGAACAGTTCTCCTCTGCTTGGCTGAGAAAAGAAAAATAAATCTTAGGAATATGCACTAACGGCAGGGAAATTAACCCAAAGGTGTCAACACCAAACGATATCCATTTATCGTCCAATTAAGACCAGTACCCTTATCATTTTCCAATACAGCTGGCTGGCAAGTAAGGTTTACTGTGAGTGGTGCATAAGAGAAACTTATTGCTTGGATGTCTGAACTTGAATGTGAAAAACTGTAGTTTGGACAAGACTCCCAAAGGGAAATCAGCAACTGTGGGAGCCACAGTCTCAGCTTGAAGTCAAGGCGATCAGGAGAGACAAAAATCAAATGTTTGTGGAAGAGATATGTTTCTTCTCTCATCTCTATGTGAGCAATCTCACTACCACACATATAAGCTTTCATAGGATCTCTACAGTGTGGAAGCTGGCCATTCAGCCCATTGAATCTCCGAATAGCAGCCTGTTCAGGCACACACCCTGACACTATTCATGTCGCCCTGCATTTCCCATGCCTAATCCACCTAACCTACACATCCCTGGACATGATGGCCAATTTACCATGTCCAATCCACCTAACCTACACAACCTTCGACTGTGGGAGGAAACCAGAGCACCCGGAGGAAACCCATGCAGACACGGGAAGAATGTGCACAGTCACCCGAGGGAATTGAACCCAGGTCTCTCGTGCTGTGAGGCAGCAGTGCTAACCACTGAACCACATGCCACCCTCTGACTATTATTTACTGTTAACTTCAATCCACAATTTTCCCAAGGGAAATCTTCTCAGTTTTAGAGTCATAGAGTCCTTTGGCTCAAACTGGTCCATGCTAACCAAAATCTCCATCAACACTGACACCATTTTGTTGATGACATTTCTATTTGTCATGACTGGTAGCAGTTAGCACCTACATGCAGCACAGTATTTAGCTATGGATCAGAAACCTGCACATGTTGTACATTTGAGGTGAAAAATGCAAATCCCTCCAAAAATAGTGTCCACCAAAATCCAGAACTAGCTGATGATATCAGAAACGTCAATGTTGCTAATTGATTTGGCTACCTGCCCAGGTTCAAATCTTCAGGTAAATAGCAAGTGCATCAATTGATAGATATAATAAGTGTCAGTTAGATTAGTCATTCTGGTCTTATGTTTGATTTCTTTTTATTAACTCAAGCAAACCTGAAAGAGTTTGTAAACTTACACAAAACAGGAGCACCAAACGTACTGAGAAAAAAAACCCAAATGATCAATATGAATAACTTTAATCCTGACTGTGCCAACTTATTTGATGTGGACCCCCTCATGACTAAGCGAGCCTAACAATGACTGATTTAGCCCTCAATGCCCCAATTTTGTTTTAAGTCTGGACTGAGTTAGAAATAAAGGTGCCTCTGCAACACACAATAAATGATGGTTCCTGCCTCTGATCATTAAACAGCATTCTGTGCTGCAATTATACTGAGAACAGGACTATGTTTGACAAGCTCACTAAATAATCCTTTCACGCTCACTGTAAAAAATAATGTTCATGTCAACAAGAGAAAAGAGTGCAAGTGAAGCCCATAGAACAGTAAGTCCATCATGATCTGCTATTGCTTCTTAGTCTCTCCATCAGCTCTGTATTGGCAGACTATTTTATATTAGATGATCATGTCGCCCCAGTAAAACATATGGATGACCAAACCAGGTACCTTAGAGCCTCATTATAAACACATTACCATTAATATTGATTCTATTTCTATTCATGGTCACTGGCCCATACTGAACCAAGCTGGTCAGAACCATGGTGTCCTATTTATCCGTGAAATGAGCTTAACCTTATGTACTTTCCATTTCGAAGATTGTTTATTTCTACCTCTGCAGCTAATACAATTCTCTTTCGTGTCTTTGATGCCTCCAAATTAAGCATTTCCAATGCTCTCACTTTCAGTAAAACTCTGCTCAGTTAAAAGCTTGCTCATCTGTGATATTATCCTCTGTCCCCACTCATTTCTGGTCCAATTGTAACAGGAATTAGAAAGACTACATTCTCGTTTTTGTAAGAACATGCCTTTTTGTCTCTATCTCTCTGATATGCATCAGACCTAGAAACAGTGCCCCTGCCAAACCTTATTCCATCCTTGCTTCCCTCCTGCCTCACCTCCAGGGTGAGGTGATGGCCTAGTGGTATTAATGCCAAATTGTTAATTCAAAGATCCAGGTAATGTCCTGGCAAACTGGGTTTGAATCCTGCCACGGCAGATGGTGGAATTTGAATTCAATAAAAGTCTGGAATGAAGAGTCTAATGATAACTATAGATCCATTGTCGATCGTTGGGGAAAAGAACTATCAGGATCACTAATGCCCTTCAGGGAAGGAAGCTGCCACCCTTACCTGGTCTGGCCTACATGTAACTCCAGATCCACAGCAAAGCAGTTGACTCTTAACTGCCCTCTGGGAATGGGCAAGAAATGCTGCCTAGTCAGTGACACCTTCATCCTGTGAATGAATAAGGAGGGGAAAAACATATTAGCAGCCATGCCTTTATCCTCCTCAGTCTCATAATCTGGAAATCCTCCACTTCCCTCCATTCATTTCAAACCTTCTTTAATATCCAGCTGTTGGCCATTCCTCGTTATATCACCTTCTTCAGTTAGTCCATTTACTTTTCTGCATACTGCCATGTTTTCAATATCCACTGGTATAATATTTTACAAACCTGTGCTTTAACAAATACGAAAAAGCGTTACTTTTGTTTGTAATATATTTTTCTTTTCTTTCATGGGATTTAGGCATCACTGACAATGAATTTGTTGCCATGATGTGGAGGTGCCAGTGTTGGGCTGGGGTGGACAGGGTCAGAAGTCACATGAACCAAGTCATAGTCCAACAGGTTTATTTGAAATCACAAGCCCTTGGAACGCTTCACCTCATGATGGGGCAGCTCTCTGAAAATTTGTGATTTCAAATAAACTTGTTGGACTGTGACCTGGTGTCATGTGACTTCCGACCATGCATTTGTAGCTCATCCATAATTACCCATCAACTGAATTGATTGCTTAATTGAAGGACAGTTAAGAGTCAACCACATTGCTGTGGGCCTAGAGTCATATGTAGGCCAGAACAGGTAAAAATGGCAGACGCACTTCCCTAAGACTGAGCCAGATGTCTCTTTTTTAACTCATTCATGGAATTTAGGCATCACTGTTTGGACTATCTTTTATTGCCCATTCCTGGACGGCCTTGACCTATATACATGAAGAAAGGCCCAGGTCCTATCCAATGTTGTGGGTCAACTGAGATTGGGCTGTGGTAATAATTCTACCGTCAGTGATGCATTGCTGCTGATAAGCAAAATCAAACATGGGTTTGGGTCAAAATAATACCTCAGTACATGATTATACTTAGCCAACACAGAAGGAAACTCATTTTCAGAGAGGAAATATGTTAAAAACAAGCATTCATGCATAAATAGTAAAGAAAGCATTTTGATTTTTATTGAAAATAATTGCAAAATGGCAACTTGGCATTAATCATAGAATTCCTAAAAAGCAGATAGAGGCCATTTGGCCCATCAAGCTGGCACCAACCCTCCAAAGAGCATCCCAGATCCACTCCCTTAACCCCTCATTCACCACATCTAAACCACCTAATCTGCAAAATAGGATGCATTTTAGGATGGCTAATCCATCTAATCCACACATTTTTGGATTGTGGGAGAAAACTCGCACAGAAACGGGGAGATTGTGCAAACTCCACACAGTCACCCCAGGCTGGAATCAAGCTTGGGTCCCTGGTGCTGTGAGGCAGCAGTGCTAACCATTGAGACACCATGCTGCCCCAAATGATTGATCATATATCAATCAATTCATCACTAAAGAGACCTATTGCTGGATAGAAATGACCATTTTGTTTATTTTCCTCCTTCGCAGGATATGGCTTCAAACTCTGGGCCAGTATTTATTGCCCTTTGCTAGTTGCCCTTGAGAAGGTGCTGGTGAACTGCCTTCCTGAACTGCTGCACTCCATTTGATGTAAGTAGGGCACAATGCTATTAGTGAGGGAGTTCCCGAATTCCGTCGCAACAAAACTGAAGGAATGGTTACATATTTCCAAATCTAGTGGCTCAGAGAGAGGAATTGACAAGTGATGGTTTTCTCATCTGTCTGCTGCCCTTGTCTATCTTGATGGTGTTGGTCATATCTTTAGAAGGAGCTGTCTAAGGAGTTTCGTGAATGTCTACAGTGTATCTTATAAGTAGGCGAGCATCGGTGACAGAGGAACTGAATTGATGTGGGTGTGGTGCCAATCAAGTGGGCTGTTTTGTCCTGAATAGTATCAAGCTTCTTCAGTGTTATTGGAGATGCAATCATCCAGGCTAACAGGAATATTCCATCATACTCCTGATAACAATTCATAATGGTTTGATGGTCGCCATCTCTGAGACTGCTTTGATAGTTTGTGATTTATTATTTGAAGTTAAATTCCACCAGCACTACGTGAACACATGCCCTCAGAGCATTAGTCTGGACTTCTGGATTATTCAGCCAGCTTCATCCCCACTAGAGCACCAGTGCTGCGGAGAGGAGCTGGGGAAGATTCTAATAGCCTGCATGACAGTTACATGGAGCAGACAGTTCTCCATTGTTCTGAACCTCAGGACATAGAGTGAAATTGAATTGGCAAAGTTAGACAGAACCCAACCATTTTTCTGCCACTTAAATAAATGGGTTAGCGGTTAGATGAGCTCCATTATGTATGTACAGTGCCCCACTGGATGTAACCCAGCTAATTATTTACATCCAAGAGAAGATGTGCAATATCTCCCAATATCCTGCACGGACCAGACCTAGTGCTTCAGCAAGTGAGGCAACACTACCCTTTGATAAAGAAAAATCAAATGTACTCTATCCTAAATAGGATTTATCCCAAAGAAAATGCATTATTCATAAAATGTCACATTTGCTAGCTTTTGAGTGTTGTTATATCTATATCATAAATATTAAATTTATGGAAGGAATGCAGGAAATATATTTGACTATAAACGGACTTTCATGCCATTCAGCTTTAAGGTAGATGCTTCCTTGTTTGTCTTTTATTGCTGGAGAAGTCATAATTTCATTACTTTCCTTATGATTTTTCCTCATAAAACCAAGTCGGAGGTTTTGGCTGATAAACACTTCATTCCTGTTGTTGGCTTTCTTGCCAACCATTTATTATATTACAAGTGTGCAGGGCTCAGACTGAAAATTAGTCCTCTTGAGTTTTTTCAATACATGTGAAATTCCAGTTATGTTCTTTAAGAGTTAGGCCTCAAAATTCCATAGTTCAAAGCAGAAGTATTATTATTACACAAGAAGCATACAAAGAAACTTTAAATACTGTCTGAGGTAAGTTCCAATACTCATGCATAGAGTCAAACAGCGAGAAAACAGACCCTTTGGTCAAACTCGTCCATGCTGACCAGATATCCTAACCTAATCTAGTCCCATTTGCCAGTACTTGGCCCATATCCCTTAAAACCCTTCCTTTTCATATAGCGATCCAGATGCCTTTTAAATGTTGTAATTGTACCAGCCTCCACCACGTCCTCTGGGAGTTCATTTCATACCTACATTCCTTAGGTTCCTTTTAAATCTTGCCCCCTCACTCTAAACCTATGCCCTCTAGCTCTGGATTCCCCCACCCCAGGGAAAATACCTTGTCTATTTACCTTATCCATGCTCCTCATGAGTTTTTAAACCTCTATTAGGTCACCGCTCAGCCTCAGACATGGAAAACAGCCCCAGCATATTCAACCTCTCCCTATAGCTCAAAAACTCCAACTCTGGCAATATCCTTGTAAATCGTTTCTGAACCCTTACAAGTTTGACAACAACCTTCTGATAGGAGGGAGACCAGAACCGCACACAATATTCCAAACCAACGCCCTGTACAGCTGCAACATGACCTCTTAATTCCTATACTCAATGCTCTGATCAATAAAGGGAAGCATATCATGTCCTTTCGGATTATAACTGAGGATGGAACCGAGTTTGTTGGTTGAACAGACATTTCACATTCTATGTCACCTGTCCTTCTTAAGACATTCACATAAATCTCTCAGGGCTAGGTCTGTGAAGGGCCTTGAGGTGAAATGCAGAGATAAGCTTTCCCGTTCCAACTCCAACAACCTTCAGTCTCTTTCTTGAGGTATGCCGATAAAAACAGGATAAGAATACTTGTCAGAATACTGGCTGTGAGCCACACTTTCATGGAAGACCAATACTACCATGACTAAAGTTCCCTTCTGCATGACAGAAGAATGACAAAGGGAAAAAAAAACAGGAAGAGAGTGCCAACGAGAGATGGAGAGAGAGACACACAAACACAAACAAAGACAAAGAGAGGCGTAGAGAAACAGATAGAGAGACACTCACAGAAAGACAGACTTGACAGAGCGAGAGATGGTAAGATGTCTGGATGTTCATCTTCTGTGGAGTGATCGGAGTAAGGAGATTTCCTGGCTCAGCACACCCACATGAGAGCAAACTAGGAGAGGCGTTGGCCTAGAGGTATTGCAATGCTCTGGGGACCCAGGTTAGAATCCCAACATGGCAAATGGTGAAATTTGTATTGTCAAAATCTGGAATCAAAAGCCTAATCATGACCATGATCAATAAGTACTGCATCGACGGTCATGAAAACCCATTTTGTTCACTAATGTCCTTGAGGGAAGGAAATTGTTGGTCTCCATGCGACTCCAGATCACATGTGATTGACTCTTAACTGCCCTCTGAAATGGCCCAGGAATCCACTCAGTTGTATCAACTGCTACAAAGTCGAAAGGAAAGAATGAAACCAGATAGACTGCCAGACATCAACCAAAGCAGTGGATGTACCAAATAGATTGCAGCAATACAAGATGGCAGCTCTCTACCATCTTCTCAAGGACATCTAAATACTGGCCCAGCCAGTGATGCCCAGATCCCATGAGCGAATGGAAAATAAATTGCCTGCTCAGACATGCTTTTTTTGCGAAGGTAACCAACAGGTAGATTGCAGTAATGCATTTGATAAGGTTCCCCATGGTAGGTTATTGCACAACATATGGAGGCATGGGATTGAGGGTGATTTAGCAGTTTGGATCAGAAATTGATTACTGAAAGAAGACAGAGGATGGTGGTTGATGAGAAATATTCATCCTGGTGTTCAGTTGCTAGTGGGGTACCGCAAGGATCTGGTTTGGGTCCACTGTTGTTTGTCATTTTTACAAATGACCTGAATGAGGGCATAGATGGCTTAGTAAATTTGTGAACAACACTAAGGACGGTAGAGTTCTAGATAGTGATGAAGGATGTTGTAGGTTACAGAAAGACATAGATAAGCTGCAGAGCTGAGATGAGAGGTGGTGAATGGAGTTTAATGTGGAAAGGTGTGAGGTGATTCACTTTGGAAGGAGCAAAAGGAATAAAGAGTACTGAGCTAATGATAAAATTCTTGATAGTGTAGATGAGCAGAGAGATCTCAGTGTCCAGGTACATAGATCCTTGCAGTTGCCACCTAGGCTGATAGGGTTGTTAAGAATGCATACGGTGTGTTAGCTTTTATTGGTAGAGGGATTGAGTTTTGGAGCCACGAGGGCATTCAGCAGCTCATGCAGTACAAAACTCTGGTGCAGCCACATTTGGAGTATTGTGTACAGTTCTGGTCACCACATTATCGGAACGATGTGAAAACTTTGGAAAGGATTCAGAGAAGATTTACTAGGATGTTGCCTGGTATGGAGGGAAGGTCTTACAAGGAAAGGCTGAGAGA
This sequence comes from Chiloscyllium plagiosum, assembly GCF_037043375.1. NCBI lineage: Eukaryota > Metazoa > Chordata > Chondrichthyes > Orectolobiformes > Hemiscylliidae > Chiloscyllium > Chiloscyllium plagiosum. Next base: position 65,348,337 of record NW_028270152.1, read on the forward strand.
CTTAAAGCTGTTTTCATTAGAGAGAAGGAGGTTGAGAGGTGACTTAATTGAGACATATAAGATAATCAGAGGGTTAGATAGTTTGGACAGTGAGAGCCTTTTTCCTCGGATGGTGATGGCCAGCATGAGGGGACATAGCTTTAAATTGAGGGGTGATAGGTATAGGACAGATGTCAGAAGTAGTTTCATTACTCAGAGAGTAGTAGGGGTGTGGAAAGCACTGCCTGCAACAGTAGTAGATTCGCCAACTTTAAGGGTATTTAAATGGTCATTGGATATGCATATGGACAAGATTTGAATAGTGTAGTTTAGATGAGCTTCAGATTGGTCCCACAGGTTGGCACAAAATTGAGGGTCAAAGGGCCTGTACTGTGCTGTAATGTCTAATGATTTTCTTTCTGGGGAATGAAGACAACCAGGAATCTGTCTATCATCCAGGTGCAGAAGCGCGCTGGTAAAAACACCTACACTGGTGCCCTTGGGCTTTATCCTAGTTATAGTCCCACCTTGCACACAGTCTAAAAGCCTCATCCCTGCCACCTCATGTTACACAGCCACCTACCCGCTATCCCCTGCCCCACACCCTCATCTAAATCCCCTCATTACCGCAAACCAAAGTACACAAATTAGATTATCCCAGGAGGATGTGGACACAACTATAATATTTAAAAGACATTTGGATAAGTGCATGAATAGGAAAGGTTTGGAAGGATATGTGCCAGGAACAGGCAGGTGGTACTAGTTTAGTTTGGGAGTATGTTCGGCACGGACTGGTTAAACCAAAGGGTCAATTTCCGTTTCTACGACTCTATGACCACACAGAAAACTTTACATAATTGACAGATCTAAGTCGCTCATCTATTCTGTCAATTACACAATGGTGATTTGCACACAAGATGAAATGCTTGCAGTCTCTGCTACCGATAATTTAAATGGTCAGGATTATTATTACTTCTTGACGTGTAGTGAAAGGAGACTTTGTTTAGGAATGTTATGAATGAATTACTTTTAAAAACATTATGTAGAAAGGTCAGTTTCTTTTTATGAGAAAAACAATCCTTTTTCAATAATTGCTGCAGCCCTTTAAAGGAATTGCAACTGTGCTATACAGTATGTCCAACTATCAGCAGAAACTGGAAACGTGCCTGAAATACCTTGATGATTTTCAATTTGAGGTTGCATCTACATAGGAAAACATCTATATGGCTTGGTGGGCCATGTTTTTGCCAATGCAACATTCATATTGGGAGACCTGTCTTTACATATTGATAGGACAAATTGCTGTTTTGGACAAATTTACTTCAGGCTAAATAAACTGCCTCTGGCTTGAAACTTTAATCAGCTTGGTCCACATCTATTAAGCTCACAGCCAGAACTGAAAATGAAAAATCTCTATCCAATGTACCTTAAATAGTTTCTCACCAGCTTCAATTTTATTTTTCTGTGCTTGAGTGACTTTATGAATGTAAGAGAAAGCTTTTTTTTACATTAAGTGGAACTTCCAGAATGTGGACTGGAAAAGTACACAATTAGGCATAAGTAAGCTGTGTATTTTACCATCAGCACACCACAGTCTACACTGTTAAACTGCAATGAAGTGTACAGCCCATGAATAAAGATGCAATAGCTAGCACATTAATTCAAAAGCAATACCCATACATCAAATAAAACATTACAATTACTTATTAACACAAAAAGCCAATGCTACATTCACTACATGACACCAAGAAGCAGAATACTGAGCCAACTGCACCTCTAATACCCCATCAGCATTCACAAAAAAAGTCCAGTAGAGTTTCCACTCTGAGTACGATGGATAATTGTGGTTCAAATTTTAACCAAAGGTTTTTTGCACTTGTTTTGAAGATCATTTATATATCACTAATTACAAAATCTGTCATGGAGTAGCTCAGTAGAGCAGGCTTTTAAAACAAAGTTCATTCAGGTACAATTCTGCTTCAGAAAATATTTTATATATTAAAGAGTGGTCACTTTCAAAATCTGATAGAAATAGCTGAAAATAGCATGAAAAATAAAGTAAACCTTTTTTTTTCAGTGCTAATCCACCAACTGTGAGTGATGCCATTAAAAATAAATTTTAAGAAATATATAGAAGTACTTTCTGGCAAGATTTGAATATTGTTTAGATGTCTTTAGTAAATGTCAAAAACAAAAGCTTTTGAAACATGACAATGAGTGTCTTTGCACCCTAACTTTCCAGCTTAATTTCTGGACTCACTTTGATGGACTGCAAAAGAATATGCCAGTGAGCAAAAAAATTCCTCATTGTGATTAACTCACCTTTCAATTAAAAGGCACGGCATAAACCAGTGAAAAAAATGTAGAAAGTTCCATTGTGCTGAATGCAATTTGCAATCTTTTACAGAGGTTATTGACCAGGATTTTGTCAGGCTCGGAATCTGTCAGTTGGATTGGGGCCTAAAGGATCAACTGCCCTTCAAGCACTTTGTCGCCCACTATAGGGCCTTCCCCAGATTTGTGGTGCCCCAAGTGTCGGATGATAGCTGGCCTTGAACTACTGGCCAATCAGAGGGCAGCAACTGTGACAGTATCCACTTCTACACTCACTAAGGGGCCAGAAACGCAGACAATGAATGAATAAAAAGTAGACAAGCAGGAGGCTGGAAGAACACAGCAAGCCAGGCTGCATGAGGAGGTGGAGAAGTCAACGCTTCGGGTGTAACCCTTCTTCAGGACTGGAGGATGAGTGTAAGGGAACTGCAGATACAGGGGATTGGAGGGGGCAGGGTGGTTAGGTGAGCACAGGTAGAGGGTACGACCTGGTTGGTAGATAGAAGGAAGGGTCGATGTGAGGAATAGAAGGGAGGGGGAGGGGTTGAGAAGGGAGTCAGAGGATGGGAAATTGGAGAGCTCAAAAATAAAGGCAGGATGGGGGGGGTGGGGCGCAGGCACAGGAGTCATGGGTTGGGGATTAAATAGGAGGCGTGTGAAGGGCTTTAAGGCATGTGTGAGATGTCTTTTAGCGACAAAGCCCTTATCCAATATCAGGTTCCTCAATTGGGCACAAAGTGTGTTTGGTAGTGAGGGACGACCACTGGCAAACCTAATAGTGTTTGAGAGGAAGCTTTCCAAAGGTGTCAGAAAACTATGCATCATCCAGTTATTCCCTGAAACACTACCAAATTGTGGTGGGTTTGGATTCAAAGGTAGTCATTAGGTTTGTCAATGTGTTTGAATGGCAGGCCACCACCAAAGACAGAGAAACCTGCATTAGACCCCTGCCTTAATTGAGGAAAGGGTTGTCTCTGCTGTGTGACTGACACTGGCTCTCTCCTACATTGAAATCAGCCCAGGCACCATGGTGTGTCGCATTTTATCCACTCCATTGTAAATGTAGGCAGAACTCCAACAGACTGTGGTAGAGCATTGCAACTTTAATGGAACTGAATATCAAATAGGGAACAAGACAGGCAACCAATATGGTGGCATCAGTTTCACAGTATGGATAAAATGTAACCCCAAAGTGTGTATCCTTTCAATGGTACATTCATAGCGCTGTGTAAAACCCCAGCACTACTGGGGTTTTACTGGGTGTGATTATATGCTCTGCTAACAATCTGCCCTAGGCCCTAACACTTGTATTCTGTTAATATTCATATAAATACATGTAAATGAATGTTTTCCTATTACTGTTGAAAATATCACGCTGTTATTTCTTTTGTATTTGACAAGAAGGTTTTTCTCATGATGTGCACATTTTCATGATTTGTTAGAAGTGTTAATGCATCTTCCATTGTAACCATTTGATTAGCACAATTGTTGTTGCTTTCTCCATTAATTTCAATCCTTATTGACAACCATTTGTTGAAATAGCATATACAGGAAGGACACATTCACACAATTATTAAAATAAGTTCCATCTTTCTAAATTTGATAAAGCTTCAGCCTCTATTTTTCATATTATGGCCAGTAATTATATCTGGGAGAATTGTATAGAACATTTTCAGAACCATTGCAAATGTGCAAATGTGTGCTGGTGAGATTTTTTTAATGAAAGTAACTTTATAAATGAACCGACTTAAATTCGATCAAGATATCTCAATAGCCAGCTTTCGACTGTTTTCTGACTTATGCAACTGATGATAGTTAAAATTTCCAACTACTCAGCTAAGCATCAATGCAAGAGAAGTGACATTACTGAGCCCAGAAATGACGAACATGCAATCAGTGGAATCGAACCAGGCTCTGAGCAATGTAGGCGATGGCAAAATCAGAGACAGAATCCGACAAGGTGCGTGGCAAAGCTCATCTCAATGTCAAAATCATCTCACCACATCTTAAAAAGTTTTCTCAAGAATCATGGCAAAATTCCCACTGATGAGTGTTTCCAATGAATGCTCATTATTGGTTGGTCAGAACCTTATCAGATCACCATGTGTTGTAATCTTGCCAAACTCACAGTATCAATTGGCCGTTAGGAAATTTTGTCATGAAAACCTGAGCTCAGGATTCTTGGTAGGTTCAAAACTTGCCACTTGCTCCGAAAGATCTCCAGATTAGCCACCAGGGACCAACATTTCAGGCACATTTCATGAGCACTGGCCACACATACCCACATCCAGATTCACTGGCATCTGACATGTGCCAGTGTCCGCGGCACCCATGGCACACCTCTGATCCACTTACAGGATGCTTCTTTGCTTCAGTGTTGCACCTCAGGCTGTAGTGGCAACTCTCATTGTAACTCTCCAGTAAGACCATTGCGTGCTCTGGGACATACACCCAGCTCATGGACTGGACCTGGCTGCATCATTGGCTTTTCAGCTGCTGTCATGACACTCGCACACTCTGAACCCACTTAGCTGCTCACTGTCACCCTTTTGTCTTTGCCTTGCTTTTCCTTTTTGCACTAACCCTCTCAACCAAGGATACCAGGCTCATTTTATTCCTGGTAATCCTTTTTGCTCTGCTTAGTGCAAACACAAAGCCAGGAAGCTTGCCACGATAGTCAATAGGTCTCATTCATGTCTTTGGTCAGGGGTCCAGGCACATTAAGTCAAGGTCATTCTCCAAAACCAGCCTCAGCCTTGCGTTGGCAGTCCAAGTCAAAACCCACTGCTGACAGGAGGTTGAGGAGCCAAATAGCAGGCAGCCCACCATTCATCCTGACTCCTTCTGCTCTGTTGAGGGTGCTCTTTCTCCTGGAATGAGTCAGAGGCAGGTATTGATGAAATTAATATTGGGTACATGTTGGGAGGTACCGCGAGCGAGTGAGTAGGCCACACTCTGAACATGCAGAGTTGGTGGATCACAGGTTGAGAGTGAGTGAGGGAAATGTTGCAGGCATCTCAATAGTGAGAGTGGCATGAGTCCATGCGCCTTGATGGGAGATGGGGCACAGTAGCGGAGACCAAGTGCGTGTGAAGTTTTAGAGTGGAGAAAGTAATTGATACTACAGGGATGGCCATTCCTCCATGTGATTGCCCTAAATTGGGTGGCAACCTTTAGTCTGGTGCTATGCCCCCTCTACTGCTGGTCCTGGGGACAGGAAACTCCCACCTCTACACCATTCCATCCATCAGTAGCTCCAGGTCCCTGCCTCACAGCAGGGTACGGATTTACTCCTGTCCATCACTGGGGATCTCTCCACCAATCCCCGTTTTTTTTTGGCTCAGTTTGAGTTGCACAACAGAGTTAGAATGTATTCCAGCATGCAACCTAAGAAATCATGTTCTATATCAGTTAAATAACTGGGAAAGAGTCAGGGACATTCAGTTGACAAAATGCAGAAGACGTACAAAGTCTGAGAATGATGATAATTCCCTATTAAACATAAGGCACATTACAAATGATATGGTTTGTAAATCAAGTACTGAACAACCCCTGCATCTGCTATCTCAAAATTAAATCACTTGTTAAACAACTGTCTCTATAAATAGCTAATAAGGAGCTATGGCATTCCATTCGAATCAGACAATCAGACAACATTGTGATGACCATTCAGTCCATTTTTAAAATTTGCTGTTCAGGGTGGCATGGCGGCTCAGAGGTTAGCACTGTTGTCTCACAGCGCCAGGGACGCGGGTTTGATTCCAGCCTTGGGCGACTGTCTATGTGGAATTTGCACATTATCCCAGTGTCTGTGTGGGTTTCCTCTGGGTGCTCTGGTTTCCTCCCACAGTCCAAAGATGTGCAGATTAGGTGAATTGGCCATGCTAAATTTCCCATAGTGTCCAGGGATGTGTATGGTTAGGTGCATTAGTCAGGAGTAAATGTAGATGAATGGGGTAGGGGGATGGGTCTAGGTGGGATACCCTTCAGACGGTCTGTGTGGACTTGTTGGGCCAAATGGCCTGTTTCCACACTATAGGAATTCTACGATTGAGATATGGGTGTCCCTGGTTGGGCCAGCATTTATTGCTAGTCCTTGCGAAGGTGGTAATGAGCTGCCTTCTCGAACCACTGCAGTGCATGCCCTGTAGGAAAACTCAAAATGCCCTTAGGGAAGAAATTCCAAGATTTCGACCAGCGACAGTGAAGAAACAATGGTATTCCTCCAAGTCAGGATAATGAATGGCTTGGGGGGAATGTTGCAGGGGGTGGTGGTTCCCATATGCCTGCTGTCCTTGCCCTGGCTGAAATGGTAATAGTTGTGGGTTTGGAAGGAACTGTCTAAGGATCTATGGTGAATTTCTGCAGTACATCTTGTTGATAGTACACACTGCTGTTACTGAGCATCGGTGATGTAGGGAGTGAATGTTTGTGGATGTGATGGCAATCAAGTGGACTGCTTTGTCCTTGTTGGTATCAAGCTTGTTCAGTGTTGGTGGAGCTGCACCTGTACAGGCAAATGGGGAGTATTCCATTTCACTCCTGACTTATGCCTTGCAGATTGTAGACAGGATCGAGAGTGTGGCGCTGGAAAAGCATAGCAGGTCAGGCAGCGTCCAAGGAGCAGAAGAATTGACATTTCGGGCATAAGCCTTTCATCAGGAGTAAGCCCTTCATCACTTTCTCCCAGATTATAAGTAAGCTTTGGGGAGTCAGGAGGTGAGTATACATTGTAGTATTCCTAGCTGTGACTGCTTTTGTAGCCATTGTGTTATTAGACAAATCCAGTTGGTTTTCTGATCAATGGTAACCTAAAGGATGTTGACAGTGGGAGATTCAGTCATGGTAACACCATTGAATATCAAGGGCCAATGGTTAGATTGTCTCTTATTGGAAATGGTCATTGCACTTGTGTGGCTTGAATGTTACTTGCCAAATTTTGGCTCAAGCCTGGATACAGTCTAGATCTTGTTGTATTTGGAATATTTCAGCATCTGAGGAATGGTGATTGGTACTGAACATTCTGCAATCATCAGCAAACATCCCCACTTCTGACCTTATGATGGAGGGAAGGTCCTTGGTGAAGCAGCTGAAGAGGGCCTTGGACAGTACCCTGAGGAACTCCTGCAGAAATGTCCTGGAGCTGAGCTGCCTAACCTGCAGAGACCATAACCATCTTTCTATGTGACAGGTATGACTCCAATCTGTACAGGGATTTCCCCTGAGTCCCATTGATTCCAGTTTTGCTAAGGCTTCACGATCCCACATTCAGTTAAATGTCACCTTGATGTCAAGAGCTGTCACTCTCACCTCCTCTCTGGAATTCAGCTCCTTTGTCCATGTTTGAATCAAGGCTGTAATGAGGTCAGGAGCTGAGTGGCCCTGGCAGAACCCAAACTGGGCGTCACTGAGCAGGTTATTGCTGAGCAGGTGCTGCTTGAAAGCACTGTTGATGACCCTTTCCATCATTTTACCAATGATCGAGAGTAGATGATGAGATGGTAATTGACTGAATTTGTCCTGCTTATTGATTACAGAATATATCTGGGCAATTTTCCACAATGTCAGGTAGATGCCAGTATTGTAACAATTATGTTTATGTTGTCTTTTTTCACAGTTTTGTATTATTTTCCTTTTCAAATAGAGATCCATTTCCTTATTTTTGAAGGTCTATTGCATCTGCCTCAAGAACCTTTTCAGATAGTGTATTCCAAATCATGACATATTCACCGACCACAGGAAATTGTCAGCTCTGCATTGGCTCTTCTGCTAGTTCCCTTTTGGTTACTGACCCACCTCCCTACCTACTCTATAAAAAATTAACCATTACTGGAAGACGGCCAAAATCTTCTAACAGAAAATACAGCTAGGAATTTGAAATATTAAATTACTGCATTTACTTTTATTCAACTTCAAAGAACAGTCCCATGAGCCAGTTTGGAGAAGATTTGTAGCTCAGGTTGACGTAATGGATGTAAGTCTGCTCGCTGAGCTGGAATGTTCATTTTCAGACGTTTCATCACCATACTAGGTAACATCATCAGTGAGCATCCAGTGAAGCGCTGGTGTTATGACTCACTTTCTATTTATGTGTTTAGGATTCCTTGTGTTGGTGATGTCATTCCCTGTGGTGAAGTCATTTCCTGTTCTTTTTCTCAGAGGGGATCACTAACACCAGCACTTCACCGGAGGCTCACTGATGATGTTACCTAGTATGGTGACAAAATGTCTGAAAAAGAACCTTCCAGCTCAGCGAGCAAACTTACATCCAGAACAATCACATGGCTGCACTGGTCTTCACAAGAGTATTCTCATGTGAAGATATTTGGAGTTTCCACTGTGCTTTGGATAATCACCAAATTAGCCACTATTGGCAAGTGAAGGGAGATCAGGTTAAAGGTAATGAATATTTATAACAAACAACAATAAAGTGTTCTGAGCTTCCTAAATAAAAGTTAGGCGCACTATCATGTTTTTTTCTCCCCTTTTCACTTTTCTTTTCTTTATCTTTTTACCTCCAGTCCACAGGCAGCATCAGCAATGTTCTGGGGTGAAAGCCAGAGCAGACTCTCCACTTCAGCGTGGAATCAAAGTGAAGCCTGGCATGGTCTGGTTTGGAAGAACTGTTTCTATAAACTATTTTTTCTATACTTTCTTAATTTATTGCTGGATTTTTTATAGAGTCAAAAAGATGTACACCACAGAGATGTACAACAGACCCTTCGGTCCAACTCATCCGTACCGATCAGATATCCTAAACTAATCTAGTCCCATTTGCCAACATTTGGCCCATATCCCTCTAAATTCTTCCTATTCATATACCCATCCAGATGCCTTAAATACCGTAATTGTACCAGCCTCCACCACTTCCTCTTTCAGCTCATTCCATACACAAACCACCCTCTGCGTAAAAAAGTTGCCCCTTAGGTCCTTTTATATCTTTCCCCTCTCACCATAAAGTTATGCCCTCTTGTTCTGGACTCCCCCACCCCAGGGAACAAACCTTGTCTATTTATTCTAGCCATGCCCCTCATGATTTTATAAACTTCTATAAGGTCACCCCTCAGCCTCCAACACTCCAGGGAAAACAGCCCCAGTCTGTTCAGCCTCTCCCTGTAGCTCAAATCATCTAACCCTGGCAACATCCTTGTAAATCTTTTCTGAACTCTTTCAAGTTTCACAACATCCTTCTGATAGAAAGGAGACCAGAATTGCACACAATATTCCAAAAGTGGCCTAACCAATGTCCTGTAAAGTTGAGACATGACGTCCCAACTCCAATACTCAATGCTCTGACCAATAAAGGAAAGCATACCAAATGCCTTCTTCACTATAGTGGTGGTGTGAATCAGTGGTTAGCACTACTGCCTCACAGTACCAGGGTCCCAGCCTTGGACGACTGTCTGTGTGGAGTTTGCACATTTTCCCCTTTTTCCACCAGGTGCTCCAGTTTCCTCCCACAGCCCAAAGATGTGCAGGTCAGGTGAATTGGCTGTGCTAAATTGCCTGCCGTGTCAGGTGCATTAGTCAGAGGGAAATGGGACTGGGTGGGTTGCTCTTTGGAGGGTCGGTGTGGACTTGTTGGGCCGAAGGGCCTGTTTCCACACTGTTGGGAATCTAATCTATCCTATCTACCTGTGATTCTACTTTCAAGGAACTATGAACCTGCACTCCAAGGTCTCTTTGTTCAGTAATACTCCCTTGGACCTTTAAGTGTATAAGTTATTTCTTTATTTTTCTAATTTTATTCCCTAAGTATTCATACATTACCTAGGTACCTAAGATAACGCCATAAGTGGCAACTTTTAAACTTGGCACTGTATTCATGTGAGTATATGTGACAATAAAGCTAATTCTACCACTGCACCAAATAAAAAGTAACCTTTTCTGTTTCATACTGATGCATCAATTGTGTAAATACAGCTTGAATACAAGGCATGGGCCTGTCCTGATATCAGGACAAACAGAGGGACATTCAATTAGTCGTAAACCTTCACTCTACTTCACCTGAGAGTCAGATTGGACCTTTATGTCCCATTCACCTCCAGCACAAGCACAAATTGGTTTCAGCTTAGCACCAACATGGAACTTGCAGAGTGTGATTCTTCCCCTGTTCAACAATAATTCCTAATGTTTAGCATTAGTATGTGCACACATGCAGATGAGCTACTAATTGGTACAGATGTGTTTGCTTGTGAAGAGACAGATTGTGAAGCCCTCACCTTCACCTTCCCTCTTCCTCAGTCAAGGTGAGGGGCGCAACTGTGATCTTTGTTCCAAGATGGAGAAACAAAAGGCCCACACACCAACTGCAGTAGAAACAATAATGAAACAACATTGAAAGGAATGAAGATGACAACAAATAGCAAAATAAAATTAACGAACCACTTCCATTAAACAAAAGCCTAGGGCGCAATTGTGTCAAATTCTCAAACCTCCTGTAAAACTCATGCCTACTGATGAACATAACCAGTAGTTATAAAGCAATTTTCAACTGATTTAAGAATAGCTACTTTAGTTGACTTTCTCCAATGTTCTTCAGTTACTCGTTCAATGGTGCAAACGATTGCATTCATAACAATACAAATAGCTCCCAGCAGAATCCTTACATATAGATTGGAAAAAGTCTTTAAAATGATTTTCTCTCCTTAAAATAAGGATTTCTGAGGTACCTGACTTCTCAATAGCAGATTTGTATTACAAATACTTACTTCAATTAGAACATTACAATGAAGAATGAGGCACTTAATAAAGATTCAACATATTATGGCAAGGCAGTAAGATTGTAATGCCCTCCAGTTGCAATTTGGCACATGGTAATGGTTAACTGATATCCTAAAGGTGTATGCTTGTATCTCACAAGTTACAGATTTTCATTAAAACATCCACAAGACACTTCCAGATCAGTTCATCTAACAAATACAAGGAGGATATGGAAATGAACAGATGTGTGATTGCACCCAAACTATTGGCACAATTTCAGTGAGAACACAATTAATTTATGCAAAGGGTATTTCCGGCAAAATTATGGCAGAGACAGAGTAACTCTGATAAATTCCACAACACCCAGCGAAGAGAGGTTCATGGAATTTTTCATCAGTAACTTGGCTGCTTCAAGTTAATGGTCAGAGAAACCATCAGGCCACAGTACAGGAATCCCATCTGTAACCATTTAGCTCTCTTACCTATCTGAAGTGTAAATGATCCTCCAGGATCTTCACCAGAATTCTGAAGGGTGGTTTCTGGAAGAATTATTCACATGGGATTTTATCAGAAACGAATAATTTTGCCCCTGGATGAGATAGCAGCAAATCAGCTTGTGAATACAAACAGTCAACATTTCTGGGAGAAAGAAAATGCATTTGGAATTAACTAACTCCTGTTGAAGACTTGGCAAAGATATAATGAACTGAAACTATGATCAAAGTCGAGATGAATGGATATAGAGTAGAGTCCACCAGCAACATCTCTTCCAAGCCATGCACCATCCTGACTTGGAACTAGACCATGGTCCCAATACTGTTGCTGTGTCAAAACCCTGAAACTTTCTTTCTAACAGTACGAATTCACACAGACTGCAGTGGTGGAGCTCACTGCCACTTTTTCCAGGGCAGTTAGAGATACGCAATAAATGTTTGCCTAGCTAAAGTCTCATAAACAAATGAAAAGTTTTGTAAACTGTATAGTTGTATTTTGGGGAAAGAATGTATTGCGCTTCATAAATCCTACTGATTTCCTGATGAAGGCTTTGGCCCGAACCGTCGATTTTCCTGCTCCTCAGATGCTGCCTGACCTGCTGTCCTTTTCCAGCACCACTCTAATCTTGACTTCATAAATCATACGTCTAATTCTTCTGTGTTAAATTATTAATGTTCCATTTATTGGTCATCTGTGTTTTCACTGGCAATCAACACATCACTTTGCAGTTCAATGTTATGTTGAAAACACAAGCCTTCCAAAGCCACTGGTGACAATAACAAATGTAAAAAGTCGGAGCTAATCCGCTCGAAAATTAATCATCAGTTCCTTTGCAAATTACACAGAGTAATCACATTCAGTAATCTCAGTTTTAGAAGAGGCCACAGGGTGAATGCATTTCAAAGCAACTCCCCCTAACTCACCAAAGCTCACTTGTAGAAGTGAACCCCACTTGGTGAAATGAAATGGTCAGTTTTATGTACAGGTTGTAACTCATAATGGGTTAATTCTGAGCTCCTTCCTAAAATAATGATGCTTCTCCACAAGTCTCACTGACATATGATCTCAGGTAATCTCCGATATTAACCCTTTCAACCCTATACTACAAGAGAATATTTCTGCACTTCTTTCAACCGTGCCATCAGATCTTTTGCAAAGAGATAGAAAACTGGGTCTTTGTTTAAAGTTTCATCCAAAGATGGCATCAACAATACTGCAACATTTCCTCAGCACTGCACTGAGGAGCTTGGACTGCATGCTCACATCAACAGATGGGATTGGAACTTTTCCTGCTTGACTCCTCAGTGAGACTCCCAGCGCCAGCCAAAATTAACCCTTGAGAAATGGTTCAATTATGAAATAAAGCATTTTCAATCCTAACCACTGTAGCCATAAATCAACAGACGCAAACAAAATTAAAACACTGCTACTTTCAATAATTAAAATAATTGAAGGAGCATGAGATGAACTCAATGGGTGTATAGAAGTAATTTAGTACTGCTTAAGCATAAACAATAAGGATAGGTTAACATTTTGTGTTTTTGCTTTTGATTTTCTTTTTTTTAACTTTAGTTACTCTATATTTTCTAACTAAAATGAAAATAGGCAAACAATCCGTACTTCAGTTTTAATTGCAGGGTTTAGCCTTGGCTGATTAGGACTCTCCCTTCAGAGTCAAAGTTAAAAATCACACAACATCAGGTTATTGTCCAGCAGGTTTATTTGGAATTACAAGCTTTCAGAACACTGCTCTTTCATCAGGTAGCTCGCTACCTAAACATTATCATTCTTTCATCATGACTGGTTCATAATTCTGGAACTGCCTCACAAACATAAATACAATTATATTCTCAAAAAGAATAAATTCTAGCATTTCATGAACGAATAAAGAAAGCGGGGTAAGTAAAAATGCTATTTCAACAGAGATGTGTAGCAGTATTCGCAAATGGATTGAATCTCAAAGCCATTGATTTAATTATGGTGCACACATATATATGTATTATGTACATAAATATGTTTGGTCTACTTTTTTTATTGCAGTTTCCTTTACATTTCAGTCGACTGAGCAACAAGTCCAACTAATACAGACGGTCTCAGGCTGAAGCAGAGATCTTTAAACAATTCTTCACCATTTTCTCAGATAAAATGAAATTATCATAATTGAATCCTACCATGTTATGAAAGACAAAGATTCTTTTCTGCACTGGCCTTTACCTGGCAAAATTTGAAGTTTTAAACTTCTATTTCCCCTTTCAATTTCTATAATTTCTCCTGCTCTTCATTTCCTTTTATTACACTTATGAATGCAGTTGTGTAATGTCTTGCAGAGACATAATTTGTAAATTGAGAACTAATTTGGCCAAATGATGTCCAATGTACTGGGAGATTCAGAAGGAAAGATTGAACCATCAGACTCCTCAAAGGTTCCAGCTATCTGACGAAGGAGCAGCACTCTGAAAGCTTGTACTTCTAAATAAACCTGTTGGACTATAACCTGGTGTTGTGTAATTTTTAACTTTGTCCACCCCAGTCCAACACCAGCACCTCCACATCATGACTTCTGAGTCAGGCATGGAGAGTTTAAATCCCATCCGCTGATGCAAGCTAAGCAGTCCAAGCTGATACCTCAGTGCAGCGCTGAGGAGATGTTGCACTACTGTTGTTGCCATCTTTGAATGAGCTTTAAACCAAGCTGCAATTTTCCATTTATTTGAGTCAAGCAAAGATTCAACAGCACCATTTAACATAACCATAAATATTCTCCTCATATCCTCATATCCTGAGTAGTTTTGGATTGAAAGGGATACAGTCTGGAACATAATGAGAATACTTCCACTGTTATGAAATAAAAGATCACATGATAGAGGAATTCCAGGGAGAGAATCATGGTTACAGTAGATGTAGTCATGACTTTGTAATGGACTAGTCCATTACCTTTTTAATAGGTAATGGACTAGTTAAAGTTCAAAACTATTGCAAACTTGCAATTCTAATTAGACCAATTAGACATACGCATCCTTAACAATATTTATCCCTTTATTGACATAACTGAAAGAGATTATTTGGTCAAGACTCCTTAGACAGCATCTTCCAACCCATCAACACTACCATCTAGGAGGACAAGGGCAGCAAATACATGGGAAGACCACTTCCTAAAAGTTCCCCTCTGGGCCTGGCTTGGAAATATATCACTGTTCCTTCAGTGTTGCTGGATCACACTCCTAGAAATCACTCCCTAACCGCATTCACATCTACCTACATCAAATGAGGTTATAAAAGGAACTGAAATACTGAGAGCACTTTCCTTTCTACGTTTTATTGCCCTACTCCTTTAAGATCACCTGCCCATTAAATAATTAAACAATAAGCTTTAAACATTTGCTGATTCATGGTTAAAGTCATCATTTGAACAAAATATGGTAAGCCCAGGTAATCAATTCCTTTTCGTAAAAGGGTATCAGAGCTCAAACAGAGTTTGCTGTTTCATCCTCCAGGATACCTTCTTCAAAGGATTTTTCTTCAATGTTGAAACCTTTGATGATTTTGCTGGTTCAATCTTTTCTTCCAAACCTCCCAGTACATTGGACTAGTTCTGATGAATGCCAACATATCACGTTGGCCAAATTAGATTTCAATTTACAAATTCTGTCTCTGCAAGACATTATACAACTGCATTCATGAATATAATGAAAGGAAACGAAGAGCAGGAGAAATTATAGAAATTGAAAGAGGAAACAGGTTTAAAAGTTCAAATTTTGCCAGATAAAGGTCAGTGCAGAAAAGAGTAATTGTTTTTCAGGTAATGGCAGGATTCAATTATGATAATTTTATCTGAGAAAGCTATGAAGAATTGTTTAAAGAACTCTGTTTCAGCCTGAGGCTGTCTGTATTAGTTGGACTTGTTGTTCAGTCGACTGAAAGATAAAGGAAACTGCAATAAAGAAAAGTGGACTGAACATATTTAACTGTATAATATATACACCATAATTAAATCAATGGTCTTGAGTTTCAATCCATTTGCGAATACTGCTACACATATCTGTTGAAGTAGCATTTTTACTTACCCCGCTTTCTTTATTTGTTCATGAAATGCTAAATTTATTATTATAATAGCGAATGTGGTGTTGAATAAGCCTGTGGCTTTGTCTGAGATGATGTTGAGTTTAAGTGTTGTGGAGTCGCAGTCTTCCAGGTATAGAAGCTTCATGAAGGGTTACGGATGGTGCTAGCAATCATCAACAAATCCCCAGACTCTGGCATTATCATAGGTAATGGTTGGGCCTGGTGAAGTCCTGCAATGATATCTTGGAATAAAATGATTGGTCTCCAGCAACCATAACAATCTCTCTTTGAGTTCTGAAGAAGACTCTCTGGATTCAAAACATTAACACCATTTCTCTTGCCACAGATATTGCTAGACCTACTGAGGTTTTGTTTTCTTTTTGCCAGTCTGATTCCAATGGATAATTTTCATCCCAATTCCCATTGGCTCCAACTTTGCAAGATCTCCTCAGTTCCTCAAAGAAATGCTGCCTTCATGTCAAGAGCAGTCCCATTCAACCTCACCTCCGGAGGTCAGTTCATTTTTGTCCAGGGATGGGGGTAAGGTAGCTGGGAAGGTGATAGACAGATGGAAGTGGGGGTAATAATGATAGACTGGAGGAGAGAGTGGAGCAGTTAGGTGTAAGGAAGATGGGCAGGTAGGACAGTTGGAGGGCTGAATCTGGGATGAGGTGGACGGAGGTAAGATTTGGAAATTAGTGAAGTTGACATTGATGCTGTGTGGTTTAAGGGTCCCTAGTGAAAGATGAGCCGTTCTTCCTCCACTCGTTGGGTGGCTTGGATTTGGCGGTGGAGGAGGCTCAGGAATCACATGTCCTTGGTGGAGTGGGAGGGGGAGTTGAAGTGGCCCGCCACACTGTGCCAGCATGACATTTTTCCACACTGTATGAAAACAGCTTGGCTCAGGATGTGGCTAGTTCTTGAGCATAAGTATTCAGATGTAGTGAAAGTCCATAATCTTTACAGTTTCAAGTGAACTCAACAATGCCTTGATATCATACAAAATGAGTTTTATTGCCTGGAACCTTCACTCAACTCTACTGACTAAAATTAGTTTCAAATGTTTCAGTCTTTTCAATGTTGTGCTGATATCTGGAGATCAGAATTTTCATGGTGTAATGTTTGTTTAATTGTCAATCATCATCCATGATTAAATGTGGTAGGACTGCAAGCCTTTTAACTGATTGGTTGTGGAACTGCTTAACTCTTTATGCAGCATGCTATTTCAAAGAATCATAGAATCCCTACAGTGTGGAAGCAGGCCATTCAACCCACTGAGTCTACACCGAGCCTTTAAGGTGCATTCCACACAGACCTACACCCCCTTCCTTACCTCTGTAACCCTGTATTTTCCATGACTAATCCAACTAGTCTGCACATCCCTGGACACTACGGGCCATTTAGCAAGACCAATCCATCCCAACCTGCACATCTTTATACTGTGGGAGGAAGCCGGAGTACCCAGGGGAAATCCATGGATACACGGAGGATGTGCAGTCGCCTGAGTCTGGAATTGATCCCAGGTTCTGTGAGCTGTGAGGCAACAGTGTTAACCATTGAGCCATCGTGCCACTTACTATAATGTGTTTTAGTTCGATGTTGTTGTTTCACCAAGTTGCCACCTGATTCTTTGGTACAGCATGACTGCCAGTGCTCTTCTGCACTTCTCATTGAACCATTTTCCACCTAAGTGTCCTTCCCCTGGCTATACCTTAAGTTTGACATCCATTTACCTTTTGGAGGCAGACTTATCTGATTCCCGTTGAGGACCTCAGGGATACGTTGCACTGAGAAAGTGGCAGGGAATTTCAGAAACATTTTAAAATCTGTTGTTGGTAGGATCTCTGTGTAGCAGCAGTTTGAAAAATCCATGCCTAGGCAATTCTTCTATACAGGAGCCTCTTTGATTACAAATAAACACTTAACAGGCAGGAATGGCCTTTAGAAAGCAAATGGCAAAATACCTCCCTCAGCAGCTTCCACCCTTTGAACCCCTGCTTGACAGGGCTGAAAAGCCTCAGGAGGAATATGTCAGTCATAAACAATCACAGGTGCAGAAAATAGTGCAGTGCTCACATTATTCATTATTTCTTCTAACACATTGAAGGAATCGTCATCACATCGAAAATAAGATTTTCAGCATTTGCATGTCACACAGAGGATTACAAAATAGTTCTTGCACATCTAAGTTCAGACTTAACCCAGACAAATTAGATGAAAGACTTTATCTCCCAGGAATTGAAATCGTGCTTTGCGGTATTCTCAATAAATGCACAGTTATATCCAGATGAATATTCTTCAGCTCATTTTAATAAAGGTGTTTATTTGAACAATTCAACCCATTCTTTAAAATGGCAAGTAAATGGAGTTTATATAAGAAAATTAGCTCCATGTTTGTCTTCTAATTGATGCATATTGATGTAAGTTTACATAAAACAAAACACAACTGGGATCAATTAGGCAGCTTAGCTCAGAGATCACGGAAGTAATGACAAATAAGTCAAGATGAATAAATAGTGCTTAGTCAGATGCATGATTTGATTTCAATGTTCAACTTTTCACACAATGGTTTATGGAAGCATAGCTGCAAGCCTAAAATAATTTTGAAGTTTCCTATGATCGTCAAAGAAATATTGTCTTGGATTGAGAATGTTCTTCATCGTCAGATTAATATATTGAAACATAACACTCCCCCGGGAAGTTTGTGAGAGTTTAGATTAAAGTTCAAAGAACCAATATATTGGCAGTTTATCCATTGCTGACAGTCCAATGTCTGGTGAATAGACCTGCGTTTTTTATAGCATGTAATGCCATTCACTATACAATTCATAGCACATACAAGATTCGTTCACTTACATTTGACATATCCCTCCATTCGCACTCCAAAGCTAACACCTTCCTGTAACTGATAAGCACGCACCATTGGCAATGGAATATGCCAGTTATCCTACCTCATAAATTCTGCTTGCATTTTCCCATTACCCTGTGTCTCAGGCACATAGTCCATAAACTCAGACAGCGGCTACTGTTTTGAATTGGCTGAGGAGAAGGAACCATCAGGGGAAGATGTTGGTAAATGTTGGAGGCTACTTCACTTTCCTGTAAAGTTGGAATGACTCCTTTGTTCCTAAAAGTTTGCCATCTCTGAAACCGAAATGCAATCATTTTCTCAGAGTTGTCACGCTCTTGCCCTGACAGTGTGCTGAATGTGAAAGTGTTTGCAATTAGCTTTCAGGGGCCTCTTCTCTTTTCTTCACAAAACATTGGACTGCAACAGTTCAAAACCGCAGATCACCATCACCTTCTGAAGGGCAATTAGACATGGGCAATAAATGCTGGCTCAGCCAACAAAATCCATATCCTCTGAAAGAACATAAAAATGACTTTACATCTGCAGCGACTTACCAAAGAAGTTAATTACGGGAACCATTTTTATGTCACAGCGATGATTTGAAAATCATTATATATATTGAGTAGCCTTACTCAATCATACAAACTAGGAACAGCTCTGACCATCTAGCCCTTTGAATATGCTCTGCCATTTGATAAGATCATGACTAACTGTAGCTTCAATTCCACTTTCTGCCTACCTCCGATAACCTTTGACTTCGTCATGAGGCAAGAATCTATCTATCTGTGCCTTAAAAATACTCACTGACCTTCTTCCACTTGGGCAAGAGTGCTCCACAGGTTCACAGCCCCTCTGAGAGATAAAATTTCTTCTCATCTCCGTCTGAAACGGTGGAACGTTGCTTATTTTTAGTTCCAATCTCTCCTATAAGAGGAAATCTCACCTCACAATCCACCTTGACAAGTTTCTCAAGGATCTTATATGTTTCAAACACACTCTCTTCCTTATGAAGAAGAACTGCAATAACATCATCTGGCATTGACAGTTGACCATGAACTGGAAGCGCCATTGGCATTACTGCGTATGGATAAACACATACAGTCAGTTCTTCTATAATGCAATTGTTGCATTCATGTGCAACCCTGCGTTATAAAAAAAATCACACTTTGGAAACAGTGCTTAAAATGTTGGCGATGTAATCGCATTACAGCCAACACACGTTTTAAAAGTTTGTGCTTTAGAAACAGCATCCCCAATTCATTAATCGCATTACAGTGAAGACGCATTGATAAATTACAGCAGAACAATCTGTACATGATTTCAACCACAGATGCCAAGAGTGAGTCTTAAAAATGAAGTTAAACTTGACTAGATGCTAGAAGAAGCATCACAAAGACATGGTTGTTATTTTCCAATATGTATTGTGTTGCTGAAAATACAATATTTTGGCAATTGTGAAATCTCTCGAAATATTGAATTTATATACAATAACTCAAGAGCAGCTGAGACATATGCATCATTAAGCATTTGACTGAAAGCATAGTTTTACCCTTCCACTACCAAAGTGCCTAAAACACCAGGACAAACTATTCCTTGAGTTCACAGTAATGGCACTCTTTGTTCAAGTTCATTCGAATATTTTCTCTAGATAAATGTAAAAGTGAGAAGAACTCTTAAGTTAATGAGATAGCTTTTGCAGATAGAGTTAAGGAGAATTCAAACATTCTCTATAAACACATTAAGAGCAAAGGAGCAACTAGGGAGAGAACAGAAACCCTTAGAGATCAACATAGCTATGTGTAGAACCACGGGAGTTGGGTGAGATACTAAACTAACATTTCACGTCAGTATTTACTCTGAAGAAGGACATGGAAACAAGGGAACTTCAGGAAATAAATAGTGATGTCTTGAGAAGAGTTCATATTTTAGAAGAGGATGTTCTGGAGGTCTTAAAATGGATAAAGTAAGATAAATCCCTGCGACCTGATCAGCTGTTGTCCAAAACTTCAGACAAAGCTAGGGAAGAAATTGCTGGGCCCCTTACTGAGCTATTTGTATCATCAACAGCCAAAGATGAACTACCAAAAGCCTGGAGGTTGGCTAATGTGATGCCATTATTTGAGAAAGGTTGTAAGGAAAAGCCAGGGCATTATAGACCAGTGAACCTTTCATCAGTGGTGGGTAATGTTGGACGGGATTCTGAAGGATAGAATTTATGCGCATTTGGAAAGGCAAGGACTGATTAGGGATAGTCAACATGGCTTTGTGCATGGGAAATCATGTCTCACTAACTGATTGAGTATTTTGAAGAGGTAACAAAGAAAATTGATGAAGGCAGAATGATGGCCATTGTCTATATGGTCTTCAGAAAAGCATTGGACAAGGTTCCGCATGGTAGACTGGTTAATAAGCTTAGGTCACATGGGATTCAGAGGGAGCAAGCCAATTGACTTGAAGGTAAGAGACAGAGGGTGTGGTAGAGGGTTGTTTTTCAGACTTGAGGCCTGTGATCAATGATTGTGTGCAGCAAGGATCTGTTTTGGGACCATTGCTGTTTGTCATTTTTATAAATGACCTGGAGGAGGGGTTAGAAAGTTGGGTGAGCAAGTTTGCGGATGATACGAAAGTCGGAGGAGTTGTAGACAGTGAGGAAGGATGTGGCAGGTTACAGCGGGATATAGATAAGCTGCAGAACTGGGCAGAAAGGTGGCAAATGGAGTTCAATGTAGCTAAGTGTGAGGTGATTCACTTTGGTAAGAGTAATAAAAAGATGGGGTACTGGGCTAATGGTCGGATACTTGGTAGTGTGGATGAGCAGAGGGATCTTGGTGTCCATGTACACAAATCTTTGAAAGTTGCCACCCAGGTAAATAGTGCGGTGAAGAAGGCATATGGCGTACTGGCTTTTATTGGTAGAGGAATTGAGTTCCGGAGTACTGAGGTCATGTTGCAGTTGTATAAGACTCTGGTGCGGCCACATCTGGAGTATTGTGTGCAGTTTTGGTCGCCATACTATAGGAAGGATGTGGAGGCACTGGAACGGGTGCAGAGGAGGTTTACCAGGATGTTGCCTGGTATGGTAGAAAGATCGTATGAGGAAAGGCTGAGGCACTTGGGGTTGTTTTCATTGGAGAAAAGAAGGTTTAGGGGTGACTTGATAGAGGTGTATAAGATGATTAGGGGTTTAGATAGGGTCGACAGTGAGAATCTTTTTCCTCGTATGGAGTCAGCTATTACAAGGGGGCATAGCTTTAAATTAAGGGGGGGGGTAGGTATAGGACAGATGTTAGGGGTAGGTTCTTTACTCAGCGAGTCGTGAGCTCATGGAATGCCTTGCCAGTAGCAGTGGTGGACTCTCCCTCATTATGGGCATTTAAGCGGGCATTGGATAGGCATATGGAGGATAGTGGGCTAGTGTAGGTTAGGTGGGCTTGGATCGGTGCAACATCGAGGGCCGAAGGGCCTGTACTGCGCTGTATTCTTCTATGTTCTATGCTGGGTCCACTGCTTTTCATCATTTATATAAATGATTAGGATGCAAATAGAGGAGCTGTGGTTTGTGGGTTTGCAGATGACACCAAAATAGATGGGTGGACAGTGAAGACGATTATCTCAGAGTAAACAAGATCTTGATTAAAAGGCCAATGGGTTGCAGAGAGGCAGGTGGAGTTTAATTTAGATCAATGTGACATGTTGGTCAGGCAAACCAGGTCCTGGACTTATACACTTACTGGTAGGGCCCTGGGGTGTGTTGCTGAACAAAGAGATCTAGAGTGGAGACGCAGGTAAACAGAAGAATTTGGCATGCTTGCCTTCACTGATCAGAACAGTGAGTATAACAGTGAGCTGGGCGCTCATGTTGTGCTTGTGAGCACTTTTAGAATACTTCAAAGAATTCTGGTTGCCTTTCTATAGGCTGGATGGTGTGAAACTTAAGAGCATGCAGAAAAGATTTACAGGAATGGTGCTCAACAGGAGGGCTTGAGCTAGAGGGAAAGACTGAATAGGCGGAGATTATTTTCCCTGGAGTGTTGAAGGCTGAAGGGTGATCTTATAGAAGTTTATAAAATCATGAGAGGTATAGATAGGTGGAATAGCCAAGGTCTTTTGCATAGGTTTAAGATGAGATGAGAAAGGTTTAAAAACAACCTGAGAGGTAACTTCTTCATAAAGAGAATGGTGCGTGTGTGGAATGGTTGGAAGTGGTGGAGGCAGGTATATCTGTAACATTTAAAAGGCATCTAGATGGGTACATGAATAGAAAAGGTTTTTGGGGATATGGACCAAATACTGGCAAATGGTATTGGGTCAGACTAGGATGTCTGGCCAGCGTGGATGAGTTGGGTTGAGGGTCTGTTTCCCTATTGTATGACTCTAATTGTAATGACTACAAGCTGCTTGCCTCAATCAGGGACTCTTTAAAGTTCAATTACCAAAACCACACATATAATACAGATCAGTGCAACTACTATCGAAGCTGATGATTTCATAGGCTTCTGGGACTTCAAACAAGGCCAGACTCAGTGGTCTGAGGTCTAAGTATGGGGTGTTCTGCCAGATTAAAATTCAGGTGTTTTACTCCATTATCCATGAAGACCACAAAGAAAAATGCATCAAGTTTTACTCTCTTTGGGATTTGCTTGTAAACAGTGGTCGTTCTGTGAAAATGTAGCATCGCAATTTCCACACGCAGTATCTTGTGAAGTGGGAATGGTGCACTGTAGGACTCTGATGAAACTGCCAAGCACCATGATAGATTGCAGCACAGAGAACCATTCTGGGGGAATTTTGGACATTGGTTTGCACAGGACAATTGTAATAATGCTGCTCCATTGACAAGGATATTCTGTCCTTGGTTTGTTTTTTTGAGAGGGGTCATAAATGCATAGGTTCTGATGTGTTTAGTTTGGGTGGGTTTTAGGGCCAATTTGAATATAGCTAACAGATACTGCCTCAGGCCAACAGCTTTCAAGTTAAAAAAGAAAACTTGTGCAATGAAAGGGAAATGGCCAATTCTCCCAGCTCAGCTTTTTCTGATTTGGTTTGCGTTTAGCATGCTGATTTATTTGCAGCTGCTAGTTAAGCTTTAGTTGGGAACCCAGAGAAGCTGCTGGACTGAAAGAAACAGCCCCATGCTGATCCTCTCTCTCTCTCTCTGACATCTTTCTTGCAAGAACCTGGGTTTGATTTTACTGTTTTTACCAAGGGGGTGTTTATGGAGACGTTGGAAGTTTTAAGAGTTGATTGGATTTTCAGATAAGTTATGTTATTCTGTATTCTGTACTTTTTTGTTCATGTAAAAATAGATTCTGTTTTGTTTAAAACCAATGATTGGGCCAGGAATGCATCATTCCTGGTATATATACTTGGCGGAGAAAGTGAGGTCTGCAGATGCTGGAGATCAGAGCTGAAAATGTGTTGCTGGAAAAGCGCAGCAGGTCAGGCAGAATCCAGGGAACAGGAGAATCGACGTTTCGGGCATAAGCCCTTCTTCAGGTGCCAAGTATATATACTTGGCACCTACTGAAAACAACTGGAAAGATTAGGATCTGGGATACCTTCTTGAAATGTTTTGAGGGGGTCTGGACTGATCCATAACAGACTTGGGGATCTTTGCAGGATTTATTCGCTGCTTCCAATTTGGGATTAGGGTTGCTGGATTTGAAGGGAGCAAGCGGTAGATGTCCGTGTCTTTTGTTCCAGGTGTTGAATTTGGTGGGTTCAAACAGTGTTTGGTGGAGTAATAGTTCTTTCAGTGCCTTTCTGGGGTTGGAAGAAGTGACTCTGGGGGCTTTCCAAAAGGTGAACAAGGCAAAGCTACTGGAATTAGCTAGAGTTGGAGCTGCCTCCTTCTGTGAGGAAAGGAGAGATCATTACAGCAATAGCTCAGCATTCTGATTTGCTGGAAACACCATCAGAATCTTCAGAGATGGCTAAAAGTCAATTGAAAATGAAATTAGTGGCAAAAGAAATGGAAATGGCAAAGGAAATGTAACTGTTTGGATTACAGTTAAAAGCAGAGGAGACAGAAAAAGAACAAATCGCTTTAGTGGAACAAGAAGAAAAATAGAGAGAAAGAGAGAGAAAAGGAGAGAGAAAGAGAGAGAAAAGGAGAGAGAAAGAGAGAGAAAAGGAGAGGGAGGAAAGGAAGAAAGAGAGATAGTTTGAACTTCAGAAATTGGCACTTAGTCAGGAAAGTCAGCTTAAATGAATGGAGATGAAGGCTGAAGGTAAACTTACTGAGGAAGAGAGTGAGGATGAGCAAAGGTGGCCAAAGGTCTGGTGAGAAACTATTTAAATATGTTCAAGCATTGCCTACGTTTGATGAAAAGGATGTGGAAGCCTTTATCATCTCATTTGAGAAGGTGACCAAACAAATGCAGTTGCCAGTGACCAAGTGGGTTTTGTTGATCCAAACCAAATCTGTCAGTAGAGTCAGTGAGGTATCTGGGGTGCATGAGGAGGTGAAGAAAGCCCATCTTACATGCATATGACTTTGTGCTAGAAGCCTAAAGACAACATTTCAGGAATCAGAGGAGGTATCCCTGGTCAAACTTCCACTGAGTTTGAAAGGATCAAACAAAGCAATTTTGATAGGTGGATTAAAAACAGAGCAAACCAATGATGCTCTTAGAGAGATGATTATTTTGGCGGAGTTCAAAAATTCACTTCCTAAAATAATGAGAAATCATGTGGAAGAGCAGAGAGTTAAAACAATAAGATCTGCAGCTGAAATACCTGATGATTATGAGTTGGTCCATAAATCAAAGTTTGGCTTCCAACATCAATTTCAATCCATGGGGGTTGGAAATTGGGGAAAAGAGAAATCCTCATGTAGTAAGGAAAAAATAGATCTTGGTGAAGATCATCAGGATAACTTACCACCAAAATGAAACCCTTCAAGAGGAAAGAGAAGTTAAAAAGCTCTGGCGTTTTCACAGCAATAAAGGAGACCACACGTTTTGGTGGAATTAGCGGAGACCCTGTTTGATCAAATGGTTGAGAGAAACCTGGAGCAAATGGCTGACAAAGCAGACATCTTCCTTCAAAGAAAGTAACTGAGTTACAGCAGAAAGATGAGAAACTAAACCAATTGTATCAAAAACCAAACAAAAGGTAGAAGAATTTAGATGTATCCCTGAATGTTACTATCTTGAAAATGATGTCTTAATGAGGAAATGGAGACCATCGTATAGTCAGGCAGATGAGAAGTGGGATGAAGTTCATCAAATCGTATTGACTGTGGATTATAGAAAGAGGCGTTATGGGGAGCACGTGAACTACCGGTAGGAGGTCATTTAGGGGTAAGAAAAAAGCAAGCTAAAATACAACAACATTTTACTAGCCTGGACTGGACAAGGATGTAATTAAATTTTGCCAGACATGTCATACATGTCAGGTAATTGGAAAACCACAGGCAGTAATAAAACATGCACCTTTAACACCTAAACCTGCATTTTTACAAATCTTAATTGATTGCATAGGACCCCTGCCTAAAACAAAAAGTAGAAATCAGGACTTATTAACAATAATGAATGTTAACAAATTTCATTATACAACTTCACAGCTAAAAGGATTGTAGAGGAGTTACTCAAATTTGTCAGTAGATATGGACTATCCCCAGAGATATAATGAGATCAAGGGTCAAACTTTACATCAACATTAGTCAAGGAAGTTATTGTCAGTTTAGGAATTAAACAATTCAACTCTACTACATGCCATTCACAATTGCAGGGAGCATTAGAAAGGTGGCATCAGACATTAAAGACCATGTTGAGGGCTTATAGTCAAGACTATCCAGGTGATTGGGATAAAGGAATTCCGTTTTTATATTTTGCCATCAGAGATACACCAAATTAATTGACCAAATTCAGTCCATTTGAATTAGTTTTGGGGCATGAAGTGAGAGGACTTGCTAAAATTGATTAATGAGAATTCAGAGACCACATATTTAGGCCATATGTCAGATTTTAGGGAACGATTAAATAGCGGCAGAGTTGGCTAGAGATCATTTAGAAGTATCACAGCATACAACGAAACGTGACTTGGAGGTGCCAGTGTTGGACTGGGGTGGACAAAGTTAGAAATCACACAACACCAGATTATAATGCAACAGGTTTATTTGGAAGCACTAGCTTTCAGAGCGCTGCTCCTTCATCAGTGGTTGTGGAAGTTAAGATCATACTGATCATGAGCATGATCTTAACCTCCACAATCACCTGATGAAGGAGCAGTACTCCAAAAGCTAGTGCTTCCAAATAAGTCTGTTGGACTATAAACCTGGTGTTGTGAAATGAAACATGAAGCAGACATTTTACTATTAGCGATAAGGTGTTAGTGTTGCTCCCAATGATAAGCGATCCTTTAAAAGTAAGATTTAGTGGACCTTATCAAGTCAAAAGCAGATTGAGTGAGGTGAACTATTTGATACGGACTCCAAACAGAAAGAAATCTCACAGAGTGGGTCATGTGAATTTGCTCAAAAGCTATTTTGACAGGGAAGGAAAGCAAAAGGAGACTGTGTGTTATTGGTTACAACATAGAGTAAAGAACCAAGTTCAGTGGATTCTGAATTGAACATTCCTCAAATTAAATCGGACAATGAGGAAGTTGTCAAAAATTCTGATAAATTATTGAGTTACCTTGCAGAGGAAAACTGAAATGACCTGAAAGAGTTATTATTATGGCATGGGGAGATATGTGGAAATAAGCTGGGAAGTAATAACCTAATTATCTGTTATGTAGATATAGGGAATGCTGTTCCAACTAAGCAACATCCTTATAGGCATAACCCTCTAAATCTGGCACAGGTTCAAAAGGAGATTGAACGCATGCTCCAAGAAAACATAATCAAACCAAGTTACAGTGACTAGGGCTCACCCATAGTAATAGTGCCAAAACCAGATGACACCCAACAGTTATGTGTGGACTATTGCAAAGTAAATGCAGTTACAAAGACTGATGCATATCAGATAACACATTTTGAAGACTGTGTTGAAAAGTTGGGACAAACAACTTATATTCCTAAGTTGGACTTGCTTAGAGGGAACTGGCAGGTATCTTTGTGCAAAACAGTGAGGTCAATTTCAGCTTTTGTAATGCTGAATGGACTGTATCAGCTTAAAGTCATGTCAATATGAAAATGTGCCAGCCACATTTCAAGGATGAACCAATAAGGTCATTTCTAGATTACCCAATTGTGTGGTATATATTGATGACCTGGTGATTATTAATCACGTTCCAACAGTTATCGGAATTGTGCAATCGACGTTGGGAGGCAGGCTTGGTTTTAAAGCTGGCTAAAAGTGAATTTGCCAAAGCACAAGTCACTTTTCTGGGCCATGTTATTGGACATGGACAAATGGCCCACGGAATGCAAAAACAAAGGCAATTGGGAGTTTTCCATATCACAGTGACAACAAAGGTCAGTACTACAATTCCTGTGATTGACTCAATTTTATCGGAAATTTGGACCAAATTTTAGCAGTTTGACTGCTCCACTCACTGAAGCCCTAAAAAAAGGCAAGACATTTCAGTGGACAACAGACTGTCAAAAGGCATTCAACAGCCTGAAAGCTGTGTTAACTACTGCCCCAGTATTAGCCACACTGAATTACGCAAAGCCATTCAAGGTGGCTATCAATGTGGGTAATGTGGGTGCCTATGCTGTGCTCTTGAAGGAAGATGACAAGAAGATAGGAAGATCTATTTCTCCAAGAAATTGACATTCATCAACAGAAATATTTGACAGTTGAGAAGGAGACTTCGAGCTTGGTGTTGGCGTTACAACATTTCAATGTTTATTACACCAGTAACATATCTGAGACAATCATATACCCTAATCATAACCCCATTGAAATTTGTGGAGAAATTTAAGGACAAAAATGCCAGACTGTTTGGATGGAGCTTGTTACAGCCATTCAATTGGAAAATTGTCTGTGTGACAGGATAGGAAAACATGATTTCTGATGCATTGTCAAGAGTTGAATGAGAAACTGAAGTATTCAATAGATGGTGTAAAACAGACTCTAATAGAAGTTAGTGGGCATGTTTGCATGATAATAGTCAATGTAATGTATAAGTGTTGTAGTTTAAAAAAAAACTTGCACAATGAAAGAGGAGTGGCCAGTTCTCCCAACTCAGCTTTTGCCTGGTTTGGTTTGGTTTGGTTTTAGCCTGCTGATTTGTTTGCAGCTGCTGGTCAAGTTTTAGATGGGAACCCAGAGAAACTATTGGCCTAAAGAAACAGCCCCAGGCTGATCTTCTCTCTCTAGCATCTCTCCTGTAAGAACCTGTGTTTGATTTTACCTTTTTTTGTCAAAGGGGTGTTTATGAGGATTGATGCAAGTATTTGGAACAGCATCATTAAGTTGCAATAGAGCCAATTGTGTTTTTAGAAAAGTTATGTTATTCCATATTCTGTTGTCTCTTTTTCGTGTATAAATAAATTCTGTTTTGTTTAAAACTGGGTTGGGTCAGCTGCATCACTCCTGGTATGTACACTATTCACCTGCTGAAAACAACTAGAAAAGTTTAGGTCTGGGCTACCTTCTTGTAATGCTTTGAGGGGGTCTGGCCTGGTCCATAACACAATGAAGGTCAGACCCAAAGATTCAGGTGGCAACAGCCATGCCCAAAGGACTTAAAGTGCTGAACGGCCAAAGTGTAGTTGTGTTGCTTATAGGCAAAGCTGAGATCCAATTTGTATAATGCAAGGGCCTATGGACTGAAAAATCATGAATGATTTTTCATTGTGTTTTATAAAGGAAGATATTACACGTTACAATTAGAACCCTGCTGTTTTCAAATAGCATGGGACAAGAAACATCCCAAAGTACAATTTTGAAGAGGAGAATGTGAGTCCTGGCCAAGATTAAATAGGCCTGAATCCCCATTTCTGAGCCAGATCAGACAACAAGTTCACCCCTTTCCTACTTAAGGACAGTGGAGGGTTTGGTCCAAACCCCACACACAATTTATATGGTCGTAGCTGCAGTATTCCAAGGCTTAAACGTCCCAAAGTCACTTTGATGGCCACTGAGAGAAGCTAAGTGTATAAGATAAGTGACAGGTAGGGCAACAGTCAGATGGCAAATGTACGAAGGGATATAGTACCAGGTAAAAAATGCTAGGTGGGTAGGGGAGTAGTTGGCAAGTGGGCAAGTGAGTCAGGTGAAATTTTGGTTGTGCAATATGATACCAATTCATCCAGGGTGCAGGTGCTAGGTTGGTGAGGAGGTATGCTACCAGTTAGCTTGTGAGGGTAGAGTGACAGGTGACACCTGGGTACAGGTGCCAGGTCAGCGGGTGCATGACTGCCATATAAATTGACAGGTCCAGATGGTATGCAAGTGGGTGAGAAGTAGGATGGGGTTAGGTGGCGGGGGAATATTTGGGGAGGTAGTTGGGTCAGCTGAATGTTTGGGGTTGCACTTAGATGTCTGTAGGGGTGGGGAAGGGAACGTATGAATGTCTGTTGAGGGGTGGAATGGCACAGTTGGGCATCCATGGAGAAAGTGAATTGATGGTCAGGAATTCATGGGGTTTCGTCAGTGTGAGTGTTTCAGGGATCGTTGTATAGTTAATCAGCAGTTACACAAGATTTTTATCCCTTTATCAGAGCTAACTATTTAGGTGAGACAATTGGAACTCTCAAAAGCTTCAGACTCTAACTCAAAATTGGGGACTTATTGGGGAGTTCTGGACAACAGCTAATCCTGGACAATTTCCACAGTCAGTGTGTCCTGTCCTCTGAGAAGCCTCAATGTGCTTCTTTTAGGGAATATCTAAATTCATGCAGATTGGATGATCTGACTATGGTCATTATTTTGTTCCACATCTCTTGTTTGCAAATGCAGCTGGGACCTTCCAATGCATGAAACTTCTACATTTCAGAAGTAGATAGATAGAATCCCTACATTGTGGAAACAGGCCCTTCAGCCCAACATGTCCACACAAACCCTCTGAAGGATAAACCACCCAGACCCATTCCCTATAATTACTATTGACCAATGCACCTAACCTAGACATCCTTGACACTATGTGCAATTTAGCATAACCAATCCACCCAACTTGCATGTCTTTGGATTGTGGGGGGAAACTGGAGCACGCAGAGGAAACCCATGCAGACACAGGGAGAATGTGCAAACTCCACACAGACAGTCACCCAAGGCTGGAATTGAACCTGTGTCCCTGGCACTATGAGGCAGCAGAGCTAACCACTGAGCCACCATGCCGCCTTAAGTGTTTCAGGTTTGGGATGTACTGAAGTTGTGAATGAAGCAGGAGAAACACAAACCCTTCTTTTGTTTATTGCTTAAGTTGCATTCAGTACGCACCTCAAACATACTAGCCTTCCATTCACTGGGAGAGTGAACAATGCAAGTGGGTGAGCTCATAAACTCATCTTTAAATTTCCACTAAACTGTGCCTTACCTAGGAATTCTGCCAGCCACTACATAAAAATCAAATGGCCTATTTCCAAACTTGTCATTATTCATTGTCACATTACACATACAGAATAAATCAGAAAAGAAATAAAAAGCCATAGCAGTTGCTGCATTTGCAAACAAGAGATGTGGAACAGACCAGATTCTTTTAGTTAAGCTGCACAATTAGCTCCTGCAGAAACACATTGTATGACCTTGGTGCAGTTGTAATTTATCACAGGAGACTAAAACCACAGAGAGCAAGTAGTTCAGACAAGGCTGACTCCTTCCTTAATTGATTAGAATAGGAGTGAGAGAGAAGGCAATGATTGTCAGCGATAAAAGCATCCTGTACAGTTACAGAAGTTACAGAAATCTGACCTCTGAGAAATCAGAGAAACAAACCAAGAAAAGATAAAAGTTTGCGAGATAATAGGCCAAATCTTCTCTATTCTGTTGGTATCAAAGCCAATGGTAGTTTCATTAAAACTTGCCTACTTTTACCGATCTGTAAATTTTATAGCCACACTTCTTAAGTTTGCTTTGCCTTAGATGGCCCCATTGTAGGAAACCAGCTGGGAACTCACTCAGTACAGGATCAGTACTGAAGGCTGAGATGTGTTCACTTTTAGAACACAAGCTATATTCCAGTCAGAATGTGCAAACTCCACACAGACAGTCACCCAAGGCTGGAATTGAACCTGTGTCCCTGGCACTGTGAGGCAGCAGTGCTAACCACTGAGCCACCATGCCGCCTTAAGTGTTTCAGGTTTGGGATGTACTGAAGTTGTGAATGAAGCAGGAGAAACACAAACCCTTCTTTTGTTTATTGCTTAAGTTGCATTCAGTACGC
Organism: Chiloscyllium plagiosum; assembly: GCF_037043375.1. Classification (NCBI taxonomy): domain Eukaryota; kingdom Metazoa; phylum Chordata; class Chondrichthyes; order Orectolobiformes; family Hemiscylliidae; genus Chiloscyllium; species Chiloscyllium plagiosum. Next base: position 65,380,042 of record NW_028270152.1, read on the forward strand.
ACCTCAAACATACTAGCCTTCCATTCACTGGGAGAGTGAACAATGCAAGTGGGTTCAATTCCAGCCTTGGGTGACTGTCTGTGTGGAGTTTGCACATTCTCCCTGTGTCTGAACCCTCCAAAATCTCTGACTCTAACTTGAGATCTTTTCCAAAGGGTTCCAGATATGGACAATTGTCCAAACAGAAATTGAGACTTGCTGCTCCATCTGCTCTTACTCACTCACAAAATGGGAGTCAGTAGATAAAAACCTAATGAAATGTTTATATGATGTGAGCAAATGGTGAGAATAAGCCTTTGTGTATTGTGGTAAGACTATAATGGGCCCAGAACTTGGCATTCTAAAATTGACTCTCAGCCAAAGAAATCAGGCCTGACAGAAAACTAAATTAAACAGCAGCACGCAGCTATTGGCTAAGGAGATCATTGGAAACCAAGGTCAAAGAGGTTACAAACGTTCAAGGGGAAACAGTTACAACCAGTGCAAGGGTGTGTATTGGAGAAATATCAGTCGGACATTCTGGCACCTTGACTGCCTGAGTATGTGCACTTTACACCTCTAGGTATGGCAACAGTGAAGCATGTTGGCATGACTCCATTGGATGATTGGAACCCAGATCGTGATACCATTGGCCAATGGTCACAGAACATTCTAGAAGATATGAAGCGAGACAAAACAAGAATGCACACACATGGAAGTCACCCCTCAGTGACAACTTGCAGCAAAACTCGTGGCTGAAGACCATGCGGCAACCCAGGGAAGATCCGCCCTGACCTGCAAGACCCACCTTTGTGGAAGAGAGCATGCCCTACATCAGAGAGGAAGGAAATTCCAACAGCCTAGCTCAAACACATGGACATGTGGGTAATATCCTTTCTCAGATGGATGGAGCTAGATAGAGAATAAATATTGTCAGAATGTGGGAAATGCTCACATGGCACTTTTAATAAGAAACAATTTGTTAATGAAATTGAGTTGAACTGCAAGCTGAATACGGCATTCCTTTGTCTGCCTCATCAACACTTTGAGTAAAGTGTTTTTAATACATGAACTGGTCAGAGTGTGCATAGTACAATCAACAGTGTAGTCTGCTTAAGTCCTGTGAAAGTGCATTGATAAAGGGAATTAGCATCTCTGAGGAATCATCTCCAGTAACTTGTGCTGCACAGCTGAAGGCCCTGCCAGAGATTTAAAAAAAACGAGTTAGTCCTGCCAAGATAAAAATGTCACAAATTATCATTACAAAGCTGATCATATTTCACTCACTGTTGAAATCATACCAACAAGACTGAGTGTTGTATGACATCGGGTTTACTGGTATTTAACATGTCACCGGAAGGCTACTGAAGAAGGGCCCCAACCCGAATGTTGACTTTCCTGCTCCTCCGATGCTGCCTGACCTGCTGTGCCTTTCAAGCTCCATGTTTATTGACTCTGACTTTCAGCATCTGCAGTCCTCACTACCTCCAAGTCTCCGCTTTTACATCTGGTTTCCTGGGAAATGCATAGAGGAAAAGAATGAGGTAATGAGTGACTGAATTCTCAGGTGCTCATCAATCCGCGTAGTGCATTTGGTGAAGTGGTGATTGGTGTGGGGCTGCACAGTGGCGCAGAAGATGAGTGGCAATGGTGGATGAATAAAAGGGGGATGTGACAAAGTATACCAATAGAAAGGACTGGATGCACTTAGTCAGTGTTTGGAGGAGTTGTGTGATGGAATAGGTTTCAGCAGGCAGTATGAGGGACACGAATTAAGCACACATGCCACTGTAGTTAGCTTTGCTAAATTGGTTAGTTCATTAAATAACTTCCTGCAATGGTTCCAGGAATCATAGAATCTCTACAGTGGGGAAGCAGGCTTTTCGGCCCATCAAGTCCGCACCGGCTCTCCAAAGAGCATCCCACTCAGATCCACCCCATCCCTGTAACCCTGCATTTCCCACAGTTAATCCACCCAGCCTGTACGCCCCCAGATATTATGAGGCTGGTACCAAACCCGGGTTCCTGGTGCTATGAAGCAGCAGTGATAACCACTAAGCCACCATGACACCCAGCAGGTGATCTATTGCTATCCTCCTGGGCCATCTGTGACTTCTCTGTAGCACTTTGAGGCTCCTTTCTCTCATTGTTGGGAAAGATTCTCTCTGTATCTCCTTATATCCCCCCAACAACATATCAAAGGAGGCATCGTTCATACGTCCATAGTAAATCCATCATTTAACTTCCTTTGTTGAGTGCTGATTCTTATAAATTCCATTTTGGATTGGTTCTTTAATCTGGGGGTGGAGGTAGCTGTATTGGAGTTAAAGTCAAAGTTATGTCCACCTCCACTTTGTCCATTTGCAGGTTGTTTTTTTTAATAGCCTTCAGGTTCATTGGGTGGACTGAGGCAAGCCTTCAGCCCTCCTCAGAAAGGAAGTCTCACTTCCGGGAACTGCCAGCTAATCAAAAGGCAAGCAGCTCTCTTGCCCCCAGCAGTGCCAGCAGCAGCAGTGGCCACTATTGGAATTGCAAGTTATCTACAAACATGAGGAGTCTTGGAATTTAAGATAAGTCCACAGTCCAAGAGTAGTGGGGGGGGAACGGGGGCATTAGGGAGGGCTGAGCTAACAGGTCCGAGTGAAAGGGCTGAGGAGGTGGGAGAGGATTTGAGAGGGAGGAGAATGTGGAGATAGGTTAAGAAATATAATGGGATGGACATGATTCCATGATCCTACACATGTGGCTTAGACATTTGATATGATAATCCCAGATACCCCCTCCCTCCACCACCCATCTTACCCCATTACTCTTCCTGGTGAGTGTAAAATCCTGACCTTCAGATCTACATCCTGCTTGAAAGCAGATATCTGACAGTGAATTGGGAAGTATGACCATAAGGAATAGGAACAGGAGTAGGCCATTAGGCCCCTCGAGTCTGCTCCACCTTTCAACAGGATCATGGCTGACCCAACATTCCTCACATCCACTTTCCTGCATTTTTCCCATTACTTTTGATTCCCCTACTGATCAAGAATTTATCTCAACCTTGAACATACACATAGACGCTCTGTTGCAAGGACTTCTGAAGAATCGCAACCCTCAGAGAGAAGAAATTCCTCCTCATCTCAACTTAAATTGGTTGCCCTTAATTCTGAGATTGTACCTCTAGTTCTAAACTCTCCCATGAGGGGAAACATTCTCTCAGCGTTTACCTTGTCAATCCCCTTGCAAGCCTATATGTTTCAATAAGATTGCCACTCACTTATTTTCTTAATGAGTAGAGTCCCAACCTGTTTAGCCTTTGCTCATGAGATAATCCCTCTCTACCAAGGGTCATCCTAGTGAACCTTCTCTGAACTGCCTCCAATGATATAATACCTTTTCTGAAATAAGGGGAGCAAAACAGCCCACAGTACTCTAGATGTGGTCTCACTGACACCACTGGCTGAGCAAAAACACACTGACTGCTGGACTAAATTTATTTTTGGATTTTTCACACAGTACTGGACACCCACAACCCTGATTTCTAACATGTCTCCAGGTAAATGCCAGGGACAAAATACCTGGTGCCAAGTCACCTCCATGCAGCACTCCTAAGATCTAGCTAACAGAAAGACAAGACTACCAGATGAAATCCAGTGTTTTATAAAGAATGTAGGGCACTCGAAAAATTCCATTTCTCCTGTGAGTACATGCTTAAAGCTCTGTGGGTAGATCTATTCAATTTTAATCTGGTTGTTGCTATGTAGAACAAGAAGTAATCAGTTTTGAAGCCAATGTATTTTATGGAGTGCCACAATTTTAATACATCTTGGCCTACATTCATTTGTTCCCACATAGATATATACCCTGAAAATAAATCACTGCTTTATAAACACAGAATGCTGACAATGTTGTACTAAACATGGATGATTAGGAGTGATCTTATAAAGGTTAATAAAATCATGAGGTGCATGGATAGGGTGAATTATCAAAGTCTTTGTCACAGGGTAGGGGAGTCCAAAATTAGAGGGCATGAGAGGGGCAAGATTTAAAAGGGACCTAAGGGGCAACCTTTTCACACAGAAGGTGGTTTATGTATGGAATGAGCCAGAGGAAGTGGTAGAGGCTAGTACAATTACAGAATTTAAAAGTTATCTGGATGGGTATGTGAATAGGTAGGGTTAAGAGGGATATGCTGACAAATTGAACCAGGTTAATTTACAATACCTGGTCGGCATGGATGAGTTGGACCAAAGGGTCTGTTTTGTGCTGTACATCTCAATGAATATATGTTCAAGTCAGATAAATAAATTTGGTATATGTTCCATAATCCAGAAAAATTTCAATAGGAGTTTGAAAGAAAATGTTTACCCCACTTGGCTTTCCCTTTTCAGTAGCCACTTTGCCTTTGTGATAATGTGATGGATTTTCATTTAAGTTTCCCTTAGATGTGCTCTCTTCTATGACCTAACAGCATGTGGCAATGGCATTTGCTTCTTGTTTGTAAGAACAGGGGCCTGTTACATTGTGTGGAACATTGCAGCCATTAGTTTAGGAATTGCCATACCCAGACAGGTTAATATGTAATACCACTCCTCGCATACCCAACAATGAAAGTTCAATGACAACAGTCAATTCCATAGAGTGCATATCCAACACGGTCTGTCGGAAGACTGATAAGAATAAGAAATGAAATGGTATTGGATAATAGCTTAAAATAAAGTACTTTTTCAAGTTGAACTCAGGTCCCTGCATTAAATATGAATGGAATAATTCTACATCAATTTTCGTGTTTCGTGTGCAGCTTAATCAGTCCTATGTGTATTTTGTTAACATAGGCATCTAGCCTGGCTTAATTATTACCAGAAACACTACAGAACCAGAGACAGAAAGGCAAAAAAAAACTCATCCAGAATATTCATTGTCATGATGGTAATGAGATTGAGTCAATTTGAATCACGTGCATTGTCAAAGCTTCCAATGGAAAAATGTTAGGAGTTTGGCACTACCTTTAAGGAAAGCTAGTACACATTGAACTGAATGATCTTTTTCCATGTTGTTAAACACAATAGATCCATCAGGTGGCAATGTAAACAAAAATAACAATTTGCTAACAGAAAAGAATTAAATAGTTGGACAATGTACATGAGACTGGTCACTTCATATAAAATCCATGATACGGAAGGAGACCCTTCGGCCCATTGCATCACTGCTGCCTAGACAAATCTGATTTTCCCGCACTTCTACTCCACTTGCAAGTGGAGCCTTGCAAGTGATGGCTTTTCAAGTGAACATTCGCTGTACAAATCCAGTTATAACTTGGCATCAATGGATCCACTGAGGAATTTAATCGATTTGATGGAGAGTTCATTGTCAATGTTAAAGATCCTGATTGTTTTCCCTTTGAATGCACACATTTTCTCATGAAAATATTAAAACTGCTACTGTGCACAAATATCACCATAGATGTTTTCAGATTCAGCTACTACAAGATGTAAAGAAAGGATTTGCCAAAAAAATCAGTGAAGACAGCTTTGTTAGCTGTAACTAAGCAGAATTGACATAGCTCAGGCATTCACAGAAAAATTACAAAGGATCTTAGAATCTGCATAGCAAAGTTATATTGGTGAAACCGTTTGTTATTCAAAAAACTAGACACATTGTTAGATATTGACAGCTTTTTGAGGCAGTGGTCTAAAGGAAGATTATTGGTTACGAGTTAAAGAAAACAAAAATAGAAACTTTTTGCCTAAATCAAATTTACTTGAGAACTTAGGCAATGGAAAGTTTCCTTCAGTCAACAACAGCATTTACAGCTTCAGCATAACAGCGTATATAAAGACATTTCATGGGAACAGCATAAACTAAGATGACACTAAGTTATACAACAAGATGTTGGGGTTGATGGTGCAAAGCTTGGTCAAGAAGGAAGTATTAAGAAGTATCTTAAAGGAGGAAAGTGGAGTAGAAGTGGAGAGGTATATGGAGGGAATTCAAAAGCTTCCAAATCAACAAAACAACCATCCACCATTGGTAGAGTGATTATAATTGGCAATACTCAAGAGACCAGAATTGGTTGATTGCAGATGGAATCAGAGAGTTTGCATTGATCTCTGAGAATTACAGGGGTAGTACATATAGGAATAAACAATGTCGTAGAGAAATATGAAAGCTAGGATGAAACTATTAAAATTAACACATTGTTTGACTGGGAGCCATAGCAGATCAGTGGGTATAGGATTTGGTGTAAGTTAAGACAGTGTTATCCAGTAGCACTTTCTCAGCAATAACGTGCTCCGTGATACCCTGTTTGATTATGTCAGGGTCACTCATCTCCTGATCTTATTACAGCCTTCGTTCAAACATGGGCAAAAGAGGTGAATTCCAGAGGTGAGGTGAGAGTGACAGCCTTTAACATCAAGGATGCATCTGACTGCATGTGGCATCAAGGAACCCTAGCAAAACTGAATCAGTGGGAATAAGGAAGAATGCTCTCCATTGGCTGGAGTCATATCTGGCACGTAGGAAGATGGTTATAAATGTTGGAGATCAGTCATCTCAGCTTCAGGACATCTCTGCAGGAGTTCCTCAGGGTAGTCTTCTAGGCCCAACTATCTTCACCTGCTTATTCAATGACCTTCCCTTCATCATAAGGTCAGAAGTGGGAATGTTCACCAATGATTTCATAATATTCAGCACCATTCACAACTCTTTAGATATTGAAGCATTCCATATTCAAAATGCAACAAGATCTGGAGAATGTCCAGACTTGGGCTGACAAGTGGCAAATAACATTTGTGCCACACAATTGTCAAGTAATGTCAACCTCCATTTAAGAAGTAATCTACCCACCACCCCATAACATTCAATGATGTTCCCATCACTGAGTCTCCCACTGATAACATCCTGTGGGTTACCATTGACAAGAAACTCAATTGGATGCACCTTTGAAACACAACGGCTTCAATACCTGGTCAAAGACTGGGATTAATTTAGTGAGTAACTCACCTCCTGAATCCCTAAAGTCTGCCAAATACCTATAAGTCAGTAGTGTGATAGAGTACTCCCCACTTGCCTGGATGAGTGCAGCTCCAACAGCACTCAAGAAACTTGACATCCACGCAAAGCAGCCTGCTAAATTGGCACCACAGCCACAAGCATCCACTCCCTTCACCACCGATGTTCAGTAGCAGCAATGTGTGCTATCTGCCAGATGCACTGAAGAAATTCACCAGAGATCCTTAAACATTACCTTCCAAACCCACAACCACTTCCATCTAGGAGGACAAGGGCGGCAGATACATGTGAACATGAGAATCTGTTTAGCAATGTGAAAATTGGCCAGTGATATCCTGTTCGGAACAAGCAAGTCAAATCCAATCCAGCCAATTACAAACTAATGGGAGTGTACTCTCAGTAATCAGCTAGGAGTTGGAAGGTGTCAATGACAGTGCTGTCTAGTGTCACTAATACAGCAATAACCTGCCCAACAATATTCATTTCAATTTCATCATGACTGTTCAGTTCCAAAACTCATTACAGCTTTGGTCCAAACATGATCAAACAGAGATGAATTCCAGATGTCAAAGTAAAAGGGAATTCCCATGTCAAGACAATATTTATCACTGGCAGCAAGAAGTCCCAGTAAAACTGAAGTTAATAACAGTCAGGGGAATCTGTCCACCGAGTGGAATTATAAAGATGGTTGTTGGAGCCATTTATAGAATCCCTCGGTGAAATGATAAGGTTTTCTCTTTCTTCCGACCGCTGTCTCTTGTTTAAAAACATAGATACTTGGATCAGGAGTAGGTCAGAACCTACTGTGACATTCAAAGAATCATAAAATGGCTACAAGGTGGAATCAGGCCCTTTGGCCCATCAAATCACACTGACCCTCTGAAGCGAATCCCATCCTATCTCTATAAAACTACATTTCTCATAGCTAATCCACCTAACCTACACATCCCTGGACTCTATGGGCAATTTAGCATGGCTATTCCACCCAACCTGCACATCTTTGGACTGTAGGAGGAAACCCACACAGACACGGGGACAATACATAAATTCCACACAAACAGTCACCTGAGGGTAGAATTGAACCTGGGTCCCTGGCATTGTGAGGTAACAATACTAACCACTGAGCTACAGTGTTGCCCTAATCTCAGCCACTTATTTCAGAAATTCCTCAGGCTAATATCCTAGTCCCAACCAAACTTTGCTATTTCACCAATGATCTTTGCTCCATTATAAGGGTATAAGACAGTGTCTGATGTTTTGGGAATGTTCAGTTCCAATTGTAACTCTTCAGATAATGAAGCGATCCATATTTGCATGCAGCATGAAATGGCCAAAATTTATGCTTGGGCTGATAAACATTAAGTAACATTCATGCTGCTGAAGTGCCAAGCAAAATCTATCGCCAATAAGAAAACATTTAATGATTTGCCTTTGACATTCAAAGTACGCCACTGCTGAATAGCTCACAGTCATCATGCAGGGGATCACCATTGATCAGAAACCTCATTGGTCTACCATATGAATGTTGTGGTTACTGAAGTTAAAAATCACACAACACCAGGTTATAGGCCAACAGGTTTATTTGGAAGCACTAGCTTTCGGAGCGCTGCTCCTTTATCAGGTGGTTGTGGAGTATAAGATCGTAAGATACATAATTTATAGCAAAAGTTTACAGTGTGATGTAACTGAAATTATAAATTGAAAAAGGCCTGGATTGTTTGTTAAGTCTCTCACCTTTTAGAATTACCATGTTGGTTTCAGTTCTTTCATATGTAAATCCTAGAACTTTTTTCTAAAGTTACATTCTCAAGTGAACTTTAACAATAGGTTTTGGATTAGTGGTGCTGGAAGAGCACAGCAGTTCAGGCAGTATCCGAGGAGCAGCAAAATCGATGTTTTGGGCAAAAGCCCTTCATCAGGAATTTCCTGATGAAGGGCTTTTGCCCGAAACGTCAATTTTGCTGCACCTCTGATGCTGCCTGAACTGCTGTGCTCTTCCAGCACCACTAATCCAAACTCTGGTTTCCAGCATCTGCAGTCATTGTTTTTACCTAGTTGATTTTAACAATAGGTGCTATGTCAGCTCAGCTAATGCATTGAAGGTGTGAGATTAAAGTCTGACTGTCTGTGTCCCAATGTTCAGACTGATTCTGTTCCTAAAAAACATTCTGGGATTTATATATGAAAGAATTGAAACCAACATGGTCATTCTAAAAGATGTGAAACTTAACCAATAATCCAGGTCTTTTTCAATATATAATTTCAGTTGCATCACACTGTAAACTTTTGCTATAAGTTCTGTGTCTTGCAATCTTATACTCCATAACTGCGTAATGAAGAAGCAGCGCTCTGAAAGCTAGTGCTTCCAAATAAACCTGTTGGACTATAACGGTCGAGAGTGTGGTGCTGGTAAAGCACAGCAGGTCAGGCAGCATCTGAGGAGCAGAAGAATCCTTCATCGGGAATGGTGAAGGGTGAACGCCTGGTGTTGTGTGATCTTTAACTTTGTACACCCCAGTCCAATACTGGCACCTCCAAATCATGGTTACTGAACCAAGTCAGAAGCTGGGAATACTGTAGCAAGTAACTCACATCTGAACTCCCTAAGGTTTAAAAGGCACAAGCTCAGGACTGTGATTGAATATGCTTTACTGGCCTGGATAAGTGAACTGCCAAACATTTCAGTTAGAAAAAAAAACAGCTTGATTGGCGTGATGGTTGTTCAAAACCATAAGCACTTACTCCCGCATTGACACTCAGTGCTGGCAGTGAAAACCATTGACAAGACCACTTCAGCAATTCACCAAGGCTCCTTCGCAACATCTTCCAAAACTGCAAACTCTCCCATTTCAAAGCACAAGGGTAGCTGCAGTAAGGATTCCCCACCACTTGCAATTTTACCTTAAGCAACCTGCCATTCTGCTTCATAAATATATCACTGTTGCTTCTGTGTAGCTAGATCAAAATCCTGGAACTCCCTCTCTAACAGTTTTGTGATGACCCTACACTACATGATTGCAGCAGTTCAAGAAGGTAGTTCAACACACCATCTCAAGTGGGTTCGAGACATGCAGCCCAAATGTTATCCTTACCAGAGATATTAATGTTCTGTGAATGAATGTGAAAAGAAGCAGGAATCTCATTCCAGGCAACCTTCTGAGTTAGCAAAATAGTTTTTTGTATCTCAGAGATATACAAAGATAACACTACCTTTTTTAACATCTTTAATAGGTTATATTTACAGTATAATAATTACACTTCAATAATTATTAGTAATTATTAAATACCATGCTTCAATCTGGCTTCCATCTCTTTCCACAGTTTGTTTGCTTTCCCTACATCCACAGCTAGACTTAAGGCACAGTGTGCATCAATGGTGATGATAGGTTCAGAAATCGAACACAGAACAATTGAACTATTGAATAAAGTAACCAGTTTAGTATTGGTGCAATTTCCCAAACTGTTGCTACTCAGACCTCTGTTTTGCTCAATTGGCTTTCATTACGCGCATTCCCAAATCATAAAACAGGAGATGTCATCTGTGAGGCCTCAGATGTTATCAATACTTCAAAACTACCCAATTTTCTAATCATAACATGTTTACACTATTTCTTTTCTTGTGGCAGCCTTTTCTGAGGTGAGAGGTTAGCTGTATAACAATGAGAAATGGTTTATGTTTTCTGGATGCACAACAGTCATAGCGAAATCGCAGAGAGGTTGAAATTGCGATATTCAATATGATTTCGAGACGTTTTTGTTGCAATTCTTCAAATTTCAACTCTATCAATTTACTCAAACTATCACTTTCAGAGCTAAGTAATGAGGTTGGAAATCGGTGCTGTCCTGAACAAATTCCAATTTGTTTCTTACTGACTACTCACTCACTATGAATGGCAGGAAACTAGAGACTATATAAGATCAGAAATTCACAGATCCCTGAAAGTTGCAGGGCAGGTCGATATGAAGTCATATGGTATCCATGTCTGTATTAGATAAGGCATAAAATACAAGAACAAAGAGGTTATGTTGAAACAATATAAAACATTGGTTCGGCTACAGTGTGCAGTTCCAGTCAGCACTTAAAAGAAGGGGAAGATTATATTTATGCAAGAGAGGGTGCAGAGGAGATTTTTCGGGCTGCTGTCTGGCTAGAGCATCTGAATTAAGAAGAAAGATTGGATAGCCAGGATTGTTTGTCTTGGAGCAGTTAAGAGGACATCTGATAGAGGTGTATAACATTATGAGGGAGCTAGATAGGTTTCCATTGGGAGAAAGCTTTTCCATTAGTGGAGGGATCAATAACTAGAGAACATAGATTTAACATAAGAGGTAGAAGGATGAGCGTTGAGGGAAATTTTTCTCAGTGTGGGAGCAGGGAGTCTGGAAATAATTGCCTGAGTCAGTGATTGAGTCAGAAACTCTCATAACATTTGAGCAGGATTTAGATATTCACTTGCGCTGCTGTACTGCCCATAGCTATGGGCAAAGACCTGAAAATGGGCTCAGTGGAGTCAGATCTTTGTTGACTGGTTCAGAAACAATTGCCAAATAGCCCTTTTCCATTCTGTAAATGTTTGGGTCTCTGAGTCTATGAGACTGATCTCTCTGCTTAGACATTCATGCTGTAGACTATTCTGCATGAATTTGTTATTGTAGTCATGATTTGGAGATGCCGGTGTTGGACTGGGGTGTACAAAGTTAAAAATCACACAATACCAGGTTATAGTCCAACAGGTTTAATTGGAAGCGACCTGATGAAGGAGCGTCGCTCCGAAAGCTAGTGTGCTTCCAATTAAACCTGTTGGACTATAACCTGGTGTTGTGTGATTTTTAACTTTGTTATTATAGTGCCCTTTCTCTCTATCCCTTAGTGAGTATTTTATCAAGGATTACAATGAACAATCCACAGAAGTCTAGTTGTAGATCGACTGCTTAAATTTAATTAGGATTTTCCTTGATCAGTCTCTCACAGAGAAAATGTCTTTAAATTAACAAAAAATTGAGAACTTTAATTAGCCCCTCCAAATATAGTTGTTACAGAGACACTGCAATGTTTGTACTGAATACCTTACATGATTTCTCAAGGAGAAACTTTTCCAGCAACTTCTGTTTTTGTTTCTGATTTACAGTATCCACAGTTCTTTCAGTTTTTATTAGAGAGACGTAGGGCTTCAGGTACATAGTTCATTAAAAACTGCATCACAGAAAGACAGAATGCATAAGGCATTTAGCGCACTTGCCTTTCTTGGACAAACCATTGAGTATAGGAGTTGGGATGTCATGTTGAGGTTGTACAGGGAGTTGGTGAGACCGCTTTTGGAGTACTATGCACGGTTCTGGTTGCCTTGCTGTAGGAAGGATGTTATTAAATTGGAGAGGGATCAAAAAAGATTTAGCAGGATGTTGCCAGGAATGGAGGGTTTGCATTATAAGGAGAGGCTGGATAGACTGAGACATTTTTCGTTGGAGTGTAGAAGGTTGAGAGATGATGTTATAGAGGTTTATAAAATCATGACGGGCATAGATAAGGTGAATAGCAATGGTGTTTTGCCCTTTGGTGGGTGAGTTCAAACTAAGGGGGCATATTTTTAAGGTGAGAGCAGAAAGATTTAAAAGGGACCTGAAAGGGAGACTTTTTCACACAGACAGTCATTAGTGTGTTGAATGTACTGCCAGAGGAAGTGGTGGATGCAGGTACAGTTACAACATTTAAAGAACATTTGGCCAGGTACGTAAATAGGAAAGGTACAGAGGGAGATGGGTCAAACACAGGCAAGTGGGACTAGTTTAATATGGTAAAATTGATCAGCATAGACAAGTTGGTCTATTTTTGTGCTGTATGACTCTATGACTCCATAAGATAGTGGTTACAAGAGGAGTAAGGCTGATCAGGGATTAAAAGAAGGAGGAAGGATGGCTGGGGTGATGAATAAATACTTCACATCACAAAAAGGAGGATTCTATCCAGGCAATGGTGACAGGGCGTAAACTCTGACAATAGAATGGTTCCAAATTCGTAAGAAGAAAAGTCCTGGGTAATTATAGTTGACAAGGCACTGGGACCAGATGAGATGCCTCCAAGAATTTGATGCGACTGAAAATATAAATTGCACAGGCTCTTGCCATATTCTTTCATTCTTTCCTGGCCTCAGAGGAGGTGTCAGAGTACTGGAGATTACAAAGGTTTGTTCAAGCATGGGTGTAAGGATAATCCTATTAACTAGGAGAAAGTGAGGACTGCAGATGGTGGAGATCAGAGTCAAAAGGCGTGGTGCTGGAAAAGCACAGCAAGTCAGGCAGCATCCGAGGAGCAAGAGAGTTGACGTTTTGAGCCCCCGTGGGCCACCCCCACATACCTGATGAAGAGCTTACGCTCAAAACAGCCGCTGCCTCACGAATGATCCGAAGTTCATCCAGCTCCCATTCCAGTTCCCGAACGCAGTCTTGGAGAAGCGAGAGTTGGGTCCACTTCCTGCAGATGTACTTGGATGGGAAACGAGAATTTTCTGTTTTGCAGCAGCAGCAGCAGCAGCATGAAGGGTGGGAGCAGCGGGTCACTGACAGTCTTTACATCTGACATCGGAGAGCAGTGGTTTCTGGGAAAGGAGGGACTTTTTATTTCCCTCCAGATCTATAAGTGAGTGTTTTCTAAACCTGAGACCCCACCTTTGTAGGGCCTCCCACCCAACCACCTCTTCTAACCGAAAACACACAATGGACACATCAGGTAAACTTCTCTTTTTTACGTTCTGATAAGGGGACTAGCAGGGATGGCAGCGCAGGGAGAGGGATGTTCCTCTTGCATGATGCTTGAGGTAAGGGACACCATTCATGTCCCACCCAAGTATATCTGCAGGAAGTGCATCCAACTCTCGCTCCTCCAAGACCTCATTAGGGAACTGGAGCGGGAGCTGGATGAACTTCGGACATTCAGGAGGCAGAGGCTGTGATAGGTAAGAGTTACAGGGAAGTAGTTACTCCTAGGCATGAAGAAAGCTGAGTAACTGTTAGAAGGGGGAAAAGCAGTCAGTGCAGGGATCCCCTGTGGTCATTCCCCTGAAAATTAAGTATACCGTTTTGGATACAGTTGTGGGGATGACTTATCAGGGTGCAGGTCTCTGGTACAGAGTCTGTCCCTGTTGCAAAGAAGGGAAGGAGGGAAAGGAGGAGAGTGTTAGTCATTGGGGACTCAATAGTTAAAGGGTCAGACAGAAGGTTTGTTGGGAATGAAAGAGACTCACGGTTGGTGTGTTGTTGCCTCACAGGTGCCAGGGTTTGAGATGTCTCGGATCGTGTCTTTGGGGTCCTGAAGGGAGAGGGTGACCAGCCCCAAGTCATGGTCCACATAGATACCAACAACATAGGTAGAAAGAGGGATAGGAATGTAAGGCAGGATTTCAGGGAGCTAAGGTGGAAGCTGTGAGCTAAAACAAGCAGAGTTGTTATCTTTGGTTTGTTACCCATGCCACGTGATAGCGAGGCAAGGAATAGGGTGAGATATCAGCTGAGCACTTGGCTGCAAGGATGGTGCAGGGGGGGAGGGTTTCAGGTACTTGGATAATTGAGGCTCATTCTGGGGAAGATGGAACCTCTGCAAACAGGACGGTCTTCACTTGAACCAGTGGGGTACTAATATCCTGGGTGGGAAATTTGATGATGGTATTTGGGTGGGTTTAAACTAGCTCAGCAGGGGGATGGGAACCTGAGATGTAGTTCCAGTGCACGGGAGGATGAGAGTAGGGAGGGCATGGACAGGATTTCACAGTCACAGGAATGTGCGGGCAGACAGCAAGCTGGTTTGAAGTGTGTCTGCTTCAACACCTGGAGTATCCAAAATAAGGCAGATGAGCTTGCAGCATGGATAGGTACCTGGGACTTTGATGTTGTGGCCATTTTGGAGACATGGATAGAGCAAGGTCAGGAATGGATGGTGCAGGATCCAGGGTTTGGATCTTTCATTAAGAACAGGGAAGGTGGTAAAAGAGGGGGAGGTGTGGCCTTGTTAGTCAAGGACGGTGTAACGGTGGCTGAAAGAACTTTTGACAAGGACTCATCTACTGAGGTGGTACAGGCTGAGGTAACAGAAAAGAAAACGTCACACTGCTGGGAGTCATTTATAGCTCTCTGCAGAGTTCCAGGGAGGTGGAGGAAAGGATCAGCAAAACAATTCTGGGTAAAAGTGAAATGAACAGAGTGGTCATTATGGGGGACTTTAACTTCCCCAACATTGATTGGAAATGCTATAAATCTAGTACGTCGGATGGATCAGTTTTTGTCCAATGTGTGCAGGAGGGTTTCCTGACACAATATGTCAAAGCTGAAAATGTGTTGCTGGAACAGCGCAGCAGGTCAGGCAGCATCCAGGGAATGGGAGAATCGACGTTTCGGGCATAAGCCCTTCTTCAGGAATGAGGAAAGTGTGTCCAGTAGGCTAAGATAAAAGGTAGGGAGGAGGGACTTGGGGAAGGGCGTTCGAAATGCGATAGGTGGAAAGAGGTCAAGGTGAGGGTGATAGGTCAGACTGGGGTGGGGGCGGAGAGGTCAGGAAGAAGATTGCAGGTTAGGAAGGCGTTGCTGAGTTCGATGGATTTGACTGAGACAAGGTGGGGGGAGGGGAAATGAGGAAACTGGTGAAATCCGAGTTCATCCGAGATAGATATTACCCTATCAGGCAGGGAACCGTGGTTTACTACAGAAATTGCATTTCTTGCTAAGCGGAAGAAGGAGGCTTATGTGACAATGAGACGAGATGAGGTTCAGATGAGTGATGGAGAGTTACAGATCCACTAGGAAGGATTTAAAGAGAGAGTTGAGAAGACCAAAGAAAGGACAAAGCAATCTTTAGCAAAAAAGAATAAAGGAGAACCCTAAAGCTTTCTATAGGTAAGTGAGGAATAAAAGGATGACTAGGGTAGGAATAGCGCCAGTCAAAGACAGAAGTGGGAAGTTGTGTGTGGACCCTGTGGAGATCAGAGAGGTGCTAAATGAATATTTCTTATCAGTTTTCACTCAGGAAAAGGAGAATATTATAGAGGAGAAGAATGTGATGCAAGACATTAGACTAGAAAGGATCGAGGTTATTAAAGAAGAGATGCTATAAATTCTAGAAGGAGTGAAAGTAGACAAGTCCCCTGGGCCAGATGGGATTTATCTAAGGATTCTCTGGGAAGCTAGGGAGGAGATGACGGAGACTTTGGCTTTGATCTTTGAGTTGTCATTTTCTACAGGTTTAGTACCAGAGGAATGGAGGATTGTAAATATTGTGCCCTTGTTCAAGAAGGGCGGAAGAGATGACCCAGGTAATTATAGACCAGTGAGCCTTACATCAGTTGTAGGAAATGTTTTGGAAAGGATTATGAGAGATAGGATTGATAATCATCTAGCAAGCAACCATTTGATTGCAGGTAATCAACATGGTTTCGTCAATGTTTTTGAGAAGGTGACCAAGCATGTGGATTAGGGCAGAGCAGTTGACGTGTGTACATGGACTTCAGTAAAGCCTTTGATAAGGTTCCACATGGTAGGCTTTTGGAGAAATTGCAAAGGCATGGGATTAAGGGTGATTTAGCAGTTTGGATTAGAAACTGGCTTTCTGTAAGAAGGCAGCAAGTGGTGTTTGGTGATAAATATTCAGCCTGGAATCCGGTTACGAGTGGTGTGCCACAAGGATCTGTTTTAGGACCACAGCTGTTTGTCATTTTTGTAAATGACTTAGACGCTGGCAGAGGTGGATGGGTTAGTAAGTTTGCAGATGACACTAAAGTCGGTGAAGTAGTGGACATTGTGGAAAAATGTTGCAGGGAGACTTGGATAAACTGCAGAATTGGGCTGAGAGGTGGCAAATGGAGTTCAATGCAGCTAAATGTGAGGTGATTCACTTTGGGAAGAATAACAGGAAGGAAGAATACTGGGTCAATGGAAAGATTCTTGGTAGTGTGGATGTGCAGAGGGATCTTGGAGTCCATGTACATAGATCCCTGAAAGTTGCCACCCAGGTTGATAGTGCTGTTAAGAAGGTATATGGTGTGTTAGGTTTTATTAGTAGAGGGATTGAGTTCCAGAGTTGTAAAGTCATGCTGCAACTATACAAAATGCTAGTGCGGCTGCACTTGTAATATTGTGTATAGTTCTGGTCGCTCCATTACAGGAAGGATGTGGAAGCATTGGAAAAGGTGCAGAGGAGATTTACCAGGATGTTGCCTGCTCTGGAGGGAAGGTCTTATAAGGAAAGGGTGTATCTATAGCAACACACACAAACAAAGCTGTATCAGAACACTATTCCAACGAGCCACCACACACTGCAGCACAGACGAACTTCGGAAAACAGAGGAGAACCACCTATACGACGTATTCAAGAAGAACGGATACTCAAAAAATACAGTCCGCAGATTCCTCAAGAACAAACCATGACAAGCAGACCAAACACAGCCAGAAACCCTAACCACTTTACCATACATTAAAGAAGTTTCAGAATTGACAGCCAGACTACTAAGACCCCTTGGAATCCTAGTAGCACACAAACCCACCAACACTCTCAAACAAAAACTAGCAAATGTAAAAGACAAAACCAACGTCATCTACAAAATTCCATGCAAGGACTGCCACAAACACTACATAGGACAAACAGGAAGAAAGTTAGCCACCAGGATACATGAACACCAGCTAGCCACAAAAAGACATGACCCTCTCTCCCTTGTAGCCCTACACATGGAGGAAAAAAAAACCCACCATTTCGACTGAGACAACACATCTATCCTGGGACAGGCTAAGCAAAGACATGCCAGAGAATTCCTAGAGGCCTGGCACTCCAACCACAACGCCATAAACAAACACATAGATCTAGATACCATCTACCAACCCCTCAGAAAATGAACAGGAAATGACATCACCACAAACCCCAGGAACCCCATCCAGGACAAACATATAAATAGAAAGCAGGAGACAACAGCTTCGCTTCACTTGGAAGTCACCAAGTTACCTAGCCAGGTAATGAAACGTCTGGATATCAAACCTACAGCTCAGTGAGCAAACCTACACCTTAAACCTCAACTTGAGCTACAAACCTTCACAAACCTTGCAAAAAGGGGGTACAATGCTAAAGGCAGTACAGGAACAAAGGGCAGTGGGATTTCTGCACTGTTCCAATGTGCAACTCCAGTCTACCTTGGAGAAAAGATTACCATTCATCACAATCTTTAGGCCCATGGTGTTGCTCCTTCAGATTCCCCTCACTCCAACTCTCAACCTAATTGTTGCTCCATTACAAGTAGCCCAATTGAGATCACTGGGAGCTGAACACATACTAGGGACTGAAGCCTGATACCTAACTAGTCTGCAAACTTGAGTGTCAGAGGCTGTCTAAGCAACTGGGCAATATTGAACTTTGGAAAGATGATTCACTGGATCTATGGTGGCACCTAATTATTTCTTCAGGGGAGCGTGGAGTCTCATTTCTCATTTGGTTGGTCTGAGCCCTTGTCTAGTAGAGCAGAGACACCTGCTGACCAAAATGTTCATAGCAAGCTGCTGAGTTGCTTGCAAGTCAAAGATGATTAATTGCAGAAGGTTTGCAGTACCCATAGTTCTGCATAGATGACATGATGCCATAATAATCTCTTCTATTTTTCTTTCTGATTGCACTTGAAGGTCCATTCAGGCAATAGGTCTCTGGCAGAGACAACTCCAATAATGAATTCAGGCCCAGTAACTTCCATACTTTTGGAGTGTCTAACCCAAGGGCATTATAAAATATTCAGTTTTGTGTTTCCTTCCCTTTGTAAATATAAATGATATAAGAAAAGCAAAATGAAGTGGTATAATCTCTGATGCACACTTCTATGCAGTTTGCCATGTTTTAATGTTAACAATGTCTCTGTAAATTACTTTTTTAAACCCCTTTCACTTATCTTTTTTTCATTTCATCATTAAGATCCTGTTGCCTAATTGCAAATGTTTTGACAGATTGTTGTATCACAGATGCTTTAATGTTGTCTAGGCAATGTAAAAAATACTTCTGGAACATTGAGTAAATCTTAAATCACTTCATAATCTCATTTATTTTAAGTTGAATAATTAAAAATGTATCTTGTTATTCATTATCAAGGTGTGCATATCACCAGCAAGGACCAGCTTTGAAAATAACATTGCTCTCTGAAGTTTGTAAAGCAGTGTGTTTGGCTAAACACTCTGGCCTAGATATCAATGGCATACAACAATTTGAGTACAGTTCCACTTAATGTAGTACATCACTGCTCACATAATAATGACACTGATTCCTGATGAAGGGCTTAGGCCCGAAACGTTGATTCTTCTGCTCCTCGGATGCTGCCTGACCTACTGTGCTTTTCCAGCACCACACTCCTGACTCTGATCTCCAGCATTGGCAGTCCTCATTTTCTCCAATGGTCAATCCATCACCAGATCTACATGATTACAGAGCATCTGACCAGACATCTACCAAGTGTAGCAATGAGTTATTTCTGAAGTCTTTTCTTTACACTCCTTTCTTTCCTGTGACTGTGCCACATGAGGTGCTTTGGGTTTTGGCCCACCTAATTGGCTTTCAATTACTTCACTGTCTTGTTTGAGGTCATCAGTAAAATATCCTCTAGGCCTGTCTGAAGGCAATCCTCAAATAGACAGGGGCAGCAGTCTGAGGTGTTACCTTCAAAATGCCTTAGGTCCTCCAATGCTGGAGCGAAGAACAGACATCTTTATTGTCACAGAACCAATGAGCCACAGTGCTCTCCCAGCTCACTACTTCACAGATATTTGGCAAAAATCTGTGTATTTCCCCATCCTGCCTTCCAGTTCTCATATCTAATGCAGTTCTTCATTCAGGCTACCCATGTCATCTTTGATGCCCATCCCACCACCATGAGGAGAATCTGGTGAATTTTGCAATAATAGGAAAATAAACCACATTTTCAAAAGGATTAATACAGTTGAAGAGTAAATAATACATTCCTTTGCAGAACCTTTTACCGTCTGCACATTGGTTTACAAGTTGTTTCTCCATCATTTCAAAGAGGTGGTTAAAAATCATCTATGTTGCACTGAGACTGAACTCACCTAGAGGCTAGACTGGTAAGGACAGTATGTTTATTCCCTGGAATGGGCAGCATTTAGCCAGGCGTTTTCAATGGAACTCTAATAGATTTGTGGTCATGTTTTAATTTTTAAGATGAACAGAATTCAGATTCCTGACCTGTTATAATGGAAGTTGGACTCCCATTATAGGTTTCAAGGTGACTGGTTCAAAACCATAACCATTTTACCATAGAGCAGAACCACTTAATATTGTCAGATGTCCTTTTGGAGCGGGGCTGTGGAGGTCAAAGTGGGGGCTTTGGTGAGCATCAGGCTTCACTGAGGAGGGCAGGCTAAGGTTCAGCAAGGTAAGGTCTTCCCTTTACTTTTAATCCAGTATTTATTAAAGGGATAGTAATGGCAGTCAGTGGAGTGGTATGCTCCTCCTGTGAGATATGGAAGATGAGGGAGCAGTCATACATCCATGATAATCATGTCTGCAGGCAGTGAGTCCACCTTCAGCTCCGCATGGATCAGCAGCTGAACTCACTGAAGAGTGTACAGGAAGCAGAATGGTTTCTAGGTAGGAGTTTCAGAAACGTGGTCACACCACAGGTTCAGTCAGATAGTTGAGTGACTTACCAGAAGGGGCAGGCAGTCAGTGCAGGAGTCCCGTGTGACCATTCCCCTCTCAAACAAACATACCATTTTGGATACTGTTGTGGGCACGACATCTCAGGAAAAAGCAACAGCAACAGTCAGCTCGATGGCACCATAAGACATAAGGCATAGGAGCAGAAATTAGGCCATTCAGCCCATTGAGTCTGCTTTGCCATTCAATCATAGTTGACAGGTTTCTCAATTCCATTCTCCCACTTTCTCTCTGTAACCCTTGATCTCCTTGATAGTCAAGATCCTATCTACCTCAGTGTTAAATATACTCAATGACCTGGCCTCCACAGCCTTCTGTGGCAGTGAATTCCATCTAAACCCCTCTCACTAAGGGATCTGAATCAATTTTGAGGACGTTAAAATCACCCACTCAACAACCCTGTTATTTTTATATCTTCCTAAGATCTGCTTACATATCTGCTCCTATATCTCCCATTGGCTGTTGGGAGGTCTATAATATAATCCAAGATGTGCTCTCTTCATATAACTGTGACATTCTCTTTAATCAATAAAACAAATCCCTCCATTTTCACACCCTCTGCATCTCGCCTGGAACTTTGAGCTGCAAGTCCAACCTTCTCTCAATCAAGTTTCTGTAATGGCTAAAACGTCATAGTTCATTGTAGAATTTGTTAGGTGCATCCAGGAGAGTATCCTGAAACAATATGTAAATATTCCAACTAGGAAGGAGGCTTGTACTGAGGAATGAGCCTGGACAGGAGATCGAAGTCTCAGTGGAGGAACACTTC
This sequence comes from Chiloscyllium plagiosum, assembly GCF_037043375.1. Classification (NCBI taxonomy): domain Eukaryota; kingdom Metazoa; phylum Chordata; class Chondrichthyes; order Orectolobiformes; family Hemiscylliidae; genus Chiloscyllium; species Chiloscyllium plagiosum. Next base: position 65,401,473 of record NW_028270152.1, read on the forward strand.
GGAATAGTGATCATAATTCTGTAAATTTAAAGGTAGTTCAAGATAAAACTAGTTCTCGGATGAAAGTGCTAAATTGGGCAAAGGCTAATTAGGAGAAAGTGAGGACTGCAGATGCTGGAGATCAGAGCTTAAAAATGTGTTAAAAATGTGATTCCTGAAGAAGGGCTTATGCCTGAAACGTCGATTCTCCTGTTCCTTTATGCTGCCTGACTTGCTGCGCTTTTCCAGCAACACATTTTTAAGCAAAGGCTAATTAGAACAGTATAAGGCACAAACTGGAAAAAAAAAATAGATTTTGACAGCTGTTTGAGGATAAATTCACATCTGACATGGGAATAGTTGACCAGGACTAGCATGTTCGTGTGAGGATGGAAGATAAGGATGCCAAGATTCAGGGATCCTGGATGATAAGAGATATGAAGAGTTTGGTCAAAAAGGAAAAGGAAGCTTTGACAAAGGGTCAATTAGACTCAAAACATCAGCTCTTTTCTCTCCTTACAGATGCTGCCAGACCTGCTGAGATTTTCCAGCATTTTCTCTTTTGGTTTCAGATTCCAGCATCCGCAGTAATTTGCTTTTATAAAGGAAGCATATGTAAGGTTTAGGAAAGTGAAGTCAGACAGGGCCCTTGAAGAATATCAAGGAATCAGGAAAAAAAACCTAAATAAGGAATTAGGAGGTTGAAAAAGAAATCTCCTTGGCAAGTAGAATTAAGGAGAATCCCAAGGCATTTTATATGTATATTCAGAGCAAGAGGGTAGCTAGGGAAAAGGTAGATCCACTTGAGGACAAAGGAGGGAATTTATTTGTGAAGCCAGAGGAGGTGGGTAAGGCCCTTAATAAGTGCTTTGCATCAGTATTCACCAGAGAGAGACAGACATGGATGATGGAAAGGTTAGGGAGGGGTATGTTGTAATTCTAAGGTGATATATGGTGATAATTATTGGAAAAGATTCTTAGAGACAGGATTTACTCACATTTGGAAAAGAATGGACTTATTGGGGATAGTCAGCATGGCTTTACCCAGAGTGGTCATGTCTCACAAGTTTGCTAGAGTTTTTTTGAGGAAGTGATGAAGGTGATTGATGAGGATAGGGCAGTGGATGTTGTCTACATGGACATTACTAAAGCATTTGACAAGGTTCCTAATGGCAGGCTGGTTCAGAAGATTAAGTCACATGGGATCCACATAGGTTGGTGAGTTGGATACAAAATTGGATTGGACATAGAAAATAGAGGGTAGTTGTGTGTGGGGGGGGGAGGTGGGCGTGTTTTTTTCTGACTGGAGGTCTGTGATCAGTGGTGTTCCACAAGGATCAGTGCTGGACCTCTGTTGTTTGCAATTTATATTAATTATTTGGATACAAATGTAGGTGTTCTGATTAGTAAGTTTGCAGATAACATGGAAATTGGTGGAGATGTAGATAGTGAGGGAGGTTGTCAAAAGAGGAAGCGAGATACAGATCACTTAGAAAGTTGGGCAAAGAAACGGCAGCCAGAGTTTAAACTGGGCACGTGTGAGGTGATGCATTTTGGGAGGTCAAACACAAGAGGAAAATATAGAGTAAATGGCAGGATCCTTAGGAGTGTTGATATGCAAAAAATCCTGGGGTGTAAGTCCATAGCTTCCTGAAAGTGGTACCACAAGTGGATAAGGTGATAAAGACACACGTGCCTCTTCAGTCAGGACATTGAGTATAGAAGTTGACAACACATGTTTTAGCTGTATAAAACATTAGTTAGGCCACTGTTAGAGTATTGGGTGCAGTTCCAGGTGCCACACTATAGGAAGGATGTGGGGGCTTTGGAGAGATTGCAAAAGAGGTTTACCAGATGTTGTCTGGATTGGAGTGTATTATCAAGAAGGAGAAGTTGGACAAACTTGAATTGTTTTCACTGGAGCATCAGAGGCTGAAGGGCGACCTGATAGATGTATACGAAATTATGAGAGGTATGGATAGGGTGGATAATTGGAATCTTTTCTACAGAATAGAAATGTCAAATACTGGGCGGCATAGGTTTAAGATGGGAGGGGAGATGTGCAAGGTAAGTTTTTCACACAGATAGTGTTAGATGCTTGGAACGTGCTGCCTGGGGAGGTGGTAGACGCAAATATAATAGCAACGTTTAAGAGGCATCTAGGCAGATATATGAACAGGCAGAGAACAAAGGGATAGGGACAATATTCAGACAGGTGGAATTAGTTTAAAGTTGCAGATGAGGTGGGCTGTAGGGTTTGTTCCTGTACTGTATTGTTCTAGGTTCTATGTCCTTGTGCCATTCTCCAAAGTAAGCTGGAGGATGTATTTCTTTTAAAAATTAGAACTATAATCTCACATTGCATCCTTCTGCTTTTGAGGTCATAGAGTCATAGAGTTATACAGTATGGAAACAGAACCTTTGGTCCAACTCATTTGCACTGACTAGATATCCCAAACTGATCTTGTCCCATTTGTGAGCACTTGGCCCATATCCCTCTAAACCCTTCCTATTCATATACCCATCCAGATACCTGTTAAATATTATAGTAATACCAGCCTCCACCACTTCCTCTGGCAGCTCATTCCTTCCACAAACCAAGCTCTGCATGAAAGTTGCTCCTCGTGTCCCTTTTAATTCTGTCCCCTCTCACCTTAAATCTATGCCCTCTAGTTTTAGACTCCCTCGCCTGGGATAAAGACCTTGGCTATTCACCCATTCCATGCTCCTCATGATTTTATAAACCTATATAAGGTCACCACTCACCTCTGAAGTTTCAGGGGAATTGCCTCATCCTACTCAGCCTCTCCCTTTAACTCAAATTCTCCAATCCTGGCAGCATCCTTGTAAACCTTTACTGAACCCTTTCAAGTTTAATGACATCTTTCCCGTAGCAGGGAAACCAGAATTGAACACAGTATTTTAAAAGCTGCCTCACCAACATCCTGCACACCTGCAATTTGGCATCCCAACTCCTATACTCAATGAACTGATCAATGAAGACACGCATGCCAAATGCCATCTCCACCACCGTGTCCACCTGAGACTCCACTTTCAAGAAACTATGCACCTGCACCTCTAGGTCTCTCTGTTCTGCAACACTGCCCAGGGCCCAACTTTTAACTGTTTAAGTCTTGCCCTGGTTTGCCTTACCAAAATACAACACCTTATATTTATCAAACTTAGATGGACTGATCAGTTACTTTCCGGCTACTCTGTATGGTTACTGTAAAGATACAAGCTAGATCAGTTAGATGCCTGTTCCTCTCAGATGACTTAAGGTCACATAGAGCAATTGCTCCTTTGTGAATTGACAGCCAGCAGCAAATGGCTGGCTTCCTCTGTTTAGTTTTCACTTTGAAAATCATTATTCATTGCCAACAGATAATGCATTCTGTAATACAGCATCTGAAATGTGAAGGATTCAGAAATGTTTTGAGTGTTAAAAGTTAGTAGAACCAGTCTGAAACTGTTGGCTTATTTGCCACTTGTATCAAGGAAAATAATACTGACAAATAGTTCTCAGCAACCTTGGTATGGACCAGAGGGTTTGCATGTCTTAGCAATTCACTGATTTAACTTTTTAAACATTGGTGAACTCCCTTCTCTAACGAAATTTGTCTATGGTTACTAAAAATTGGATAGCTTTCTATGTCATGATCCACTTTAATCAGCATATCTGTTAAAATTTACAATGTTAATAATCAGAAAAGTACATTTAATCAGTGATTTAAAGGATTAGCTATAGACCAAATTTCATTATATAAAAAAATCTAATGGCTGTGTCTGCACCTAGCAGTCAGTAGTCAATCAAAATCTAGCATGCTGGTTAAAAAAGGGGATAACTAAATCCTAGCTAGAGCTTTCCTGTCTTCAAATCTCACTTTTCATCTGAAACACCGTCTCAAATCACGACCAATTGCAGTACTCATCCACCTCAGCTCCGTAATTGAGCTAACAGAACTGATCAAGGCACTCAGTTATTATTGATGCTTCCCATCACTTACATCCAGCATGCAGCTACAGAAATCACACCACAGCGTCATTAACATCCATACAGGAAGCATACTCCTGAGCTGCATAGATCTTTCTTTCATACTCTGCAGGATATTCCAGATCTACTTTGATTGTCTCCCGAGTACATCAAACTGATTTATTGCTGGGAGTGAAGCAACGCCAAATTTATTACTTAATTAAATTACTTTATGCCTGCAGGGCCTCTCATTGCACTAATGCGTTGAATATCTATTTTAAAAAAGTGTATTAGCCAACCATTTTGGCTTCTTGTCGCTGTGGAAATGCTCCGCTTTTGTCTTCAAATTCTTCTTTGAAACCACTACTTAACTCCAGCTTTTCGCAATGAGCATTGCTTCACAGCTGTTTTAGCTGCTGAAGAGGAAATGATTATAATTAATTACTCTTCTTCAGTACACAGGAGACAAATAGAAATTTCATTCAGTCATTGAAAATGAACAATCATATATTAGCCAGAGCTTGAACAAACTATATATTTGCTTTCAGGCATGACTAAACATGAAATCTCTCTTCTTACATTTTGTAAAATGCCTCCTCATGCATTGAAGACTGAAGAGCTTTCTCACAGTCCCTGACAGGGATATTTACACAAACGTATTTCAATTGACTGCACTGATTGCACACCTTTAGATCTCTAAATAGTGGATTCTAGACCCGTGGAAGAATTGATAAGCTAATGCAATATCGAGGGCTACTGAGGTTGCCCAAGGTATTATACCAGACTCCAGGCAACTTTAGTTTTATTCTTTTACAGGATGAAGGCATTGTTGGCTGGGCCAGCATTTATTGTCCATTCCGAATTAAACCAGAGAGCAGTTAAGAGTCAACCGCATTACTGTGGGTCTGGAGTCACATGCAGGCTAGACCAGGTAAAGATGGCAGTTTCCCTCTTCTAAAGGACATTCAAAAAGCAGATAGGTTTTTTCAACAATTAGCAATGGATTTATGGTCATCATTAGATTCTTAATTCCTAATTTTTTTAACCAAATTCAATTTCCACCATCTGTCAAGATAAGATTCAAACACAGGTCCCTAAAGCATTATCTCTGGGTTAACGATCCAGCAATAACAACACTAAGCCATCACCTCTCAAGACTTAAGGGAGATCACAGGCCATCTATTCATTTTGATGGGTATTAAGAGTTCAAAGATACTCAGGGAAAAAATTCACTGAAAGATCTGGGAGATCCCATGTATATTCCCAGTGAGTCACTGGCAAAAATCAGATGCATAGAGGTTCAGCATTATGAATACAGGGCTAGAGCAAGCACTGATGTCGAGTCAAGTAGACTCAAAATGTCAGCTTGCTCTCTCTCCACGGATGCTGCCTGACCCGCTGTGATTTCCAGCATTTTTTTGCTTTCAGGACAGATTCCAGCATCTGCAGTAATTTATTCCTCGGTTCAACATCACATTGACTTTCACTGCTATTGACAACAGGTGGACACCAGCACCAACAAGGTCAGTTCATCCATAATCAGGGCCTACACATGGTTTCATGGGAAAGGTGCAATCTTCAACAACACTTAAACATGCCAATGTTCGAAGCCAGCGCATCCCCTGGCTCTCCACCTTTGCTCCATGGTACCTTCTTCTGTACACAGGAGGGTATGGATGTTGCCTTTGCACCAGTGAGGAGGACACTCCAGAACCCCTTACCCAGCTTGCTCTGACCACCTGACATCACTCTGTCTTCATCCCCTCTAAATCCCTGGAAGTGTCAGTTCCCAGATAGCAGTCTGGTGACATCCCTCCAAAGTGTAGGCGCCTTAGCCGCCCTGACTTGCAATAAGATACAATGCCCACATTTCTCTGTCCTTCATGTCAAAGTTGCCACCTCACCCAAAAGACATTTAGTAAAATCATCATTGACCTGTTGCCTGCAAATTCAGGCCAGTGAGTTGGGGGGCCCCTGGACTTTCTGCAAAATTCGAAATGTCTATAGAATACCATTCAAATAAACGATCAATGATCTTGTACTGATAAAGGTGAACATGAAGTTATTGGCTTGACATAAAGACACAGAGAATTTCCATTCTCCCCTATGTGGGTCTCCAGTCTCACACACATGTAGTTAACTCTTAACTGCCCTCTGAAGTAGGTTGGCAAAGCATTCCATTAAAACCAAATTGCTAGAAAGAAGCACAGTGGGACACCCTTGAAATGAGGAATACACAGATCAAGAGAAAAGGGTCTCCATCTTCTCAAGGGCAGGTCAAAGTCAACAATAAATGTGGGCTTTATACAACACCTAAATTCCTAGAATCAGTTTTAAAAAAACTTTCCGTTTCTCCAAGTGTTTGCTGGGCTCATCACGATATGGAGGTCAGCATCAAGTGCTGAGATGTCACTTGAAAGGAGTTGGTGGGCAATTCACTTGATGGGAGGCCACTCCAAAATGGCTACAGACTCTCCACAATGGAGAGGACTATCAACTCTGTTCCCAGCCCCTGCCCTATGTTAACCTGTCCCAAAAGCAGGAAGGCTCCCAGGAGTCATCCTGTAGTAGCTTCCACTTTATATTCCTAACTCTCTGATCCACTCGTCCACTCATCCCCAGGCAAAAGCAGGCCTTTGTGTTAGCAATGGGAGCACAGTCCATGTTCTGAGCCAATGAGCCTTGAAAAGACTGAGCAAAATGTACTATTCATTTTGTTCTGACTTAACCTGCCTCTTTTTATAAGTCTTGGGGGTTGATCATGTTTCGTTTATTCAAGCTCTCATTACAGTTTTCCAACGAAGCTCTGTTCATGTCTATCTACTTTCCCTTCAAAGCACTCCATCTGTGGGATAATTGATGGCTTATCCCCTGATTCTTCGTCTACTAACTCAGGGATTCTCTAGGGCTCCATTCCATTTATCATTTTCTCTTCTCCATGTTAATGAACTTGCAAACCTTACCAATCCTCTTGTTGATGATTCCACTCTGTATTCCGCAATTTTCTTTTCATTGCTCAACATCTGAGCACCTATCGTTCAGTCCTCTGACACTGCAGTGATTTACTCACTGCATCTATGCAGCTCAATTGAGCACTAACTTTTCTTATTTTGCTTTCAAATCTTCACAATCAGCTCAACATTTTTTTTGACATTGACTTGTTGTCATGGAGTACACTGTCTGCGAGATTGGTACAGCAGATTCAATTATGATATTCAAAAAGAAATTGGATATGTTTATAGGGCTTTAGGGAAACAGCTGGGGCAGATAGAGCTACTGGAAAGCTGTAAGAGGCAGCATGATGGGCCAAGTGGCCTCAATTTGTGTGATAAAATGTTATGGCCAGAATTTTTATATTGGTGTAGAATCCAAACTGGAGACGGATAGTTTAAGCTGCCCCCTCAATGTGTCACTACACACTAGTCTGAGCCATTTTCAATGAGGGCAGATAGGAGTTGAATTGGATGGCTAATTCAAGGGGGTTATCACTAACTATTAAATTACAGAGTTATAGAGTTGTACAGCACAGAAACAGCATCAGTCCAACGCGTCCATGCTGACAAGATCTCCTAAACTGATCTAGTGCCAATTTAAATCCCATTCCCCTGTCTACCAACAATGTGGGCAGCCTACGCACTGACCAACATGATGGCTTAGAGCAGCATATGGTTGGGGGCGGGGCGGAGGGGGATGGTGGGGAGGTGGGCTGGTAGTGTCAACAGTTGCCATGTAGGGTGGCGGACGTGGAAGGTGAATCACATGAGGAATTGACCCTCCAGGGCTGTGACCAGGCAGCCCAGTCATTTTTAAACAGCAAGATTAATACCTTGCCTTATCCATCACAGCTGCCATCTTCAGATCCGTGATCCTCACCTGTGAGGTCAGTGGGATCATAGAATCCCTATAGTGTGGAAGCAGGCCTTTCAACCCATCAGGTCTGTGCCGACCCTCTGAAGAGCATTACACCCAGACTCACCCCCCCCCCCACCCCACCTTATCTCAGTATCCCTGGATTTCCCATGGCTAATCCACCTACCCTGCACATCTTTGGTCTGTGGGAGGAAACTGGAGCTCCCAGCACAAACCTACACAGACAAAGGGAAATGTGCAAAGTCCACACAGACAGTCATCGGAGGCTGGAATCAAACCTGGGTCCCTGGCGCTATGAGGAAGCAGTGCTAACCACTGAGCCACAGTGCCACCTGAACAGATGGTGTTCCATTGGCTCATCAGTGTCATGTTGCCTGTCCAACTTGTCTGATTTGATGGCAATCCCACTACCCGGCCTTTAATTGTTTGAGGTTTTGAAAATCTCACTGGGCGTTTCTCAAGCAGGAATTGCAGGGTTAGGGTCTAGAAGAATAGCTGGCATGTATGAACCACCCCACAATTCTGGTGACGGTCACAGTTTCCTTCCTATCTTTGGCAAGGCCTGTCAACAGCCAAACAGGCAAGACGTTGCCCATTGGCAGGATTCACCTCCAAAGTGGCATCAGGACCATCCTCCTGCCCACCAGATCACTTCCAGGAGCAGTAGACAGAGTGAGCCCTCTATTCCTGATGAAGGGCTTTTGCCCAAAACGTCGATTTCCCTGCTCCTCGGATGCTGCCTGACCTGCTGTGCTTATCCACCACCACTCTGATCTAGACCCAGGTTTCCAGTATCTGCAGTCCTTGTTTTTACCAGAGTGAGCTCTCAGCTTTGTTTCTGCTTCACTGTGGGGGGGGGTGGCAGATTGCACTGCTCCTGCTAATTACCATTCCTGTGGTGGCTTAAAGACTGGCCGGCAATGTCCAAACAGCTATTGATCACACAGAGGCAACAAATTGATACATCAAGCTCCTCGGGAGTCCTGCTAGAAATCGTTCTGGGGGGAGAGACAGGTAGCAGCCGAAGCGAGCTCACTTAGCATTTTTATTACCCTGCCCTCTCTATTCAAACATTGCTCCCATGAGATAGAGAAGGCATGGAAGAGGAGTATGGGCAAGAATGCATTAAGTCTTTCCCAGTCACAATTAATTACATGGGATGTGGTGAGCAAACAGGGTCAGAAGGAAGTTTAGTACCAGATGTTTCAAGGGACAGAGATTGAGCAGATGGCTCCCCCACTGTATTGCCCTCACTTGCTAACCTGGATATCACCTGCGAACGGAGAGCAAGATCTGGTCTGCTGTCTCAATATTCCATCATTGTTTAACGCTGCATTATTTATTGGTGTTCCTGGTCTAGTATCTCGTGGGCTGTCCCATGCGGACCTCTTCTCCATGGCTAAAAGTGACTTCAGAAATCTTTGTGGAGCATCTCCTTTATTCTTTATGCAGAAGGTGGGATGAGCAGATGGATAAAAATGTATGCACTAACCTGGGTTCAGAGACAGCTTGCTCTTCTGGGCAGGTGAGAATTTCTTATTTGTTGTGTATTGCGAGAGAGTAGGCTTTTAGCTGCACACTTTGAATATGGAAAAGCTTCAAGATCAATGGCAGATTGTTACAAGTCACACAATACTAGGTTATAGTCCAACAGGTAGAATTGGAAACACTAGCTTTCGGAGCACCGCTCCTTCATCAGGTGGTAGTGGAGTGCCTTCTGATGGTTGAGGGGTGCTCCGAACGCCAGTGCTTCCAATTATACCTGTCGGACTATAACCTGGTGTAATGTGATTTGTAACTTTGTACACCCCAGTCCAACACCAGCATCTGGTGGGCGGCACGGTGCCTCACAGCGCCAGAGACCCGGGTTCAATTCCCGCCTCAGGCGACTGACTGTGTGGAGTTTGCACATTCTCCCCGTGTCTGCGTGGGTTTCCTCCGGGTGCTCCGGTTTCCTCCCACAGTCCAAAGATGTGCAGGGTCAGGTGAATTGGCCATACTAAATTGCCCGTAGTGTTAGGTAAGGGGTAAATGTAGGGGTATGGGTGGGTTTCGCTTCGGCGGGTCGGTGTGGACTTGTTGGGCCGAAGGGCCTGTTTCCACACTGTAATCTAATCTAATCTAATCTCTAAATAATGGCAGATTGTTGTGAATAAAACAAATTCAAATGTACTGAAACCCCCTAGTGTCAGTAAGGTAAATAGACATGAGTAGATTTAACACAGGCACTGTATGCACTGACATAAAACATACCAGAAATGGAAAGCCACCAGGTGAATTAAAATCTGGCTATTTTTAATAATCTTATTTGTGACTTTCATAATCCTCTTCAAACATTCTCTGGTTTTCGATTTTAGTGGGTTATTTAGAACTGTGATCTCAGCAGGTTTTCACACTGTATCGATTTACAGATAATCGAACCAAAGCTCTGGTATTTCTCCTAATGGGATGGAAGTGTTAACCAGCTTTACATATGAACTGAGCTGGATGGTGATGTGCAGTCGTGTCATTGGAAGGTTGCAGCGATGAACAGTGGTTTTACTGGCTCCTGGAACTGACTGAGATTTTTCTTGCACTACTCCTTTATTGCAATTTATGTTTCTCAGTTTGATTCCAAATAGATCTCCCAAATGAGGATGCAGTAATTGATCGTTTGGTGTCATAGGTGCTAAATTTGGGGCAAATTTAGTGAAATTTGGTGATCACCTAATACAAATAGTCAACAGTTTGTAGCAATTTTGTTGTTTTAGAGATGTAATAGAAGTGCAAGAAAAGAAAAACACAACACGTGTTGTCCAGAATTCGTTGCTCTTCTTTGAAAAGTAGTTGGGATATTTACTGGTCAGTGAGAGGACACACATAATCACAGGTTAATATCTCATCTAAAAGATGGGGTGGCATGGCAGTGCAATGGTTAGCACTGCTGCCTTATAGTGCCACAGACCTGGGCTCAATTCCAGCCTCAAGTGACTGCCCATGTGGAGTTTGTATGTTCTCTTTGTGTCTGTGTGGGTTTCCTCTTACAATCCAAAGATGGGCAGGTTAGGTGAATTGGCCATGCTAAATTCCTGATGAAAGGCTTTTGCCTGATTTTCCTGCTCCTCAGATGCTGCCTGACCTGCTGTGCTTCTCCAGCACCACTTTAATCTCCAGCATCTGCAGTAACTACTTCTGTCATGCTAATATGCCCATAGTCATCAGGGATGTGTAGGTTAAGTGCATCAATCAGGGTTAAATGTAGAGTAATGGGGAAATGGGTCTGGGTGAGATACTGTTTGGAGAGTCGGTATGGATTTGCTGCGCTGAAGGACCTGTTTCCACACTGTAGGGATTCTGTGATAAGACAGTGCCTTCAACAATGCAGCATTCCCTCAGTACTGCAATGAAGTGTCAACTGAAATTATGTGGCCATGCCCATGAACCTAGGGTAATAGAGACATACAGCATGAAAACGGACCCTTTGGTCCAACACGTCCATGCCCACCAAATATCCTAAATTAATTTAATCTCATTTGCCAATATTTCCCATATCCGACTACCCCATTCTTATTCATGTACCCATCCAGATGCCTTTTAAATGTTGTAATTGTACCAGCCTGCACTACTCCCTCCAGCAGCACATTCCATACACACACCACCTCTGCATGAAAATGTTGTCCCTTAGGTCCCTTTTAAATCTTGCTCCTCTCACCTTAAACCTATGCCCTCCAGTTTTGGACTCTCCTACCCTGGGAAAAAGACTGTCTTATTTACCCTATCCATGCCCCTCATGATTTTATAAACCTCTACAAGATCACCCCTCATTCTCCAATGCTCCAGGGAAAATATCCCCGTCCAATTCAGCCTCTCCTTGTAGCTCAAACCCTCCAATCCCAGCAACATCCTTGGAAATCTTTTCTGAACACGTATGACTATGACTATGACTTTCAGGTTTAACAACATCTGTCATATAGCAGGGAGAACAGAATTGAATGCAATATTCTGGAAGTGGCCTAACCAAGTCCTGTACAGCCACAACCTGGCATCACAACTCCTACACTCAATGCACTAGCCAATGAAGGTAAGCATAAAACAAAATACCTTCTTCACTATCCTGTCTACCTGGGATTCCACTTTCAAGGAACTATGAACGTTCACGCTGAGGTCTCTGTTCGGCAACACTCCCCAGGACCCTACCATTAAGTGTGCAAGACCTGCCCTGATTTGCCTTAACAAAATGCAACACCTCACACTTGAACCAACAGTGCTTCTGACTCAGAGATGAATGTTACGACACAGTCTAGGTATAGTCAAGATGTGAAAACGAAAAGCTCTATTTGTTCTGTCTCAACTGTATGCCTGAACTCAGAAAGTGAGCAGTACATATTAGACTCAAAGGACACTTCCCACATTCCACATCAATAAACTTTGCACTGTTTTAGTAGGTCTGCTGAATAAAATAATCCAATTAAAGTTCAAAGATGTTCACTCTGGCGTCTGTTTAAAAAATCGAGCACACTTGGACCAAATCTACACATTCCATTTCAGTCCCCTTCCATCCTGCCCATTGATGGAAATCAACTGGAGATCGCAGAGACTGGAAGGACTTTGTACCATCTCATTCAGTTTCTCACTAAAGTAGTCAGTCTCCAGAATACTTCTCTGTCACTTTTGTATTCGAGTGTCTCCCTGGAAAGAGGCTTAGCTTTTGACCCCTTTTAATGAACTTTGACCTCACACGAGCTTGTTCGGCCTACGCATATAAGCTATTTCCTGCAGGTTTTGTGCCATCTAATCAGCCTTATGAACTTTAGACAATACAATTCTATGATCAAACACTCATAATTGATTTTTTTAAAAGTCCACATTATCACTTCTAATGCTGTGGTCTGTTTTAAAACCATGACTCCATCATTTTTAAGAGTTAAAGTGAGAGCTCAGTTACCAATGCTGAGTTATAATGCGCATTCCTTCAGTCAAACTCAATAACCTTTCTGTGTCCTTCCTAATCATTTTGTCATCACCAGGTCCCATATGTTTCTTTCTCCTGATTTCAGTTAATTTCATTTTATGTCATTTTGGCCAACCCAGCAAATTTTACATTCATATCAACAGCTCAGACAGTTGTCTGCAGTGTTGTAGCCTGCCTGGACATGCTGAAAATGAGTCGCTACAATGGAAAACTGCTTCTGTCACACCCATGTGTATTTTTATGTACCTGTTGATGCCCCTTCAAATTTTCATCTGATTTATGCAGGCACCAGTTCCCATCACAAAAACAGAAACATTGCTCCATTCTGGTTCCCCCATTGGGAATGATGCATGACTAATTTAACTCCCATCTTCATGCTTCCTCAGGACACATGTATCACATCATTTATCACAATACCGTTATGGCAGACATCGAAACCTTTTAGTTTCTCTGTTAAGTACTTAATTGTAATTTGTTGTTTCACTAATATAATAATCTTTGATCTGAGTTTACGGCATTTTGTGAGGAAAAAGGATCTCGTAGCATTGTCCTTGTATTCTTCCATCAAGGCAGGAGCTTCTGATAGTCACCATAACAATGGTTCTTGTTTCCAATGACATATTTTATTTTATTTAATGTTGTCTTTGAACAAATGTAATAATCAAGGAATCAAATTTTCATTATATTTTGCCAATGGGTGCTTTATTAAAATCTGCTGTCATAAACCTAGAAACATACATGGTATATTTCTATATTGTTTTCTCAATTAATGTTAACTTCTTTATTCTCTCTCGTTATATCATGCATGTTCACATGTCAAAACTATTTTAGTTTTATCCATTTGTGCCCTATTTCCTTGAGTGCTCATTTGATATGAAATGCCTTTCTGTGCCATAACTGATATGCCAGTTTTGCATTTGGTCAAAAGTTCTATCTAGTCCTATCCAACTCTTTACTTTAAAATTGCTCACTTAACATTCATAGACTGTACATAGTCAACAATGAGCACTACTTTTCTCTCTCGTGTAATTGTTTCAAATAATTCTCTTTCTAAACTTTAAACAGCTTCTGTGAGCAACTTTGAGCATTGCTTGGCAAACAATAACAAGGCATCAAGGGGTAGGTGAGTTCACTGTACACTTTGTTCCAGGAAAAGACACACCACTGAAGTTAAGTAGAGCTTTAGAGTTGATCAGTGGTTGGGGACAGGATGAGTGTGACTGTAAATCAGGCAGGTTTGACAATACTGCATATAGTGATGGAGGTCTCTGGTCCCTTAACAATAAGGATTGCAAGGCGGGTAGGGCTGACAATAGCATCATGGTGCACTAAGTGTTAAAATGGGGGAAAGGAATATGACAGGGATAGGAGACAGTACGGTCAGCAGAATAGATCTTGCTCTCTGCAACAGTGACCCAAGACCTCCGAAGACTCTGTTCTCCGCTTCATGCCAGGGTTAAATTTATCTTGTCACAGCTAGCCATAACGTTGGTGCAGGAGAGGAAGAATCCAGTTGCCCCTGCCTATGTGTCCATATCCATGGATTGACATTGAGCTCGCAATTGCTTTTTGATTGGACCTTAAACTCTCTCAGCAGAACATTCATTTGTTCTACCATTCTCAGGAGCCCCATGCTCTGCTCTGCAATGGCACTTGATGAAGCATGTACAGTATTGCACTTCGTCTTAATGTTAATCTACAGATTCCTGACAGATGTCAGGAACCAGACTGAGTGGGTAGCTCTGGTCACTGACCATCCACCCTGTATATGCTGAGATGCAGCACTGGTGAGTGTTCCAGAGTGTAGGTGTTGTGGTAGCTCCCTGGAGAATGTGTACAAACCTGTGTTATCTGACTGCTGCGATCACAGATCATCTGCACATTCGTGGAGTGAATGTTTTTCCTATTCATGAATACCAATAGGTGCTGATAGGGTCCCCTGCTGGCTACAAACATTTTTAATGATAGCAAAGCCAACTGACCTGACGGCCTTACATCTAACAAATCGAGCAAACATTCCCAGGATATCCTGAGCTATCATTGACATGAGCTGTCTGTCATATCCAGATAACGGCATCATATCTCTGTTTCGGGCTAATATGCTGGGTCTCCATGGCCCTCATACACATGCTGTTGTGTCTCTGCAGGCTGGTCTTCAGCTAATACTCCTGCTGCTCTTGCTGTTCTTACTGGAGCAGTTGACACCTGCGATTTCTTCTGAGAAGAAAGACGACCAGAGAATGGCAGGTTTGATCCTGTACCATCGTCAGATCGCTTTGACAGGATCTTGGAGACAATGTTTCTCTTGGATGTTCATGCTACTAGCTAGCCTAGGAAAGTCTGTTACCTCGCAATGTTTCCCACCTGGCCCTTTCCCCAACCACCCTGTGTTCCTTGGGAAACTTCACCTTGTGTGGTTTCAAAGAACAGCCCCTTACATATGGTGGCACTGTGCTTTCCCAGGGTGTTGTAAACATGCGCACCCCCTTCCCACATACACTACTCAGCTTTCCATCAGGGAAAATGAAACAGAGTCCTCTTAGTGTGTGCTTGGCAAGATAGTGCTGCCAGCAATGCCCTCTTAACTCCAGCACTTACCACTGTTACCACAATGGGCAGTGGCATCCAGCTATGGTACCAGAATGTGCAGTCCATGTTATGGTTGGTATGCAATGATGGGTCAGATCCCACATTGCATTTATCTCCCTTGTTGCATTGACAGGTCATGAAATGTGAACAGTTAAAAATGTACATTGCATCCATGAGTTTGCAAGCTCTGACTGGAATTGGAGAGATTGAGGCCTATTGACATGCTGCAATCTAACCATTGTGGGCACCTGAACCTGATTGCGCGTCTACTCACACTCTTGATTAATTGGGGACCCCTCAGTTGTTCAAAACTTGTTACACCATGATCCAAAATAATTTTCGTCCATCCCACCGCTGTCACCATAATTTGGATTCATCTCCAACAGGGTATTATACCTGAGATAGAAACACTTATTAATCTCTCAAAACATAGGAAACTGGATGTAGCTGTCACGGTTCTGAATTAGTCAAAAGTTCTTTAATACAGCTAACTATTATACACAAACATTATATTCACAGGCACATAGGTTTCTGAGCTAAAGCTAAACTCTGATGTTACAAAGAGCAGCATGCTTCCAGTAACATGTCACAATTCAAGTGATCCCAGAGTAAGGTGAAGTATGAGATCTTTATTCCCTCAGGTCACACACAAATGATACGGTGACAATATCACCAGTGTATCTCCTAAAGTTATATGAGCATATTGACTGCAAGACATAGCACAACTCTTCTCACTTTGGAACTCACCAGCATAATTACCTTAGAAAAACTATCCTAGTTGATACCTGGTTGAACTCCATCATTAACCAGTGCGACAGAACTGAGAAACACAACCAACACACCCCGCTACCCTCAGTTCAACGACCCAGCTAAATCTCCACCATTCGACTAACCCCCAACCAGCCCAATCTAGCCATTATCTCAACTCAATTTCATCTACTGCTCCCACTCAGGACTCCACTGAAAGTCTAGCACATTTAAAACCTACCAGAAAATGGCAGCAACTCTCATGAATCGAACTGTGTGGACTTCTCTTTTCCTTTGTTCATTCCCCCCTCCTTGTCACAATCTTGGAAATGTTTGATGTTCTGGCAAGGAAAATGTACAACTCAGTTTTATGAATGTGCACGTTGGATTCAAAGTCTGAAAATTCAGACTTGAACTTAAGTTCGAGATTGACCCATGCAAAATGCCTTTGAATATTAATAAGTGAAATCATAATTGCAAGTCAAAGTCATGCTTACCCAACGATTTTCCTAATCTCGACACCGAAATTACTTTTTACAACTAATGTCAGTTGTTCAGATTGCTATCCTTTGCACTATTTATAAAAGCACTGAGACACCAATACTCAAAAGATGCAATTAACTTTTGGTACAGAGTGTAAGGTTTATGGGCACATAGAAAAGGCTCCAGCATCCAGAATTACTATTCTCACCATATACTGCAGAAACTTTCAGTATCTATGCACCTGGCCTGCTCTGACCTCCACATATATAATGAGCATGATTAACATGTACCCAGTTTAAAAATCAAAGGATCTTTTTCCTCCCAAATAAATTATCCAAATTTGAGATAGCTATGCAGAAAGCTGAATTGCCATTATCAACACTCAGGCCCTGATTTGTCAGGACCCTTCCATTCTTCAGAAGCATGGTGTAATAGCCAGTGAGAAGGGCAGTCAGCTCCCCACTCTTTAATCAGTCACAACAATTTCTTTTTAATTTCTTTCAGTACGCAGGTATATCACAGATCAATCAAAATTAAAGAGATAATTACAAGGCTTTTTGAGTGGAATAAAAAGGGAAGGATTTTATGACCTATGAGCGCTGATAAAACATCACAAAAATATGATGTCAAAAGCACATATCTGGCTGAAGTGCCAATGGGCTAACAGGCAGGGGAAGATAAGGCATAGATGCTTTGAGCATGCAGGAAGGTGCTAAGTGAATGAGTGCCAAGAGGGCAAGCAGACAGCCCTGATGTGCGGCCTGGTCCAATCGATGAGCTGGGTTCCTGTCCATGTGCACAAAGGGCAGTCTTTCAATGCTAATATCCAGTGTGGCCTGCACTGCAAATCACAACATGCTAAGTGTACTGCAAATGGATTGGAGCGGTGAGATGAGGATTGCGAGGGATTGACAAATCACAGAAGCCAATGTCATAGAAATGAGGTGTGTGCAGCTGATGCCCATGGGTTGTGCCTTGAGACACTGTTTGATGCTGAGCACATGCAGGCTCTTCACAACCAGAGAAGAGTTAAAGTCTCCAAGCACCTGCTCTGACACCAAAGTTGAGAATTCTCAACATCTATTTTGTTCAGCGAACCTGGTAAGATAGAAAATTGCACACTAATTAGGTGACAAGTAAAGTAAACCAACAGTAATTCCCATTAACCGGCAACTTGCCACTGCCTAGCGAGAAACTCAGCTCAATGTCCAGCGGTGAATAAATGATGCAATGACTTACTCTTGCCATCAAGATAGGCCTCATCAGACTTCTCACACAATTCTTCCACAAACCTTGCCATAGCGTACATCATTCGGGCCCTTATAAGCTTCCATTTAAAGATGCCATTAGGCTAGCTTTCATTCCATATTTTTCTTAAATCAAATTTCTCAAGATGCAATGGTGGGATTCAAACCCATGACTTCAGAACATTAAAATAAAACAAGCAATTGCCAATGCTGGCGATCTGAAAGACATACAAACAGAAGTTGCTGGAGAAATGCAGCAGGTCCAGCAGCATTCGTGGAGAGAGAAACAAAATGACTGTCTTGAGTCCAATTACCCTTCTTAGAATTGTTCTGAAGAACTGACTCAGTTGCTTGGTTTCAACATCTTTACATAAAATGGAAATTCCACGGCGGCCAGTTTCATTTAGTCAACATGTGTCCACTTAATTTGCCTCAGACTGGAGTCAGATGATCACAGCAGCCAAGTTAGGTCAGTAATTGTTTTTTTATTAAAACTATTTTAATCTATGATAGGTCTCAGGTATAACAATCAGATGATGGAAGTTAAACTTTTGTAGGCCTTATTTACCATTGTAATAGCAAAGAATTCAATAAACTCTAATATAACTAGCTCCAGCAACAAACACAATTAATCTAGTTTTATGAATCAAGTTAGGGCGGCACGGTGGCTCAGTGGTTAGCACTGCTGCCTCACGGTCCCAGGTTCAATCCCAGCCTCTGGTAACTGTCTGCATGGAGTTTGCACCTTCTCCCTGTTTCTGCTTGGGTTTCCTCCCACAGTCCAAAGATGCGCAGGTGAATTG